>NW_004567126.1:14665182-14822627 GCF_000260355.1 Condylura cristata
AAAAAAAAAAAAAGAAAGAAATTTAAGAAGAAAAAAAACCAGAGTCGTGCCCATGGCTGCTTCAGAGGTCAACCAGAAATGACAAGAGCCTGCCTGGCATGCAGCAAGCTAGGATTTGGGTGTTGGGGATGTCAGGGTGATAACACTGTGGGGAGAAGATAGGCTCAGATCTCTAATGAACCAGGCAGCATCTTCTTGGCTAGCCCCGTGCCCTGGTGTTGCGTTCAGCTCTCTTTCTGTGTCCATTCCTCCAGCAGAACTGGCTCAGTGACTCTTTGACAGTTACTGGCATTTCCTTTTCCAACACTTAATACACACGGGGTATCATGCCCCCCTGTGCCCACCCCTCACCCATCCCTGCCTTCAAAGGGGGGTGTCAGGCAAGGGCCCTTCCAAGAAGAGAGGCCTCCACTAAACCTGGTACCCGAGGCGCCTCCTGGCCTCGCCCTCTCCTAGGCCGGGACAGCAGCCATGCTTTCATCAAAATGGCTCAGGGGTCGGGAGCAGGATCCAGTGGAGGGCAGAGCAGGGGGTCCAGGTTGGGGTGATATACAGGGAAGACTGAGTTCGCAGACAAAGGGACAAAGAGAAGCAGATCAGCGTTGAAATAACATCTATAGGCACAGTCTGATTACAGAGGTTAACATGAACACAGGAAGGACACACGAACCTTTTGCAGGCCTTGCCCCTGCGGAGCCTCTGCCCTGGGACTTAGATTCTGAACAAGCAAGAGCCCAAGCATCTCCTTCCTTCAGTGAGATGGAGGCACCACTCAGTTCTGACCCCCAATCCTTCAGCGGGTCCTTTCCAAACTCACGCCCTAAGGTTTCTAGAAGTTCCACTGGGCAGTCCCTTCCCATGGAGAATGTCCTGGTTCCTTAGCCTGTGGGCTAGGTTGGGCCGATCCTGTTCTTTAAGAGGCTTTGAAACAACTGTCCATTCTGTAGCAGCTTCCATTTTTGTGCCCTGGGGGAGCACTTTGGGACCCAGGGTGCTGCCGGTCCTCCTTGCTTCTCTTCCAATCAGGGGCTCATATTTCTTTATACCTGCAGGAAGAGGGGAGAGGAGACAGAAGAGGTGAAACACAGCTTAATAAGCTCCTGCCCCATGGTGGGGACAGAAAGCAGGCTGCTAAGGTCCCTGAATAATTAACTTTCATCTCTGCTCCCTCTAATTAGGACTCCCTTTCACCTCTTCAGCAGGGAATAGCAAGTCAGAATTATATTAAAAACATTACAATATTGGTACTACATTTGACAGCTTTACAAAGCAATGACGCATGTCCCAGCTTGCCTTAGCCTTTGATCAACCCTGTCAGGTATTTAGGGATAAGTATCCCCATTTTCACACAAAAGTGCAAAGATTCAGGGAGTATGTCTCATAGCGAATGAATGTGAGCACTGACGAGGGGTTGGCCCAGTGCTCCCTCTGTCCCTGCAAATTACTCTGCTGCCTTCACGCGGGTCTTCCTCAGAGGGCCCAGCTGAGGACAGAGCAGAACAGAGAAAAGCAAACCCCCTCACTCTTGGGTTCAAATTCAGGCTCTGCTGGGATTAGTCGACTTCTCAAGATTGCTGCCGAGGTAAGCTATTTAAGTCAACCTCAATTCAAGGCATAGAGGAGATAATTGTCTCCTAAATATTCATTCTTTGTTTTCCTGCTGCTTTATTTTCCTGCCCAGCCTCCCCTCAGGCCTGGCTCAGGGACACACTTGAAGGAGCACTGAGGCCTAGAGTCGACTGCCCCTGCTCCCTCCTCCCTCCGGGCAGGTAGGGGGCACACACTGTGGGTCCCTCCTGCTTTCAGATTTTCACTCTGTGAACTGATAGGGTTCTGGCGACCTGGACCCCGAAGAACTTCCTCAATCATTTACCATCCTGACCAGCTCCGCTGCTCTGGCCAGCTCCTTGTGACCAGAGCCTCCTGCTGAGGGGGACCAGCAAGGCCTGAGCTCGAGATCAATGACGCTGGGCTCAGAAACTAACCAAACTGCAATGTCTGCACCCACCACCATAGGCTCAGGCAGAGAGCACACCAGACCACCACCAGTGCTTGATTCAAAGTTTGTTCCAGAAAGTCTGATTAGCAGTTGCTTTATTCCCCACACCCCAAGCAGAGGGGCCAGACTCCCTTGTTTTTCTGAACTTGCCACCCACTGAGTTCAGAGGAAGAACCAAATCCCTGGCCTTGCACCTCCTCTGTCTGGGGGGTGCATCTAAAGCCCAGTCTAGACCTACAGGGGAGAGGCGGGAAGAGGCTGCCAACCTCCCTGGCAGCTCTGACCCCTTAGGAGACATTCCCCAAGCATCATGCTCTGGCCAGATTCAGCGTCTCTGCAACTGACCCCAAGAAAATAGAGCAGGTGGGAGGAATCATCCTGGAGGAGAGGATTTGCACGCAGAGTCCTTTCTAACGGCACTTTAGTTACAGATTTGAAGAAAATACTCACAAAAGTGATGGGACTGGAGGAAAATACTACCGTGGGTGGGTGAGGGCCAGACTAGAGCTATGGAGACACACGGGGACAACAGAGGACAGGTTAGTGGGCCTGGGCTGGCCTGGAGCTGGCTCACGCAAGTGAACTGGCGAGCAGATGTCCTGATGCCCCACACACGTGTGAGGGGAGGTGGCTTCTGGAGGACTCACCCTCTGTTTCTGCTCAGGGATGTCTTCCAGGCCCAGATCTCCTTGTACACCAACCGGCAGAGGAACTGTAGGGCGTCACGGCAGAGGCAAGGGAGGCCACATCAGTATGGACCCCGTGATAGGCCCCAGGGCTATGTGACCAGTGGGCCAGTGGGAGGGCAATGGCCGGCCAGTGTCACTGGACAAGGAGTCACCCACGAGAAGTAAAAGGGAGCTGGGCAACAGGCAGCTGTGTGTGATGTCCAGTGTTTCCAGCCTGGCAAGACAAGCCACCCCTCAATACCCATCTCTGTGCCCCACAAATGCTTACCAAGCAGGCCAGGATGTCGGCAGAGATGAGCATGTAGAAGACATTGTTCCAGCCGGTGGGAGAAATGAGTCCTGCCAGCAGGGGCCCCAGGGCAGCGCCTGTGTGGGCACAGGGTCAGAGGGCACCGCCCGGCCCTGCCCACCCTGCCCACTTGAGCAGGGACTGCAAGGAGCAAGCCCAAGACAAGGCCCAAGCAGGCGCCGGAGCTACCGTGACGGACCTACGGAACCAGTGCCGTCGATGATGGCCGTGACCGTGGAAAGCGCCTTGGCGTTGCCCTTCAGGCTCTCATGAGTCCCCTGGGGAGAGCAGAAGAGTGCAGAGGCCCAAAGCAAGTGACAGGACAGGACTGGGGCAGGGGATGACAGGGGAAGGAAGCCCTGGGGGCTCAGATTTGCCAGGAAAGCTGGGGGAGGTGCACGGTGGATTCTGAGGGACTTGAGAGAGTCCTGCAGACCAGGGTTGGGTGAGGGCTGTGGGCCAGTGGGCCAGGACGCCAGGCGGGGCCTGCTTACCAGGTCAGCTGAGACGGCAGTGGTGATGAGTGCGTAAGGGCCGTTGACCAGGGCCCCACAGACGATCAGCATCGCTGAGGCAGGGACAGAGGCAGCCGGTGAGACAGAGGGGCCACGCGAGGTGGAGATTACCCTGCAGTAGGCTGGGCCCCTGCTTCTGGGTGCCTTCCACCCACACCCCCAGCTGTTCTCCGGGCTCCCATGGGGGTGCCCTCCCACGGCGGCAGGGCAGGATTTGCAGCTCTGCCTCACCGATGGAGCTGACAATCCCGTTCTGGCCAATGTAGTTGTACAGGAACATCTGTGGGAGAAGGGGCAGGGCCGCGTCACACCCAGGCTTCCCTGCCACCGCCTGTGTCACACTGGAGCCCCGATGTCTGGGACAAGCCTCTGTGCCCTGGAGCCCCTAAGGTCACTGTCCTTTTCCTGCTCACACCCAGAACTCTTGAAATGCCCCAGAAGTGGAGGAGCTAAGACATGGTTCCCCGGCATTTCCCTTTTTCCAGAAAGTCTTCTCTTCGTCTAACCTCCATCTCTAGTCTTCCCTGGTCTCCCCCTTCTCCACCAAGACAAGAGTAACCCACCCCTTTCCAAAACACCCAGTCTGGCCCTCTCAACCCTGAATTCTCCCCCGCCCAGCTGTGCACAGGGCAGACACACGCTAACACAACAGGCATGTGCATTAAAGCCCAGGATGCACACAATAGTGGTTCACCGAACACACACACCCAGGCACGGCCCCTCGCCCTTGAGGCCACACACACCATGGGGGCTGCCAAGATCAGCATGATGCAGCAGGTGGTGGCCCTGCCATTGCTGTAGTCAGAGATGAGCCCGGCCATGATGCCACCTGGAAAACAAACCGACTCGCCCTGCATCCGGGGCCACCACCACCTCCACTCACACCTGCCTCGCGCTGGTCCAGCCACTGAGAACCAGCAGGGCTTCTCCCACTGCAACCCTCCCCGTTCCCACTGCTTACAGGGAGGTCAAGCTCGGGCCCTGTCTGTCAGGATCACCCAACCAGGCAGGAGCAGATTCAGAATAAGCCGGGTCCTCTTCTCGCTGATGCCACTTTCCCTTCCAGGCCACCTCCCGGGGACCGGTCCCTGCTCTCTGCACTCCCATAAGAGATTTGGGGGTGAGTCTAAGGCAGAGCAGGGCCTCACCTATGATGCCACCAACATCAAAGAGGGTGGACAGGTTTCCAGCTTCCTTGGCACTGAAGTGAGCTGTAGAAAGCACAAATAAAGGGTTAAACCTGGGGACTCAGGACAAATATTCCAAGTGCCATGGCCAAAGAGTCCGCACAGAGCAGCTGACACTGTCCCGCCGTCACCTTGCTGAGGAAGGAGTAAGGACCCACCGGGGTGACGGGCCAGCGTCACCGTGAGCTTGCAGTGGACACCCTCACTGTCCTCTCCCCACCCTCTTGGCCCTCTCCCCCTCCTGCCCGCCCTCTCTTCCCTCTCCCTCTCCTGCACACTCCCTGCAGGATGGCCTTGACCTCAGAGTAGCCCTTTCCGCTGGGGGCACACCTGTCGCCACTGAGCCTCAGCCAACCAACCCCGGGCCTCCCCAGGAGCGCTTCACATCCATCAAGTCTGCTAATAAACAGGAAAAAGGAGTTCTCAGGTCCTGGCCTTGTCCTTAGAAAAAGCAACATCCAGGAGCTGAATTGTAGGCCAACCCTCCACATTGACTCATACGCTAATGTCAGCACCAAGGCCACAAAACAAGGCCACAGAGCCGCCCGGTGCCCTGCCACTACCTGAGAGAGAGGCCCTCAGATAGAACGGCGGGCAAGTTACAGCTTGAGGTTTGGCCCTGACTAATCCCCACATATCCTGTTTGAAGCAAGAACACTATGGCCGGGCAGCCGTGGCCCTCCCACGGGGGTGGAGGCGGTGGACAGGCGAGCAGCTCCGGCTGGCTCCTTGATAGGCCAACCCCGCCAATGGAAAGGTAGAGACCAGGGCAGGTGGCATTAGATTCCTTTCCAACCAGGAACCTGTCCCCTCCTCATGGACATGCATGGGCAGGGGCAGAGGCAGCAGAGAGAAGGTCCCGAGTGGGCCGGTCAAGCACCAGGCATCTGTGCCTCCCGGAGTCTCCTTGGTAAGGGTCACAGAGCTCACCCCAGGTACAGGAGTGGGGGTAGCACACCAGGCCCTCTTCCTTGGGCTGGGGCAGGTGCAAGGCACTCCTGGAAGTATTCAAAGTGCAGACCTTTTCTCGCATTTTCCAAAGCCACTCATCGATAGGCCAAACATATGAGGTGAGCTCCTCTATTTACTGCTAGAGAAGAAGGGAGGGAGGACTACAGGAAAGAGCTTTGCGTTCCTAACCCCCAACTCTGTGCCACAGGAGGAGAGGTGACTGGAATCAGGGTCCCGGGGGGGCGTGTACAAGTGTCAGCTTCCCATTTAAAAAATAATGCTTTTGGGCCCTCTCTGGTGGCACAGCAGGTTAAAGCACAGCACTAAGAAGCTAAAGCCACTTCAGGATGAGTTCGATCCCCACCCGGGAGGTGACCACATGGCACGGCAGACCTCTCTTGACCTACCTGCTGCTCCCCTTAGCAGTGTACTTTGTAGATCTGCCTGTTCTGCTCCCTACTCTGTCTCTAGTGAATTCTCTCACCGCCCCTGCACCTCTGGCCTGTACCCCAGTTCTGTATGCATGAATAAATACATCTTTAAAAAATAATAATAATGCTTTTTGGCCTAGGAGGGTCCAAGAGAAACCCAGCCTCTAGCATGGCATCACAGAACAAGGTCCTTTGCCTGCAGAGACAGCCCAGGCCTCCCTCGCGAGACTCTCCCTCGCCTCTGCTTCGCCTCCCCTCGAGACCGTCCGTCACCTCACTTACCCACATTGAAGATGTAGAGTGGCAGCCAGTACAGGAAGGTGTAGCTAACCAGCTTGGCAAAGAGCAGACACAAAGAGAACTCCACCACACCCTGCAGCGGCAACAGAGGCACATGGAAAGGGGTGCTGGAGAACATTGTCTACCGGAGCTTTCTGGTACTCTCCACCAACACCACACAAATCCAATCTCAGTAAAAGCAGGTGCCTGCTGTTTAAACGCTGACCCCAGACAAGTCTCCCAGCTGACCCTTTCCCAGAGACTCTCCAGCCCAAGTATCTCACCTAAAGAAATTTTGGGAACCAGAGATCACCCTGACCATCCCCGTCATGTGATGCCCAAGAGAACAATCTAGAGAGCCTCCCTCTGGCCTCCATTCCACGCCCTGCTCACTGGGATCTGGAGCGCCCCCAAGAAGCTGATGGCAGCAGGCTCTGGCGTTGGCTCCTTGGAGCATCCGGCTGTCGTCTCCATGTTGCTGTCCCTGGAGTGCCCAGTCCCAGGCTCCTCGAGGTTGTCCTGGCTCTCTTCTGGGCCGCCCTGAGCAGACAAGAGGCCCTGCTGTGGGCATGTCCCTGGGCCACCTTCCACCAGGTTGAGGGTGAACTCATGGAGGGTGGGGCTCCCAAGATGGGGACCCACAGAGGTGAACCCGAGGGCGCAGCACCCGCCTCCGACTCCCCAGTCCTCTGTTGGAGGTGCGCTGCTGGTGGGGTTGCAGGGCAGGGCTGGGGCTGGGGCTGGTGCTCACGTGGTGCTGAGGAGGGGTGCAGTCCACATCTTCTGGGTCTGGAAAAAAACTTTCTAAGAAGTTTGTCAGCAGGACAGATCCTCACCCCCACCCCCGGGTGACCAGTGTGCTTCCCGCCCCAGGGAGCCCATGATCAGGACTCAGGAGACCAGATTTCCAGGCCTGACTCTCACAACCAGTTCTGTCACTCCTGCCTCAGGGAAGCAGCCCTGTTACCTGGCCTTGATCGCCTTCTCTTACTACAAGCAGCCCTGCTACGTGGCCTTGCTGCTTCATTGTCAGGGAAGTGGGAAGTGAGCGAGTGTGGGGGCTGCTCACTCTGAGAAAGTCCCTTCAACCCACCAGCCCTCTGACACCCCAGAGTCAGCCCACTTCTGTCCAGCACCCACCATGGGCCAGGCACCCTGACTCCATCGTCTGAACGTTTCAACAACCTGAGGAGATAGCTGTGGTTCTAGTGATTTCATAAATGGGAAACTGAGGCTGTCACACTGCTGATCCTTCAACATCAAGACCAGACCGCTGCCATCTCCCAGGACCCCCGGGGAGGGAGGTGTCCACTCACACTCAATGAGGAAGAAGAAGGTGATGACCCCCATGGTGGCGGTGATGATGCCAGGCACCACGAATGACAGGCCCCACGGCCCGTTCACCCAGATGCCCGCGATCAGGGAGCCCAGGATGTTGCCCACCGAGGTGTGGGAATTCCAGATGCCCATGATGAGACCCCGTCTGGGGTGAGGGGCAGAGAGCAGAGGAGAGGTGGGGAGAAGAGCAGGAGAGGTGAAACAGGGGGGTGCAGTAGGTCACAGCAGCCCCCCACCCTCCACCCCACCAAGTTCAAGGAGCTGCTGTAAGGCCTGGGATGTGGCTCACCTTGTGGGCTCCCACAGAGCTTCAAAATGGCGCCCTCACTACCCTGAGGGTGCCCAGTCTCCTCTTCTTCAAGCGGGGGTGATTTTGTCCCCAGGGAACACCTCACAATGTCTGGAGGTGTTTTGATGGTCACATTGGGGTGTGCTACTGGCTTCTAGGCAGGTAGGTGCTGCACCCACAAAAAAGAACTCTCCAGCCCCCAAATGCAATAGTGCCGTGGCCGAGAAAGCCTGGTCTAAAGCACGCACACACACACCATTTAACATCGAAGCCAGTTCAAGAAAAATAAATGCAGTTTTTTAGGCCGCATTTTTGTCTTCATGCCCAAAGGGAACCCATCTGTTATAAAGGAAAAGTATAACTAAGGTTGCCTCTTCAGGGGTTAAGGCCTTTCCCATGATATAATTGGCACTGCTTTTTAGTTGCTGAAATATTTGAACCTCAGCACGTGAAAATCAGTGGGATGGAGACAAGTTTCTCAATGTTTACCTTAAAATTATGTTAAGGGGCCACAAGAGCACCCTCAAGACCCCCAGCTTCCTGGGATGCTCCCCACTCTTTTTCCCTCATCACACTTACTTCCCCTTCCCAAACCAGTTGCCAACGCAGGTCACCACCGAGGGCCAGCCTGTGGTCTGCGCAAGTCCATTGCAGATCTGCAGGGGGGAGGGGGTGAGTGAGCAGGCTCAGGCCGGGCTGCCAGTTCCCTGTTCTGCCCCTGCCCAGGCTGAGTCTCAGTAACACAGCCCTCCACACCCTGAGTCCCACCAGATGAGTCTCCCCTAGCCCAAGGATCTTTGCAGCATAGATTGACCCCACAGCCTTCTCAGGGGCCTGAGGTGGTTGCTCAGTGCAAAGTCACTGAGCCAAAGAATGGGGTCCCTTCTCCTCCTAATCTGCCTTGGGTGCATGGGCAGGGCTGGCAGAGCTTCTGCCTGGGAGTGAAGGCCTGAGTGCCAGGGGAGGACTTGTACCTGGATGAGCACGAAGTACCAAAGCATGTGGATGTTCCAGAAATAGGCCAGACCAAGGAGGGAGGTGAAAAGGCCACTGAGCAGCATTCCGGCTGAAAGGTAGTAACGGAGGGGGAGCCGCTCCCCAAAAATCCCACTGGAGAGGAGAGAATCGGACTTGCAGTTAATCTCAGCTCTGCCACTGCGTCTTCCCCACATCACCACCGAGCCACGAGAAGGCCCAAGCCGGGGTATCCTCGTGACCTGCGTCACCACTGGCCAGGCGACAGGACCGTTAGCTTCATTCTCCCCTCACCGGCACTCTGCTGGGTGTGGCCCTAATCCTTGCCGTGCTCACTCCATGGTCTCTGAGAGGCTACTGTTGCCCAGCTCCTGCCAGCGTGGGGCCACTCTTCATTTATCTTCTCTGGGGAGCAATTTCTGCATCACTCTATGGCTTCAACTATCACCAACACGTGAAACAGGCCCCACTGCAATCGTAAGTCTGATCTCCCCAGAGATTCAGGACCATGTCTGAACAGTTTCACTAAGATGCGCCCCCATTTTTGCAACAAGCACTCTAAAATCAGATTGCTGCCTGCATCCCCCACCCTGCCCCTTCGATAAATAACAATAACTGTCCTTCTCCTCCACTCCAGCCACAAACCATGGCGCTCTCTCCATCCCTCCCCCCTCCCTCCCCCTCAAGCTCACTCCCCGAGGCCCACCCATTCTGAAGCCGTCTACCTCCAAGCCACTCACCAGCCTGGTCTCTGCTGTCCTAGACTGCTCTCCTGGGCTCACTGGCTCCTGCCCTCACACCGCCAGGCCTCCCTCTTGCCTTCCCTCAGATCTGCTCTCATGTCACCCTCAGAATGAGCCCCCTGAAAGGTGAATCTGGACAGGAAGCCCTGGGGAACCCTTCAACTCCTCTGCCCACCGGCACTCCAACCTCACCCATCAGCCCCATCTCTTGCTACCACTTCCTGCAGGCTTAACACCAGCCACCCCCCACCTCCCACCAGCTTCACCCTTGCCCAGGCTGTTCCTTCTCTATGCCCTCCTCCACGGCCACACCACCACACCACTCAAGCATCACTCCTCCAAGAAGCCTCCCTAGCCCCTGTGTATTTTGTAATCCCAACCAGGACCAAGTGCCGACCTCTGAGCTCCCAGAGTGCCCTGCAGCCACCTGTCTCCCAGCCCCCACATTGTTTTGTGGCCACCTGCTACTGTCTCAGTCACCCCATTAGGCTGTGAACCCTTTAAAAATGGCGACTTGTCTTGGTCATCAGTGATCCCAGGTAACAGCCCCACACTTGCTACGTAGAAACCATGCGTCGCTCACGGTGCTAACATCAGTCCTGGGCAGCCGGGGTGGGCCTAGCCCTGATCCCAGCCCAGGAGGGTTCGGACCACATTCCCACAGGAATCAAGGGCAGGACCCGCTGTTCCAGCCCCTCCCACCCACACTGGCTTCTGAGCCAATAAACTCTAAAGGAGCATCCAGGGAGTCTGTACTAGGAGCAGGCTGGTGCCCAAGGAATGGGAAGTTGAGGCTCACAGTCCGTGAGAACGCTTCCTCCTGAGAACGCTTCCTCCTGTGAACACTTCCTCCCAAGGAGCCGGAGGACGGCCCTGCTGCTGCCCCACCAGTCAAGGGGTGCAGCCGCTCTGAGCAGCCCAGGCTCCCTGCTCTTACCTGATGAACATGCCGATGGCGTAAGCCACGAGGAAGGCATTGTCCACGCCCCCCAGCAACTCCTTGTAGTTGCTCTGGTCTGAAAGCAGAAGGGAGAGACAGAAAGGCAACTGCACAGGACCCGTCAACTCTGGACACGCTCCCTGGGGAGCAGGAAGGGGCCGCTGCCCTTACCAAAGGGAGCCCAGCTACACCACGTGGTGTCATTGGAGCTGTGGGTGCTGTTGATGGGGTCGATCTGCTGTGAGCAGTTCTGGTGCAGGCGGCTCTGGAGAGGCAATGGTGGGGGGTCACCTGAGAGCCCACCCAGCTCCCAGAGGAACCAGAAACCTCCGACCACAGCTCTCTCTCCACCACTGCCGCCCTGCTTCTTCCCACAGGCGCTGACGACAGGGATCAGTGGCCACATCAGACCCTCAGCGAAGGTCAAGGGGCTCTGAGCTGAAGTCAGGTGGCTCAGAGTTTCCACACGCACAGCCACCGACACCGTCTTGGAGCACCTGGGGAAACTTGCCTGGGAAAAGCGCTACTAACAGTAGGAGCTGGCCAGGTGAAGGGCCATCATGGCGACCATGCTAAGTGTGGCTTGGGGCTGAAGCACAGAACATTCTACTGTTTCTGCTGTACATTAGAACATTCTAATGTTTCTCCCACATTCTTCCTTACTTCCAGGCCAACCTCACCTTGACAATACTGATGGGCTTCCTGGACATGTGATAACAGGTATAGACAAAGAAGGTGATCAGCAGGATGAAACCTCGGAACCTGCAGGAAATACCAGCATCCACGTCAGCAGGAAGAGGGGCTCAGTTGATAATGGGGCCCAGGCTCACTCTGGCAACCCCAGAGCCTCAGCGCCATCCAGTCTTCAGGCTCCACATCGGACACACGTTCCTTGGCGCAGAGGCCCACGGCAAGGGACAAGCCAGGGCCCATTGGTGGTTCAGGGGCACCTATCTCTGTGGTCCCACTTCCAGAATCTCCACAAGAATCTGACTGGCACCCATGTAGCATACTGCCACTTCCTTCGCCTTTGCTGTTCTCTGAGCTCCCTCGGGTCAGGGGCCTTGGTGTATGGGGTGTATGAGAAAGGGCGGGGGCAGGCAGAGGTACTTATTAAATACCAGAAATGGAGGGAGTTGGTGGGAGCATGACAGACAAGTGAGCTCAATACTCCTCCAAAGCCAGGACTCAGCAGACACAGCACCTGCCTCAGCCCAATTAGAGTCAGAAATGTGTGAGCAGCAGGAAGGCTCCTGACAGAACCCAGGTCCTCTTCCTAGCCCCATACTAGGCCATACCCCCGGACGGAAGGCTCATTCTTTCCACCTGTGGCTCACACATCACATGTGCCCCCTCCCAACCCATTGTCACGCAGGCACTGATCTGGCATGGAAAGAACAGCTCAGCTGGACACCCCTATAGTTTCCACTGCACCTCCAGTCCCTCCCGTTTGCTTGAGGATCGCAGAAGGGCCTCAATGTCTTCCTGAGTCACTGTCTGCTTGCCCAGCATCAGCTGAGTGGAGGCAGCAGCAAGAACCAGGAAGGGCATGTGAAATAGACCTCAAATGGACCCTAGCCCAGGAGAGACCCAGAAGCCCAGGGGGTGGGGGGAGAAGGGCAGGAGGAGCCCTGAAGTCCTTTCCACCCCGCTTTCTCGAACGTGGACAGGACATTGAAGGCTCTCTCTGGCCTCTCAGGGATCTGCCTCTAAAACCCAAACTCATTGCCCCAAAATGTCATGACGGTGCCCTCTTGTGAAGTGAAGGGGACTGCAGCAGAGATTTCAGGTTGGATCACAGGCCCCTTCTCATTTCACCTCTGAGGTCTGCTCTTGAGAGAATGGAGGTATTCATGCCCCTCATCCTTGGCTTAAACATGTTCAGTGACTCTCCATTCCATTAAAAACAAGGTTCTGGGGCCCTCCCCAGTGGCACAATGGGTTAAAGCGCAGCTCTGCAAGCGAGCTGCAGCCGCTTCAGTGAAAGTTCAATCCCCCGCGCCCCAGAGGTGACCCACATGGCGCGGCAGACCTCTCTGACCCACCCCCTGCTCCCCTCGGCAGAGTACTTTGTCCATCTGCCTGTTCTGCTCCCCGCTCTGTCTCTGGTGAAGCCTCTCACTGCCCCTGCCCCTCTGGCCTGTACCCCAGTTCTGTATGCATAAATAAGTAAATCTTTAAAAAAAAGAACAAGGTTCAGCTTTGCAGTCTGCTTTTCACCATCTTCCGCACCCCAATTGGCTCCCTGGCCACCATGCTGAGGGTGCTGGATGGATGGCAGAAGTCCCCCAGCAACCTGCCTTCTCTGGGGAGTTGGGCTCCTCCAAGTGACAGGCCCAGTGGTCAGCAAGCTTGTTGCTGATGTCCTCTGGGTCCCACCAATAGGCCTCATGAGTCTGACTTCAGGGCCTTGCAGACTCTGGGAGAAAGTGTCTCAATTTGGGGTGTATGCCCAGAGAGCAGCTTCAAGAGCAAACAGCCTTGCAGATAACAAGGTCCCCTTGCCTGCCAATCTGTCTGATCCAGGAAAAAAGCTGCAAGCCCGTGGAGCGTCTGAAACTTACGGGGTGATGGAACACAGTGCTGAGCCCCTTTGCCTCCGTGCTCTTCCTCAGCTGCCCCTTTGACCCCAAAGACAGGTAAACACAGCATCACCCTCATCCTTGTCCCTGGGCCACCTTAAAGATCCCGGGGCTCAGCTGAGCCTTCCTTGACTGCCACATGGATGCAGCCACTCACAATATGGACAGATCAGGTCATCTCTGCCTCTGAAGGATCCCTGAAGTCCGGCCAAGACCCTGGTTCTGTTGTTCTCCTATAACAGGGCCCAAGAACCTTGCCAGCCCTGGAGACCTGTTGCTCGTGAAACCAGATCGCACGTTGGCAGACATACTGAGCCCTCTCAGGACTGGTCAGAGCCAATGAGGGGCCCGCTGCCAACCACCCCTCCTCTCCTCCCAACCCCAGCCTGCCTCGACCCCAAGCACCACTGCCTGCAAAGCCATGAGGAACTGCAGACACCCCGCCTTTCTCCTGACTGCCAGGAGTTCTTCCTTATCTTCCTGACCACGGCCCCTCCATCTGGAGTTCTCTCCCAGTGGGTTGATGGGGGGGAAGTTGGGGGGCCGACAGAAGCTATACCCCAACTGCACACACATTTGTAGCCATGTGGGAATCATTGATTTGTCTCTGGCAGAAACCAGACTGCTCTCTCACCCACAGAATGTCAGGCAGGTGCTAGAGATCCAGCCATAAGCGCGAGAAGTACAAGAGATCTCTGTCCCCCCTAGGGCTCACCTAGCAATGGGGAGACAGAGAATTGGGGTGTGGGCAGAGGGCAGCCTTGCACACAGGGAAGCACAAAGCAGGGACATGGAGGCTGATGGGGATGGAAGTGGGGTCAGGAGAAGATTCCCAGACAAGGCTTCAGCAGGACCTGCGAAAGCAAACAGGAAGGGCCCCGCTTCACCAGGGATGGCGTGGGGAGCGGGTGCCAGGCAGAGGGAACTGTGTGCGCAAAAGCATACAGGCATGAAATAACACTACCTGTTTGGGGAACTCTGCATGGTTCAGGATGTCTGGAAGGTGGGACTGAGCCAAGTGTAGCAGAGGTGTCTTGAAACGAGTCAGGGACAAAGCATGGAGGGCCAAGTTGTGGAGGTTAGGGTGAGGATGATGGAAGCTCACTGATGGGATTTTCCAGGTCAGACACCACCCAAACTAAACCAAGGGAAGACCCAGCTTTCTGCCCTGTTGATTGTTTGGGAAACCCCAGGTAGCTTCCTCATTGAAGGCAGAGCCAGTCTCTGTAACGGTCACTCCCCAGGCACACGGCCACATCCCAGCAAGACTAAGTGGTGGTGATGTTTAGACAAGAGAAGAGCAAGGACATAGGGATCAGAGAAGATCAAAACCTGGCTTTATTCCTTAAACTTGCTGGCTCATATGAAAAAGTGGGGTGTTTATCACCTTTCCATTAAGGGTTACGGACAGGGTAGTTAGATGATGCATATGATA
The DNA here is from genome assembly GCF_000260355.1 of Condylura cristata. Lineage (NCBI taxonomy): Eukaryota > Metazoa > Chordata > Mammalia > Eulipotyphla > Talpidae > Condylura > Condylura cristata. The sequence continues at coordinate 14,679,825 of NW_004567126.1, forward strand.
TGTCTTATTTGTTCTTGACATCTGGTGAGCACTTAAAAGTGACAGCTGGGCCCTCCCTGGTGGCCCAGGGTTAGGACACAGCACTGCAAGCTGGCAGCAGCCACTTCAGTGCGAGTTTGATTCCTGCCTGCCCCAGAGGTGACCACATGGCGTGGCAGACCTCTCCTGACCCGCCCACTGCTCCCCTCAGCAGTGTACTTCGTCAATCTGCCTGTTCTGCTCCCCACTCAGTCTCTGGTGAAGCCTCTCACCGCCCCTGAGCCTCTGGCCTGTACCCCAGTTCTGTATGAATAAATAAATAAACCTTAAAAAAAAAGTGACAGCTACTATTAACTCATATTTTCAGAGGAGGGAGAGTTGGAGGGGGATGAGGCAGCCTGTGTTGCTCTATTATGAGGAGCAAGTGGGTGTGAGGCTTGGCACCAAACTCCTTTGGGTGGCCAGGGTTTCAAGCCCTAGAATCATCTTGAAGGTACAAATCTGTAGGTCAGTGTCCCTGCTTCCTGGTGACACATGCCTGTTTTGGGTGAACACAAAGATGTCCTGAAGCTATGAAGGTCCTCAGCTTCTGGGCTCTAGGAGGTTCTAGTGACTACAGGGAGCCTTGCGATGGGACTCAGCACAGACTCTCATATGTTGGGGTCCACCCAAGCTTGCCCCCCCCCTGCAGAGGAGGATGGGTAGGGGTCCGCACCGACACCCTGACTCTTGAGATGCCAGCTCAGACCTGCCTGGGCTCGAATTGATTATTCTCCCAGCTCTGCACCCAACACCAGTGGCAAACCTGACAGCAAGGCCCCAAGACAGTCACAACAGGGTGCTCGACTGTGCTGTGAGGTGCTAGGCTTAGGCCTGGCCTCCTCAGGGATTGCTGTCTGGACCCGAGTGGTGGAGCGATGAGCTACCTGGGCACAGCTTCTTCCTTCCACTTGGGCAGCTGTCCTGAGTAAAAGGCTAAGATACTGCAGATCAAAGTGGGTAAGGGCTGGCTAATCTGAGGTGGAGGCCTCCATCCGGGTAAGGGCTGGCTAATCTGAGGCTGAGGCTGCCAAACGCACAGTAGCTCACAGGAAAGAAGGGGGCAGTTTCACTTCTCTTCTCACACACCCTTTCTTCAGAATCAAGAGGCCTCAGAAGGGAGGGGGGCGGGAATATACACAGCTGGGCGCTGTCTAGCTTGTCAAGGGTGGCAGGGGCGGATGGCAGCCCAGGTGCCGGGCCAGGCTGAGCTAGCACACCAGGGACCAAGGGACGTGTGTGACGAGGCCCCCAGACTGTTCCAGGTGGGGCTGGCTGCCCCATGACCCTCTAGGTCTTTGTTAGCGAGATGTGGCCTTCTCAGGGTCCCACCTCCCACAATGGACATGGGTTACTGAGTAACCAAGTCAGATAGAGAGGTAGACTAGCTATCTCTAAACTATTAGCTGACAACCCAACTTATTTTTTGAAGGTGCGCGATAATAGCTTTATCAACCTTGTTAAGACTTTGCACTAGGAAGGTTCTGAGGCAGGAACAAGACAATGTGTGCTAAGGCAGCCACAGATAAAAAACAAACAAAATTGGGCCCTCCCTGGTGGTGCAAGGGTTAAGTCTCAGCACCATGAAGCTGTCTGCAGCCACTGCAGCACAAGTTCAATCCCTGGCCAGGGAGCTGACCTACTTGGCACAGCAGACCTCTCCTGTCTCTCCAGCTGCTCCCCTCAGCAACGTATTTAAGTCAATCTGCCTGTTCTGCTCTCCACTCTGGTGGATCCTCTCACCCCCAAGCCCCAGGCCTGTACCCCAATTCTTGTATGCAATCATAAATAAATCTTTTTAACAAAAAAAAATCCCCAAAGGACATGCTGCTACTACCACCAGCACAATAAAACATGATAGCAGAGAGATGTTGACCTTAGGGAATGATGGAAAGAGACCCAGTTACCCGTCACCCCACCCCTGCATCCGCCTTCCTTGTTTTGCACACATTGCTCACAGCTCTTACCCCCACCTAAGGCCTTCAACTCACTCATCGACTAATCCCCACCACCCCTGCTTCAACCGGGAGCTGTCAGCACATGTCGGGCTGCTCAGCCCATGTGACAGGCCAGGCTGGTTGTGGTTGTGGTGACCTTAGCACTTGCCCTGAGGAAATGTAACCTGCTGGCCTGTCTTCGGATGTGCCTGTTCTGGGGCTCAGCAGATCTGAAAAGCACAGAGGTCCGGGAATAATAAGAACAGGGCCAGCGGTGACAGTGCCATCGCACCCCTGCCAAACCCTGCACTGCCACCAGACAGCCTGGTAGGAAGGGCAGAGCCCCGGGCCAGGCCTTTAACGAGATGGGGCAAGGACAGGCCAGGTGGGAGGCTCCTGAGGACTGAGGGCGCAGGCCCTGTTGGGCAGAGAGCCAGCCCAAGGAGTCTGCCCCGTTATCCTTCCTCCAGTTGGGACTCGGGCACTTGCTGAGAGGTCAAGGTGACTCAGCGCCTGGCCCCAAGATCCTCTCAGAGAAGGGAACTTGGGTTTCTGATGGGGAGTCGAGGAACTTATGGGGTACATAAATTGGATAAGAGAATGACCTTTTTTAAATATATATAGGAAAATGTAGGCTAGATTGTTTAGAGAAGGAAGCTGAGCAGGGGAGCCCCGAGTACAGACTAGAACCAGACAAGTACTTGACCAGAAGAAATGAGACCTTGGCCAACCATGGAAACCACTCTAAAAAAACCCTACTGCCTTCTAGACCCATCCACGGGGCCAGAGTCAGACAGCCCCATCAAAAGCCAGGTCAGCGCACCAGTCTGCTCAGTCACGAGGAAAAGAGGAAACAGTGGGGTGGAAGAGGAAGTGCAGAGGCAGCTGGGGGAGAGACAGCCATCAGGGGCCTCCGGGGGAGGGGAGACCAAAGGTCACAAGCTCTGCACTGTGGTCTGACCCCAAGGGGTGGGGGCAGGGGGACTGGGCTTAGCCTCCAGGTTCTCCTCTAGAATCTTCCATTCCTTTCTGAGCAGCCTCTCTGCTCATTATAAGGCGCCCTCTCTGTGGTCCTCACTCTGTGAACCTCTGTCACTACCAGGAAAACTAGCCAACACCACTAGGCAGCTGGGCACCCCCAATCTGAGATCACCACAGAAGAGAGGAAAGAATGCTCACTTGAGCCCCAAAGATGCTGAGTCTTCATTTGTGGGTCTGCTACTTAGTGTGGCCTTGGGTGATTTGCTTGAGCAAGTTGTTAAGCAGCTCTCAGCCTCAATTTGAAGTTCTTTCAAGTAGTGAATAAACTCCTGCCTCCCAAGGTTGTTAGAAAGCTGCTGACAGGAACACAGGGTGTGGTAGTGTCCAGCTCATCCGGCCTCCTATGTCTTCTTGGTGTCTTCAAAGGTCAGCCGACCACCGACTCAGTGGGCAGTCGCCAGCCAGCCTGGGCCTTCATGGCTCATTCAGAGATACGAGGGTGTGAGGTAAGCAGCCGCGTGGGAGCTGACATCTCCTGCTCCTCCTGCCTGCCCGGTCTCCTCCAAGGCCCTGTTCCTGCTTATCCAGCTGCTGTGTCACCCTGGGCCCTCCTCCCACAGGCTCCTTTTCTCCCTGTCCTGAGCTGTTCCCCTTCACAGGGCTCCAGGAAGTGGGTCCAGTGCCATAGCACAAACCACAGTCGTCTCTGGCAAGACACCCATGTTGCCAGCTGTCCCCCGGAGACGTGCCCACACGATGCTGGGCAGAGGAGGGTGCTGGTGAGGCCCAGGGCTGTGGGACCTGCTGGAAGGCCCTGGACAAGCAATCCCCTGGTCTGACATAGCGGAGGGACCATATCACCTTCCTGGGCAGAAATTTCTCAGAAAAACTGATTTTTGAAGGTTTTTCTTGTGCCACCTGCCCCTCAGTCTCACCCCCAGGGACTGTTCCTCCAGCACCCTGTGTTCCTGCCAGCAGCAGGCACATGTTACCAGCCTAAGTGGATAGGCTGTGTCTTCCTCGCCACGCATCTGCCAGTTCCATGACCTCTGCTCAGACACTTCCACTGAGTCCTGTGCTCCCTTTCCCTTACATGGGAAGGACGGTGGAAACACCAGGGGCTTGGGTGTCACTGGATTCAAATTCCAGCTCAGTCATTCACTAGCTATGTGATGCAGGCTGATATCCACGTGTTAGGTGGGGAAACCTGTCCTCACCTTGCAGGGGCTGAAAAAGAAACAATGCCTGGTGCAAAGTAGCAGGAAAGCAAGTAGAAAAATAGTCAATAATTAATGTCTATTCCGTGCTTATACTGAGCCTGGCACTGAACTAAGTACGTTATATGTTGTCACTCAGTTAATATTCACAATTGTCTTAGGAGGCAGCGTTACTGTTGTCTTCATCCCACTGGCCAGGAATCCAGAGCTCAAGAACAAACACCTTCCATCCAGACAGCTGCTCCAGGAAGGTCTAGGAATGTCTGAATTCTTTACTTCTGCTTACACCCCCTCCTTGGGGACATGTGGAAGCAGTAAGAGTGAAAATTTTAAAAATGCACACCCTCTCAGACTGATCCCTAGTTCTGAGAGGACCAGTTCTCAATTGTCTTTCTATGCCTCAGAGCTCCACATAGTAATGTGCCTGCAGTAGGAACTACGTTAAATTTATTATGTGGGAAAGAATCTAAAGGACACTTCCTGAGCACCCTCCATCCAATCATAAAGATCAAGTATGATCCTCAAGAATCCACCTGACCTACCCGTGAAGAGAGGGAGTCTCAGACAAACTAACTACAGCTCGCTGACAGTGGCAAGAGGACTTCAGTCACATCTGTCTGAAGTCTTGGCAATGTTGGCCAACAGAGCAGTGGGAATCCTGTTTTAAGAATAGGGCAGGCCCTCCCTGGTGGTGCGGTGTGTTAAAAGCACAGCGCTGAGAAGCTAAAGCCATTTCAGCATGAGTTCGATCCCCGCCCTGGAGGTGACCCACATGGCACGGCAGACCTCTCCTGACCCGCCCGCTGCTCCCCTCAGCAGTGGACTTCGTCAATTGGCTTGTTCTGCTCCCCACTCTGTGTCTGGTGAATCCTCTCACAGCCCCTGCACCTCTGGCCTGTACCCCAGCTTTGTATGCATAAATAAATAAGTCTGTTTACAGAGGGCTACCTTCTTAGGGAGGTGCAGGGCGGGGGTAACTTATTTCTTTGAAATATGCTACTTTGGCGAAGAGTAGAATCAAGAAGTTTTTTTACTAAGGTAAATATGACTCCAGAATAAGGCTGTTCCAGAATAACAACCAGGACAATGAAGGACAAAACCTGAATGGATACATTCGTAGGTTGATGGAGGAGTCTGATTTGCCTTGGATTAGGTGTGTGCAAATTATGAGCCAAGTATGTTAAAACTCTGCTACAGTCGGCTCAGTTTGTATTTTATCCATATTATTCTCAAAAGGAGGTGATGCTTCCTTTAGTATCTTACATTATATCAATCCAAAAGTAGAATTTGGTTTTCTCTCTGCTGAAATCAGAAAAATTTCTCAAAAAAAAAAAAAAAAAGCTGTGTCTTACCATAAGAATTTTCTTTACTTTTTAAAATAAAGATTTCAAAACTTACAAAAACTAAGTTTCTTTAATTGTTATCTTCTAGTTTATTTTATTTTTAAAAGTAATGTTGTCACTTTTTATTTCAGATGTTTCTCAGGCCCTCCAGATAAGCATTCAAACCCCCAACCACTTTTGATTTTTGCCTTCCCCAAATCAAATCTTAAAAGCAAAACAAAATAAAGCTTTCAAGATATCTTTTGTACCTAAAGCCACCTTTGAGGTATCTCAGAGTGTTCCTGGAAAATTAGAAAAATTTGTTCTTTTATCTTTTGAAAGAACAGGTACCAGAAATAGTCAGGTGTACTTAATATGTTGTTATAAACAGGTTGCATGAAAAAAAAAATGTGAAATCAAGAATTCTCTCAGCCATTGCTTATTAACTTTATGAACATAATAAGTTATTTATGTGAATATTTTAGAAATTGTATGACATGAGACATTCCTACATATTTCTCTGTACCCTCTTGGTTCACCATCGGCTTCTAATAGTTAGCATCTGTCTGACAGTCATGATATAATGGCCAGTCATGAACTTAGCTATTATTTTAAATGTTACCTGGGTTGCAATCTTACTTCTTTCATTTGAGACTAGCATCTTCGAGGCCTCTAGTTTTCAACTGGGAATGTACAATCAGCCTTTCCAATGAAGTTTTATTAAAATATAGATGTCAAGGACGTATTCCAGACTTAGTTGATTTTCTTAGCAATCCATGGAATAAGCTACAAATTAAGTCTTAAGATTTTTATATATCTCAAAATACTTTTTCTCTATAAAAGTTGTTGTTATTACCAGATACAATATTTACTTTCTTCTTTGACATTAGCTTCATGATATTTTTAGACATGTCTAAATTTCATTTTGTTTGGTTTGGTCTGATTTTGTCTTGCATACCTTAGGAATGGCCAGATTTCCTTGTCAGCTGCCTTATTATTCTTGTCATGAATTCTCACTAGAGCATTCACTTTGGAAATTTATCAGTATTAAGTCGGTCAGCAGCTTTTTAGGTCTCCATGATCTACAGGCAGTTTTTGTATTATTCTGTGCTTCCTACAAACTCTACAGTCAGTATAGGCCAGAGTTTTTACCTTGCTCATCCAAGAACTGTCTCCAAGGAGCACTGCAGCACATACTGACTCTCAGATAGGCTTGTGATGGCATCACTCGGACAATTTTAAGCAGATACCAGTGGAGCGAGGCAGGATTTCCAGAAGCCAGTTAGGCAGCAGAAGGGTCTATGAGATTACTAGCTCAAAATTCATGGGAATAAGAAAGAATCCTGCAGAGCTAAACGAACTGGTAAGGATGATTGCCATTTATATTTGAGGCAATGTTGATACTGTTTTTGTGTTCTGTTTTCTGGATGTTAAGGAAGCCCTTTCTCTTTTTTCCTAAGCTATCTAGAAACTGCAACCACTGTTTACTGTTTACTCCCAACCAAAATGAATCATTTGTAAATATCTTATTCTCCCAAGCTTGACCTCTCAGAATTCAGAAATTTGTAGTGAGTCTTCTTGCTTTTCATAGAAATCTGGTTATTTGCAAAAGTTCAATAAGACTCTGTTGAGTTTTTTTTCCCTAGGACATCATTAGATATATTGGTTATGCAACCAAGCAAGGCCTTGCCTGGAATATTGTATTTTTGACAGCGATGCTCATTTAATCAGATCTAACCAGCCTCTTTAAGGAAATAAGATTGACTCTATGCCGCCAGTACTAATAACCTCTTTCAAGACAACTGGCTTACTGTGTTCCCTTACAGGAGAATAAAGAAGGTCCTGGCAGGTCCAGGAAACTTAGTATGTTTTGGGACACTATGAAGAGAGGAATTTGCCCAAATTTATAAGTATAGCAGGTTTTTACCTAGTGGAGACAATTTCTTGGCTTGGCTTCTTAATCTCAGAACAGTAAATAATAAAAGGCTCTTAAATGTCCAATCTAAGACTCCAGCAACAGAAAACATAACAAGGCCTATCTTGTAAATTAGTAAATTAATACTCTTGCTGCACCAACATAAATAATCAGATCAAATCTAAGGAGACCAACCATACTTTGTAATCAAAGATAATCTTACTTTCAGACTATTTTGGATCAAAGCAGGGGAGACTGTAGGGAAAAAATTGGGATTCACTGAAAAATTATGCCTTGTCCAGAATATAGCCCACCAGATTATCTGATTCTAGCCTTTCATTGACCTTGAGCTATTCAATTCCTTGAAGTGACTAACAGGCAACTGAGAAGTCCTATAGACTAAGTCTATGAACTATAGCGTTTCAATGGTCTTCCCTTGCAACCTGCAGAAAAACCAGTTTTGCTTCAATATTCCAATTTATACATGAGAATGATCTTTGGATTCTTTATTTTTAATCATGGTAAAATCTACATACCATTTACCACTTTAACCTTTTCAGGAGTGTTGTTTAATGAAGTTAAGCACCTTCCTATTGTGCAACCATCAACCACCACCCAGCTCCAAGACTTTTTCATCTTGCCAAAGTGAAAACACTCTACTTATTAAACAATCACTTCCTACTCTCCACTGTCCAGACTTTCTTTTGAAGCCACTGTAACATCTCCTGACTTGTTCACTATGAGGAAACAAATTTTTACTTTATGTAAAACAAATCTTCAACTCGTGTTCGTTTTTCTATCCCTATAAGAGTCACGATTTTCCCTTCTTCTGAAAAATATCTTCTAACAATTCCACTTAAAAAAAACCCAAGTAAGCAATGAGAGATGAGTGAAGAAGGCTGGAAGTTATGAGGACTGCCACCAAGCAGAAAGCACTGACGAGGATCAAAGATGGCCAGGAGGTGCCCAGGAGGGTGAAGAGGAAGGAAGCTTGGGGTGTGGGATAGGCTCCCCGTTAAAGAGCACCTGTGCCATCTAAAAGGGAATCCTCATCACCTAAATAGAATTATCTTTTTTTTAAAGAGAGGCTATAAAGTTGCTTAAGTTAAATTTCATAATTTGTAAATGGTAGCCATTAACACAATGTAATTTTCGAAAACGCCCGTGCAGACCAAGCAGAGTGCTGCAGGGAATGAACTGAAACCTCTCCACCCCGCCGCTCACCCCTGCACGCTGTGCCTCTCTTGGCCCGGGGGTCAGGCAAAGGAGACCAGCTGGCTCCCAGTGGCACCCGGCTGAAGAGCAGCCCCGCTCCTGGCTGAGGCACGTCCTTCCTGGGGATGTCCTCGGGGCCTGCAACCTCTCAAGACAAGCGCCAGGACCCCTCAGTCCTGGCCTCTGTGTCCTGAGGCTGAAAGGGACCAAGAGACGCTCAGCACCTCCGTGTCTCATTTGCAGCAACGCCACGACCCCCGCCTTAGTTTCCTAGCCTGTAAGTCCGAGTTCCTGCAGGGTCACCCGTCTCCTGGCTGAATTCACCTAAGGAATGGAGCTCAGATTCTTCCCGCACTCCCCCGAAGCGCTCAGGGGCCGGAGGGGGCCGTCTGGTCTCCCGAGGGCGGCTGCGGCTCGGTACCGCTCTCCCACGCCGGACTCTCGGGAGCTGCTCCCGGGCGGCGCCTCCCGCCCCCAGTCCTGCTCACCAGCTGTCCCTGGAGAAGGCGCGGAGGAAATAGACACCAGGAGCCAAGGAAGACCTCATCTTGGCCAGCCGGCACCCGAGGCGGGAGAATGGACGGAGGATGGCGCGGAGCGGGGCGCGCGCGTGTCCTCAGCCCCAGCCAGCCGGGTTTAAATGCCCCGCCGGCCAGCGGGTCCAGCCGCGCAGCCCGAGGCCCGAGCCCCCGCCCCCTTGCACCTGACCGCCCTGGGGCTCAGGCTGAGCGCAAACTTGCTGCCCATCCTCCGAGCCCAACCGCCCAGCACTTTTTTCTGGTCCTGTGCCCCGGGGCCAGAGCCTGCCAGGGAGGCTCCCAGAGCTTTAAAAGGGGCTCCTCCTGCTTTTTCTGGCTCACTGCCCACCAGGGAACTGAAACTTGCCACCCTGACGTGGCTGGCTTCAAGGGAAGCTCCCGCTACCAGCTGAGCCTGCAACGCTGTCTTGTTATCCTGACAGGTGGATGGTAGTGGCCCCGACGCAGGGAAACCGAGGCCCCCCGCCGGCTGAAAGGGTGACTCGAATTGCCAAGCAGAGGTCGCCCACATTACTTTGATCTCAGTGAGGGCGCCCCCTTGGAATACAGGAGGCTTTGGGGGAGTTACAATGTAACATAACACCACAAACATAACACCACAGCCCCCCACAGGGGCTTTCTGAGGTCCCAGAGGACAGGCTGTATTGGGACAACAGACCCCCACCGCTGCCCAGGTGACTCCGCAGTAGCCCATCCCACTTTCCTCTGGACACCTGCAGCCGGCAGCAGTGAAGAGCCAGTTTGGAGCACAGTTCTGCGCTCTTAGAAGTGCTCTTGAAGCCTCTAGGCTGAAGATGTCCAGGGTCTGTTTCCATCTGTAAAAAGAGGTCCTTGATGGCCCTCCCTGGTGGCGCAGCGGGTTAAAGCACAGCACTGAGAAGCTAAAGCCACTTCCGCATGAGTTCGATTCCCGCCTGCCCCGGAAGAGACCACATGGCGTGGCAGACCTCTCCTGGCCCACCCGCTGCTCCCCTCAGCAGTTTACTTCATCAATCTGCCTGTTTTGCTCCCCTCTCTATCTCTGGTGAATCCTCTCACCCTCCGCATCTCTGGCCTATACCCCAATTCTATATGAATAAATCAATCTTTAAAAAAAAAAAAAAGAGGTCCTTGATTAAGAACCCATGGGTGAGCTCTAGAGGGGTGGATGGTGCAGCAGACTTCTCCTGTCTCCCTGCTGTTCCCCTGGCCTACATCTCAATACTACACACACACACACACAAACAAACACAGTATAGAAGGGTGGAGAGGGCAGCACTGTCGTAGAGAATATGTTATTAAAGGAACATAAACTAGGAATGTGTCTGTGCAAATGGGTTTCAGCCCTAACCCCACCCTGCCTCTAACGCCTAGGAGTGCCCAGGTCCCAAGAGCGAGGTTGGGAAAGTGGTGCAACCACTCCGCCCACCAGGTCAGGGCCCAGAATAATGGGCTTGGCTGTGGCCAGCCCTAGAATTAAGCAAGAAGAGGGAAAGCAGACTTACAAGAGCCTCGGTTAAATCCAGGCATCAGGAGCAGCGTCTAATGGGAGAAGGGAAGACAGCCACCAGCAAAGGTAGAAGGAAAAGGTGTGCAGAGGAAAGAACAGGATAGAAGGCAGGAGCCCGCACAAGTGTACATAAGGTACAGGAGCGGTAACGCAGCAAAGGAAGAACAAAGCCATCAGCGCCTAACTTAATCCTGCATTGTACCACAAGTCGGTGAGGTGGCCCTTATTCTGGGACACACTTGCTGGGCTCCCAGATAAATGATGGACTAGCTCAGGAGTAACAGCTCTGGGGGTGGGGGGTGTTCATTAGAATAATGGCTGCTACCCCCAGGAAGACAGCTAAAGGAAAGACAAAGTTGGAATACACTAAGCCAAAGAAGCAACTGAAATTACTTGAGGCTACATGGGAGGAGGGCGTGGGCATCACTGGAGAAGGCAGGGACTCCAGAGGAGCTACCAGACATCAGTGGGTGGAACATCTGCCTTGCCATTTCAGACGGAGAGAAGTCAAGGAATCAGGCCATTACCACCCCTTCATGCCCCTCTGGAAATGTCATTTTTGTGCTCTAGGGGACCATGTTTGTCTAAGCTAGAACTCGGAGAGAGGCAGTAAAAATGTGCCTCCTCTCACATGGGTGATTTGGTGATGGGAAGCCCACAGGGATTACAACTGAGATGGAAAAAGGCACAAAATGATGTAAAAATAAACTATTACATTATTTAATTGAAAAAAAAAAAGTGCCCTCTCGGGGATAGGGCTGTTACTCATGGCATGTGCGAATGCGTCACTGGGTACAGGCTGGTCCTGACTGTCTCTGCCTCGTCCCAGTTACTTCCTGTGAGTTCTGGACAGGGCCCCCTATTCAGGATGGCAGCTGTGACCCTCGTACTGATGTTCCCCATGGGTAATATAGGCAGTCTCCTTGCTTCCTGTGCTTAGAAGAGGGGTGTTATAGCTCAAGGATACCTTTCACTAAGCCATACAAGCTCTCCAGCTTGACACACTTTTTTTTTTTTAATAATAGTTTGGTTTTGCATCATTTTGTGCCTTTTTCCATCTCAGTTGCAATCCCTATGGGCTTCCCATCACCAAATCACCCGTGTGCCATCATCATAGTCCAGTGCATTTCCCTCCCTCCACCATTTTTTATCCCATTCCCCAGTCCACCCCTGTAAAATGTCTCTGGTATATAGCTGTTCATTATTATTATTATTTTCTCTCCTGGTCCTTTATACTCCTGCTATGAGTGAAACCATCCGGTGTTCTTCCTTTTCTTTCTGGCTTATTTCACGAAGCACAATCCCTTCCAGCTCCATCCATGTTGCTGCAAAAGGCATGTGTTTATTTTTTTTTATTTCTGAGTAATATTCCACTGTGTATATGTACCACATCTTTTTAATCCCGTCATCTACTTTTGGGCATTTGGGTTGATCCCATGTCTTCCCTATTGTAAATAAAGCAGCAATAAACATGGGGGTGCAGGTGTCTTTTTGAATGTGTTTTGTGTCTTTGGGTAGATACCTAGGGGTAGGATTGCTGGGTCATTTGGAAGCTTCATGTTTAGCAGCTTGAGGAATCTCCAAACAGTTTTTCATAGTTTGACCCACTTTCTTTTTACCCAACACCTTTCACCTACCTCCTCAGGTGCGGTAGCATGTGGACAGCAGTATCCAAAAGAAAGGCTGAGCAACTGACTCAGAGACTACAGGAAGACCTCCTGCTCTCATGTGGAGAGCTTCATCATTTCCCGTGCTTTGTGCCGCATGCATGTAAGGTAGGAGCCGGCAGTTAGTGGCCTTTTGCCCTTCAAATACCATTCCTGATGCCAGCAGAGGAATTGCTGCACTGACCATCCCGTTATCTGTTTAGATATTTTCAAATATGGCAAGGGGACCTCCTTGTTATTTTCAAAGACTGACGGACATAAATGCTTTTGCAAATCTATGAGAACAAGTGACACTAGAGTAAGCCACCAGGCAACAGAACCCCACATTTCTTGGCACACATGAAAGGATCCTTCTTTGGACAAATTTCCCTCCACCCACTCATGTCTTACTAAAAAGAGAAGAGCATAATTTTTTTTATATAGAATCTATATCCAGATCCTTGATTATTGGGATAGGAATTGGGATATTAGGAGAAATAGAGATTATTCAAACTTTGAAGTTCCTATTTTATATGGGCACAGGGGGTGTGGTGAAAAGAACATAGGCTTTGAGGCAGAGCCAATGAATCCTGGCTCGGATATTACTTCTCTGAAGCTCAGTTCCCTCATCTGTAAAATGTGGATAACATCATCTACCACATGATTAAAAATTAATCATTAAAAATTATGTATATCCCTGCCCCGGAGGTGACCCACATGGCGCAGCAGACCTCTCCTGGTCCACCCGCTGCTCCCCTCAGCAGTGTACTGTCAATCAGCCTGTTCTGCTCCCCAATCTGTCTGGTGAATCCTCTCACCACCCCTGCACCTCTGGCCTGTAACCCAGTTCTGTATGCATAAATAAATAAATCTTTAAAAAATTATGTATATAGAAAGTGCCTAACCATATTAAGTAAGGTTGCTAAATGGAGCAACAATTATGTGTGCATGAGCTTATACAGTATCAGCTCAGATATTGACAACAGCAGAGAGAATCCAAAGGCCACTATAAAGAACAAAACACAGGGTCAGAAGAACAGAGTCCTTAAAAAATGTCAACAGGGGCCCTCTCTGGTGATGCAATGGGTTAAAGTACAGCACTGTGAACCTAGCTGCAGCTTCAACATGAGTTTGATCCCCGGCCTAGGAGGTGGCCCACAGAGCACAGCAGACCTCTCCTGTCACGCCCAATGCTCCACTCAGCAGTGTACTTTGTTAATTTACCTGTTCTGCTCCCCACTGTCTCTGGTAAAGCCCCCACCACCCCCACACCTTTGGCCTGTACCCCAGTTTTCTATGCCTAAGTAAATAAATCTTTAAAAAAAAATGTCGAATGGAATAATAGAATAGACTTCACCTGCAAAATCCTTAATACAAAGTGTATGTGTGTGTATGTCTACACTTTCATTCAATGAGTTATTGTAAACATTGTGATGAACATGTGGTAAATTACTTGAGTTATTAAGCAAAGATGGATTATGGTTTGAGTGAAGTGTTATAAAATAGGAAAAGCTATTATCATCTCAAATATGACAGATGAAAAGCTCACTAAGAGATGCTATTAAATTTCTTCCACCTTACCCAGCCAAAAGACAGACAAGCATGGTGACCATGAATCTTAATCAAAGGCCACATTGTGGAAGGGTTTGGCAGAGGTAGTGCCAACCTTGATGTAACAGGTCAAAGGTAGGAGTTTCAGTCTACCCCAGATGGTACTGGGGTTCATGACAGTCTGAGGCCAGGGCTTAGGAAGCCACTCTCCGCCAAACAAGGGCAGCCCTGCTCCTAGGTAGTCAACCAGTGCTAATGACTGATACCTATAAGGACAGCCTAAAAACTGGCAGCCTTCAGTAAAGGGGAAACAGATTGGGGAAGTGGTTAAATTATTCAAGTCTCCCAAAGCCACTTTGTTGGGAGGAAAACCAAAAGAAATTTAACGGAATGATAAAAATGCTGAACTAGTAACCTAGTCACACGAGATACTATTGACCATTCTGAGTTGTTCTCGTATCTGAAAGTCACTTAGTTAACGGATATCTGTTGAGTGCCACCTCTGTGCCCCGCACAATGCTTTGTACTGAGGATGCGTGGATGAGTAAGACTGGCAGCTCGCCTAATCACAAAGCCTTTGCAGAGGAATGGGACAGAGCAGTTAAACAGGATCCTGCCTCAAAGGCGCTGGTAGAAAAGACTCAAGCAAGCAGTAGGGGATGAGGTGTGTTCATCCTGCTATGGTGGCCCTAGGACAGGCATCAAAGGCTCCATGGTGGGCAGTAGGTTTAAGGTATACAGAGTGCATGCCACATAGAGAAGAGGAAGTAGAAACAAATGCAAAATGAGGTGAGACAAAACATGGCTTATTTAAGAAATGGCACAGGGGCAATTCTGAGCAGTTGGAGAGAAATGTGAATGGAGAGGGGCTACAGAAGCTAGGGCTGCTTTACTCATAATGAAACAGTGAAACGCCTCAAAGAGCTAGCTTTTTTTTTAATTTTTAAAAAGATTTACTTATTTATATGTACAGAACTGGGGTACAGGCCAGAGGTGCAGGGGCGGTGAGAGGACTCACCAGAGACAGAGTGGGGAGCAGAACAGGCCGAATGAAGAAGTACACTGCTGAGACAAAGTGGGTGGTCAGGAGAAGTCTGCCGCGCCATGTGGGTCACCTCCTGGGCTGGGGAATCAAACTCATGCTGAAGTGTCTTTAGCTTCTTAGTGCTGTGCTTTAACCTGCTGCGCCACCAGGGAGGGCCCAGAGCTAGCATTTTACCCTTTGGACAATGAGGTATTTTAACAAGGATTCCACCCCCACCCCTTAACATCAGTTGATTAACACTGTATTGTTTCAGCCCTTGGGATCACACCTCTCAGGTGCATGTCCTCACACCACACGACCACCAAGGCACCCCTTTGTGTCCCTCCCCCCACTGTGTTTCCCTCCTCTCCCTTTTATAGCCTCAACTCCATCATCAGTTTTCAAGGGCTTGTTGCTGGATTCACCTTGTCTTCTGAGCTTTGTTTTGTTTCTTGTATTCTGGTATTTGTCTTTTCCTACTAACTTATTTCATTTGGCATAGAAAGGGTTCTACCCAGACTGTCACATACAGAAAGAATTCCATTGTGTGTATATATGCCCCCATTTTCCTAATCCACTCCTTTGTCTTTGGGCACTTAGGTTGTTTCTATAACTAAACTATATAACAAGAATATTATAAAGGAGTGTCAAGACATGCTCAGATATATGTTTTTAGAGGAAAAAAAAGTCCATTTTAAAGTCCTTTTTTCAGACTTCCACTTCTAAATAAAAATAGAATAGAAGCACTTCTCCCTATATTTCTTGTTAAGTTTTTTGGTGATCTAATAACCCTGGGCAGCATAAGAAAACTAAAAAGGTGGAGAAGAAAAGGCAGTTTAGCTAGGGAGGAAAAACAGTTATAGGTGTCTGGGATTACCTTTTGCTTCATCTACCTATACTGGGTGCCAGAGAAGCCTGCAATCCAGAAACACCAATGGCACAGACCGCAAGAAAAAAAAAAAGGAAAGAAATTGCTGGCTTGGGGATCAAGAAAAGAGTAACTTAGCAAGAACTGCCTAACTGAACAACACAGAGAACACTGCAGCAAAGATACTATCAGCAAAGACAAGTAAGGAACCTTCATTTTCACTTGCACCCAGCGTGAAGTACCCTGTCTCAGTATTAGGGTGACGTCAGAGAACTCCAGGTCTTATAACCCTGCCATTGGTGGCGAGCACCCCAAGGCCATCGTGTCAGCAAGGTCACATGGGGAGCAGTGAGGGGACACCCCCACCCATGCAGGATGGTGTCAGGAAGGAGCAGGATCACCCATCATTCATGGAGTAATGAGGTACTCATCTCCACTTCCTTCAGGAGAGTCAACGGAGGCCAAGTGGGAAACTGGGGTTTCCATACTCCACCTGGCAGAATGGATTCAAAACCGTGATCCAGCTGCTTTCTTAAAAAGCCAAATACATGCTTCCCCTTTGACCCTACTAGTTGCATGGTTGGGCATATATCCCAGATAAATGAAAACTTCTATGTGAAAACCACCATACAAAGTCCATAGCAGCCTTTCTGTACTAGCAAAAAATAAATAAAATTAAAAAACCACCAAAATGTCTCTCAATAGCTGAAGAGTGCACACATTGTAGCTCATCCATGCTATTGAGTTTTACTTAGTAATAAAGATGAACAAGGGATTGTAATGGATGGATCCCAGTACAATCCCAATGGCATTATGTGGAATGTAAAAAACAATCTCTAACGGTCACACACTTTGTGGTTCCACTTTTTTAGCATTCCTTGACATTCAGTGATAGATAAGTGGCTAGGGATGGTGGCATGGGGAGAGAGTACTGAGGTGTCGATCTAGGGAAAACATGGGGATCTCTGTGGTGGTGGATAGTTCATGATGATGGTATTTCTACCATCAACACCTATAGCGATTGGACACAAAGAACCAAACACCCCCATGGGACCAGTGCCAGCTTTCTGATTTTAATAGTGGATTCTGTAAAACACTCACCATTGTGGGTAACTGGGTGAAGAGTATCCAGGACCTAGCTGAACGATTTTTGCCACTTCCTGAGAATGTATAGTTATTTTATTGTAAGTTTCATAAAAAGTGAAACCTTCTTGTCAGCTTTCAAGTCCTTCTATTCATTTATGGTTTACTAATTTTAGAGAGGGGATGGTAAGAATTTACCTCTTAAATATAAACCTCTCCCTGTGAGAATCTGGACCAGCAAGGTCAGCTGGTCAGGTCCTTATTAACTCAAGTTAACAACTCATTCACCCGCATTCATACAGATTTCAGTACTGTTCCTTAGGTCCCAAGTTGTACCAATTCTCTTCTTAACCTAACACCTTCATCTGGACCACTGGAAAACTAGGAGATAATACCCCTCCCCATTCCTCAACAGTTTTGAGTTTATAAAGTTGTACCTGAATCATAGTAAGGGTTGTAAAAAGGTGAGATATCAGCTGTCCCCCAAGGGCCACCCTGTGTGAGGAACCCGATTCCCTCTCAGCGGTGGGATGACAGCGGGAATGCTTCCCTTCTCGCACAAGTGTTTCCTCATGATCCCAACTGGGAACACATTTTTATCACAACAGTGTGAAGCAAGAGAAATGAAACAGGGAGAACAGGTTGGACAAAGAAAGCTAGAAATTTGGTTTAGAAATCAGATGTGGTGAGACTTCAAAAAGCTACCATGTTTTCCACAGGCAAGAACTGGTACATCTTTAAGACAAGAGTTTTACCAGTAAGATTAAAAGCCTGAATTTGCAAACAGTGAGTGCCACACAACAAAGATTCTAGATGTTCCTGCTCCCCTCAGATGTCTATGACAGTGAAGGCAGCCCACACATCTGGAAAAACTCTCCTATATCTCCTATTACACAGCTAAACCTTCACTCTAGAATTTCTCTACATAATTCTTTAATACTGGCCTCAGATCCCCAGAGCAGAGTACATGGTTGGTATCTCTTGTAAAATACATGAAAGACTATACAACTATAGTTGATCTGGTCTGCAATTCTGCAGATTATAAGTAGCTATAGAAAAGATTAGCTTTGTCTCTGTTTGAGCTACCAACTCAGCTTTCCTTATCCACGAGTATTTTTTCCCTTACTTTTTCTTAAAATCAGAGCATCTGCTAAAGAGTTAATTTTTTATATCCAACTGAATAACTTTATAAGGTCATTATTTTACCTTTCTCTGACTATTAATAATCTTTTATGCATAATGATCATGTATAGAAGAACATATATGTGTTACACAGAGTTACAAGTAGAACCCTGTGGTTAGGCAGGAGGAGGAGTTGCCTCTGACTCTAAGAGCTTGTTTTCATAGAGCAGGTGGTAGTAGTACTTTGCCTTCAGGGTGACTAGAATTTTAAGACTGAAAATTGAAAGGACATTTCAGGCAATCAAAAGACCTACTTATCGTAAGGGACTTTCAAATCAACTGATCCAAATGTTACTAGCCACCACCCAGCACTCTGGGGTCACAAGGAGAGGCCAGACTCAACACCGTGAGATTCGTGTGCAAACAATATCCAATTTGAAACCAGTCTCCCTATATCTTATCCTGGCAAGGCTTACCATCAGTGGAGGACAGACTCCTGGCAAGCACGGAGCATGAGGCATGATAATAACTGGGATAACTAGCTCAACAATTCAAAGCACTGGGTCATATAGCAGAATGACATATAGCAGAACTATAGCCCAGCTGAACAATTCCCTACTCCGTCCCTCCTCAGCAGGCCAAGGACGAAGGTGCACAGATCTAATTGTACCTTACTTGGGGTTAAGCTAAGCTTTATTAACAGCTCTTTATCTATACATTCCCATTTTTTTCCCCCAGTGGTTAAATGGAAGGGTAATGTAAAGGGCTCAGAAAATGGAATAGAAAAACACATATTTAGCAGAGCAATCATTAAGTCTCCCAATATTTTTATATACTTGTCCAAAGTGACATTCCTTGATGTATGGATTTTCTAGCCTGAGCCATTATAAGTAAGTCTACCACTATTACTACAGACACTACAATGGAAGCCACTAAATATTAATCTGCTGCACTACAAAAATAGCTCTAGTTTTTGAAGACTCATGTCTAGACAAATGATGACTCCTATGGTGTTCACTCAAGCTCCAATACTGCTCTACTTCAAATTCTCTTGCCCTTCATCTCCCATTGTCAACTTCAGTCTCAGTCCTGCTGGTCACCTGTATCTGTGAAGTCCCTCTCCTGGTCTCAGTTCTGTTTCTGGCTCTCCCCCACCCCCCAACTCTCACCCCACCTCTGCCCCATCTCTGATCAAGTTACTTGTAAGGTAAATGCTAAAAGCCAGAGCTATAGTCAGTCAAGCCTTATGTGTGGGATATAAAGTCCTAATGAGTGATAGAAAAAGATATGTTGGTTAGCTGGTTGGCAACTCCTTTTAACTCCTTAAAGAAAACACAGTGCTCACCTGGGAAAACAAGGTAGGGCATGGCGCTCTCCTGGCTGAGCCGTAACTCAGTCTTGGCAATGTGATAAGCTAGGTAGAGACTCTGTTGGATGAAAGTACCTACAGTTTTAAACAAGGAAGGATTTATTTATTTAATTTTATTTTTTTACTGACAATACATTGCATTATAACATTATATAAGTTTCAGGTATGCATCATTAAAAATCAATAAATCACCACTAAAAGTCCAGGAAGGATTTAAATGTAGGTAGGATCTCACCTTGTGGTTGAGCAATAAAAATGTGTGCAAATTTCTACTTTAAAGACACACCCATTCACTTGGCAAAGAGGTAAACTCTCTTCCCTTGATTCTCCACCTTCACAATGCCTCCTTTAAGTTCGGAGTAGGATGGAGCCATGAATAAAATCAAATAACCAAATGCAAATCAAATGTAAATGTCATCATAATCTAGGGAAGAGAAAATGTCATCATAATGCAGAGAAAACTTTTTCTTAGGCATTAATGCAAAGGCCAACTTGAATGTTCATAGTAATATGCCTATCTAGCCCACTCGCAGCTAAAATCTCTGAAACGTCAGGATTCTGTTATAAGTTGCCACTTACTGCCTGCAACATGTACCTGGCATTATGCTAACCACAGCAAATCTACTATTTCATCGAATTTTCATAACTCTGTGAAGTGCTACTATTATTCCCATTTTACAGCTTATGATACTAGGCAAAGTATAAATAATGAACTTAAGGTTGCACAGCTGTTATGTATGTGATGGAATCAGGATTTGAACTGTGACCAAGAACCTTCTCACAGCAAACTCTCCCAGGGCAATAGGCTTTTGAAGACAGAAAGAACTTTGACAACAAAGTCCAATTTTTCAGTCTCTAGAAGATTCTATTTAGAGAATAGGTGACTTTTCCCATCTGTAACTTGGTTCCCAACTGAACCATGAAATGTTCTCACTCTCATCTCACCTGAAGATTTCAAAACTCCTTTAATTATTTTTTCCTTTTTATTATTTTAGGCTTTTTCATCCTTGATTTCAAGTTTTATGCGCCCAGTAACCCACCAGATAAACTTTATAAAACCAGGTGACTAGGTGCAGGCCAGATGAATGAGTATGAGCCATGCTAGAGACCTGGCCTAAAAGAACAAACCTAACTTTCATTTACTCAGTCTTCCTTAAAGGCCACACAATCTTACAGCCTGCAACCAGGTACCAACTAACAGTAACAACCATGTCACAATTCCCACAGCTAAGAGATTGTACTTTCCTACCCAAGCCTCCTATTATTTGGGACAAGGGGGGTGGGGAGGTAGGGACAGTCATAACCATAACAAGACCCAAATATTTTTAAATCAATCGCTGTTAAGAACATTTAAATTGCACAAAAGCAGAACAAAAAGTATAATGACACTCTGTCATACCTGTCCCCGAGATTTCACTGTTATCCAACTTTTTCCACAGCCACTTTTTTCTTGTCTCATTTTGTAGAATTATTTTAAAGCAAAACTAAAATACACTTCTATTATTTCCCTATATAATTCAGCAGCTATCAGTATAGCTATTTTCTGATGTACCTATAATATCATCATCAGATCTAATCAAATGAGTAAATTAGTCTCTACTCAGATTTCCCTGATTGCTTCAAAGCCACCTTTTCCACATCGGTGTCCTTACAGTATACTTGTGGCTGTTACCTCTGCACATCTTAACCTCATTTTTTAAATTCAAGCCAAATAACTTGAAGAAATTGGGTCCATTTTCCTATAGAATGGACTTTCACTCTCATGGCATAATTTGTTTCCTTCATGTTTTTTCTTTTTACAAAAAGTCATCAACTACACCAGAGAACACAGAATATGAAATTAGAGATTGTTTCCTCATTTCCTCCAAGGGTGGTACAGAATGAGTACCATTCTGGCTGAGTAAACTGATTCCATACAATTGATTGCCCAGGGCACTAGGACTAAACAGAATCCAGATAAAAAAGGCTTTAGGGATTGAGTATAGTCAGTTTCAACTTACTGTTTTTCAAAAATGAAACTACGTCAGAAAAGGCACTGAGGTCTCCTCTGCATCACCTCTGGTTACAAGGACTGTTGCTCCCAATTTAGTGAGGTAAGGCTGGGCTAGTGGGTTCAGAAGATGACCGTGTCTAATAGTTCTATCCACTCATGGTTTCTGGAAACATCTGGGCATAAGGGGCACCAAAGGCAAGAACTGAGTAATGATGTCTACCGAGGATGACCTCATCAGGGAGCCTGGACAGGATAATGAATCACAGTGGACAACACCACATGGTCTAAATCAAAAGGAATCAGTTGGCTTCCTCTTGGCATTCCCCTCTACCAGTGCTCCCTACATGGTGGGCAAGATGGAGGCATTCATTCCACCTTAAGAAAGCTTGAAAAATCGAAGTTGATTTATTTAAAATCTTTTGCCAAGCAGAATGGGCCAAGCAGACCCGGAAAACATTTACCCTCGACTATCACACTTCTAAGCTCACAAATCCTGAGAAGCACGGAAAAATGTCAGAGATGGGCTATGAAGCTAATTATGCTCACTACACTTGGATGGAAACTAAAGGAAATATTTTACTTCTAAAACTGGAATCCAAGTCAATACACAAAAGCCTTCTTTATCATAATGTAAATGGTTAGAAGAGATGAAAGCACCCAGTGGGTGGTCAATCAATTAAAAGTGGGTCATTATTGACATTCTTGTCCATTATAAATGGATGGATTAGGTAAGGGTGAGATCTGGACAATTAAGTAATATGCTAGAACAATTTTGAAAAATCAAAGCAATTAGAGAAAGCTGTTCTGTCTAGGAAGATAGGCACTGTACCAGGCATTTGACTGCTGTAACTACAGGGAACTAGCCGTATGTATTTCAGCTACTACCACAATCCTGTACATGCCTCGATCAATGTATGTTCTGTCTCTTGGCCAGATTCTGTATGCTGATCAAGTTCCCTCTGGGAAACAGCAAGCTGAGCTTTCCTGGGGTTATGCTGTTCTTGCTGGACATCCTTTTTATGCCCATACTTGCTTACACCTCCTGTTATGCCCTCTTCCACTGTGACCTATGGAAACTGTATCTGTTCTGTCAAGATCAGTTGGAGCCAAAGTACAGGAGAATCAACTGTTCCACCCTATCTCACTGTCCACAATGAAACCCACCTCTAGTCCACAGGTCAGCATGAAATGCAAGTAAAAAGTTGCGAGTGACGTTAAAAGTTTAAAATATGATTAATAAATTCATAAAATGTGAGAGTCCCAGGAAAGATGGATGGTCACTTACTATAACCTTCTTACTTGACAGAGGTGAAAACTGTACCCAGAGAACTGAAATTATTACTTGTCTCAAATCACAGTTGGAATAAGGGAATGCAAAACAAAGTAACATGAGCTCTAAGTACCTTTTTGAGTAAAAATCAAAAACATTAGTAAAAATATACTGACCATGTAAAAATATTTGGAATTTTAAAAAGCAAGTCCGTTCATTAATTTAACCAACATTTACTGGGAGCCTACTGTATGCCAACCATAGTCTTAAGAACTAGGGATAGAATTTGAACAAAAGCACACAAAATCCCTATCCTTCCTGTACATCCAGTAGATAGAGGGAAAAAATAAACATTAAGTCTATAGTACATCATACTATATGAAGAAAAGCAGAGCAGGGAAAGGGGACAGGGTGTAGCTGAGTGGGTAGGAAATATGCATTTTGCTTTTTAAAAGATTTATTTACTTATGCATTCAGAACTAGAATACAGGCCAGAGGTGCAGGGGCGGTGAGAGGACTCACCAGAGACAGCAGGCAGCAGAATAGGCAGAGTGATGAAGTACACTGCTGAGGGGAGCAGAGGGCGGGCCAGGAGAGGTCTGCCATGTGCGTCAGCTTCCTGACTGGGATTGAATTTGTGCTGAAGCAGCTGCAGCTAGCTTTGTAGCCCTGCACACCAACTCATTGTACCACCAGGGAGGGCCTGAAATATACATTTTTTAAAAAGGATGGTCAGAGAAGTCACCTTCATAAGAGATATTTGGGTAAAGACTTAAAGGAAGTGGGCCTCCCTGCTGGCTCAAGGGGTTAAGTGTCAGTACTACGAAGCTATCCACAGTCACTGCTGCAAGAGTTCGAGCCTGAGCCAGGTTGCTGGTACAACAGTCCTGCTCCCCTCAGCCTATCTGCCTTTTCTGCTCCCCACTTTGTCTCTGGTGAATCCTCTCACCCCTCACGCCTCTGGCTAACAGTTCTCTGCATAAATAAATTTCAAAAAAAATCTAAAAGGAAGTAAAGAGGTGAGCCAGACATTACCTAAGGAGATGATATATTGCCAAGCAGAGCAAACAGCACATGAAAAAATCCTGACGCAGGTGTCCCTGGAATGCTCAGTGTTAATGAGGCTGAGCAAGGCAGAAAGTAGCAGGACATAAGGCCTCGGAATTAGGACCAGAAATTACAGGGTTCATAGTATGACTGTAAGGAGTCCAGCTTTTGCAAAATGAATAGCTGAAGGAGATTTTGAACAAGAGCACTTATGACCTTACACTTTTAGGGAAAAGCTATTCTCCCTGCTGTGCTGAAGAGTAGGCTATTGGGCTTAAGTATAGAGACAAGAAAACCAATTCAGACATGACGACATGACTTATGTCAGGGTTGCAGTTGGGCAGGTAAATTGAAAAATTGTATTTTGAATATATTTTCAGGATAAACACAACAGGGACTGAATGTGGGTTGTATAAAAAAGAGAAGACTGAAGGCTGATTACATGGGTTTCAACCACAAGTACTTGAAAGACAAGAGCTGATACTTACTGAGCTAAGAAGACTGTGGAAAGAACAGAATTTTTCGCTTGATTTGTGGTGTGTGTGTGTATAGGCGGGTATGTGTAGGGTGGAGATCAGAATGTTGGCTTTTGAATGTGTTAAGCTTGGCTGCTGCATTAAGAAAGTACATAATTACTTAGGAAGTGCACACAGTACTGTATGAGATGATATGTCTCGCAATAGAATATGAACTGAAGACAGAGTTCAAAGTTGAACTGACATGATTTGCTGACGATGAAATAAAGGATTAATGAGAGAAAATGAGGAAAATCAATGCTTTTGCCCAGGTTCCTGCTCTCAATAATGCAACATGGAATTCCTATTAACTGATATAAGAAGACTAGGAGGAACAAATTTGAGGGAAACCAATGATGTGAAAATGTCAAGTAAGTAAAACAGAGTTATGTGAGTTTGGAGTTTCAGTGAAAGGCCTGGACCAAAAAGATTCAGTTAGGAGCTATCTGTATGTAGGTAATATTTAAAACCATGAGACATTTTAAAAAAAATCACCAAAAGAGCCATTGTAGAGAGTAAAGAATTCCATGAACTAAGTCCTAGGATACTCTAATATTAGAAGATTAGAGATAGGGAAATGCAGCCAAGAAAAACATGAGACAAAGTTCACTGAAGTTGGGAAAAAAAAAACAATTTTGTTGTTATAAAGTCTGTGACAAATCACTTCAAATACATGCAGTGATCAATTATGTTTAATTCTGTTGATAGGTCAAATAAGATGAAGTTTGAGCATGACCACTGGGTTTAGCAATGTGGAAAATCATCCAGTGACTTTGAAAAGATAGGTTTCATTGAAGAGGTAAAGGCAGACTTACCAGAATGCTTTCAAGAGAGAAAGAAGGGGAGCAACTCAAGTTTGTTATAAAGGAAAGCAGAGAAGGCTGTTGGCGGCTGTACATCTAATAGAGAAAGGAAAAAAATAAACCTTAAGTAAAATAAAGAGTCCATTATACAGCTGTGACTATTGTGAAGAAAGGCAGAGCAGGAAAAGGGGACAGGGTGTCCCTGAGTGTGGGAGGAGGATACAAGGCTGATAGATTTATCTTTTTTTCTTTATAAAATTGTTTTTCAGATGGGAGAAATTACAGCAGGTTTATATACTGATTGGAGTAGTCTGGTAGTTAGGGGGAAACTATGATGCAGGAGAAAAGGGGAAGAAATGCCAAGGCAATGTGCTTGATTAGTTATGAAGGAATAAGACTCAGTCACAAGTCAGAATAGGCCTAAAAGGAGAAGAACTGTCCACATGAACAGGAATTAACATGTACCGTTAGAGAGATGATGGTTTGGCAAATTCCCTTCTGACTGACGTTTTCAGTGATACAGGAAGCATCACCACCAAGAGAGAGTGAGAGGAAAAAACCTACAGGAAGGTTGAGGAGAGTCAAGAAATGAGAGTTATCTGGAAAAGTGTTCATTCTTATTCAACTGTCTTTTTCTTGAAATGTCTGCCCTCTAACTAGTGGGCCCACGTCTTATCTTATCCTCCTATCTCTATCCAGATATCAAAGTTTATCTCACTCAGGCTCAGTTCTTCTTCCTTACAGTTCCTGCTAATTTAGCAAATTTTTTTTTTTTAAAGATTTATTTATTCGGACAGAACTGGGGTACAGGCCAGAGATGCGGAGGGTGAGAGGATTCACCAGAGACAGAGCGGGGTACAAAACAGGCAGATCGACAAAGTACACTGCTGAGGGGAGCAGCGGGCGGGTCAGGAGAGGTCTGCCGCGCCATGTGGTCTCCTCCGGGTCAGGAATCGAACTCATGCGGAAGTGGCTTAAGCTTCTTTGTGCTGTGCTTTAACCCGTTGTGCCACCAGGGAGGGCCCTAATTTAGCAAATTTACAGAATTTTCCCAACTTTTATTTTATACCCTGGTAAATTCAGGCAAACACTTGGATTCCTGGCTTCTTTCCAAAGCACATTCATTCAGCTCAAACAGGACTGAACTCAATTTAAACACTACCGTCATAAAAGGTCATGAGACTCAGGTTTCTTCCTTGTAGCTACCAGCTCTACCAGCATTCTCCTCCCCCTCCACCCCAAGTAAATTATTAGATACTACCTACATATGACCAATTACAAGGCAAAAACATACTCATTTTCAGGTGAGATTTATATTCATGGACAGAACGCAAGGGATGAAGACTTGAAAGTTCCCTAATCCTATGCAAAAGTCTATCTAGTCCTCTCATCATCCTACGGATATCTTGATGTCAGACAGGTCAATGTACCTATTTCAGAAAACCAAATTAAAAAAATAGATCAAAAAAAAAACTTAAGGTATGAGACCAGAGAAATGAATAAAAACAAATACAACTTATCCTAGGAATAAAGGTTGGTTTTACACTTGAAAATCAATACATCTAATACATGTTATTACTAGATAAAAGGCCAAAAAAAAAAAAAAAACCACAAAACCCACATAGTAATCTTAATAGATATAGTAAAAACAAAAAACAAAAAACAAAAAACAAAAAACCTGACAAAGTCTAGAATCCTTTCATCACAAAACTAATCAAATTAGTAATAGTAATAGAAGGGAATTTACATAACTGATAAAGGGCATCCAAGAAAAACCAAGTTGACACCATACTTAATGGTGAAAGACTAAATGCTTTGCCCCGCCCTCCCAACATCAGGAACAAGACAGACATGTCTACTTCATCATTCCCATTCAACACTGTACTGGATGTTCTACCCAGAACAGTTAGGCAAATCACAAGAGCTTATATAGAAAAAAACTCTAAGGGAACCCCTAAAAAACTATTAGAAGTAAAAAACGAGTTCAGCAAGGTAGCAGGATACGTGACACATGATCAATATATAAATACTAATTGTATTTCGATATACTTTTGAGGGAAACCCTGAAAAAAAATTTTAACACCCCAAAAAACCAAAATATTTTGGAATAAATTTAACAAAAGAAGTCTAAATTTTATGCTTAAAAAACTACAAAATATTGTTGGGAGAAATGAAAGACTGAAATGAGTGAAAAGACACTACTAGGAAGTAAATTAGAAAGATAAAGACAATACTCTAGGCTCTTCACATGAACGGAATCATACATTATTTGCCTTTCTGTGGCTGGCTTATGTAACTGAACAATGTCTTTATCAGATTTCATCCAACTTACAGAGTGTGACAGGTAATCTTTCTTTTTAAGGCTGAATAATATTCCATTATGTATAGATACCATATTTTGTTTATCTGTTCATCTGAGGGCCACTGGTGTTGCTTCTGTCTCTTGGATACTGTCAGTAATGCTACAATGAACATCGTCTACAGATATGTTTGAGGCCCTTCTTTCAATTCTTCTGAATATATAGATAGGACTGTTGAGTGAGGGGTACTTCTCTTTATAGTGACCAGGTGTTCCAAAATTTGATGGTGGTGCTGGCTGCATATTTCTAGAATATACTAAAAATCACTAAATTATACATTTCAAATGGGTTAATTGTATGGAATGAGTTGTATCTCAATAAAGCTGTTATAAAAAAACAACTCTCAAAGACTGAATATAGGATTTTGAATGCACAGGATAATTAAACTGGTTAAATAACCAAATAACTTTGACTCTTATTTTCAATGAACTGGCTAGATATTTAGGCATTTCTTGAGACAATTTAAGTGTTTCTTCAACATTGAATATTAGAGGAAGCAGGAAAATAAACTTTCATTACCTGTCTTTAATTCATAATATTAAAACGCTTCATATTTTGTTTCAGGAAATACTATAAAGAAATAGCAAGTTCATAATAATTACAGTAAATTTTATTTCATCTGCTCTTTAGATATACCATTCACCAGGTTTTTAAAAGACAGAGAAATAAGGCAGGTCTTTAGAGTTCAGATTTACCTTTGAAACGTCACAATTACTGTAAACAGAAGATAAAATCTACCCTTTTTTGCATAAAAAATTTAGAAAATCAAAAAGTTGTATGTCCAATGTCACTGACCATGGAAAGGGCAATAAATTTTAAAAGTTAATTAAAATTTTAAAAACAGGAGAAAAAATAGGCATCAAATTCAGATTCTCTCTCACTGTTACAAACAACTAGAAAAGCTAATAGCAATAGACAAGACACCAATGCTTAAAACTCATTTTGCTTCACCATTTTCTTTTCAGCATTACCCAGACATTTTCAATTTTGTTAAGACTCAAAGACACAGCTTTATAAAGATGATGAGATAATCTAAAAGATTTCTCATGATCTTTTCTTTTTATCAGAGCAGAGTTAAAATAAGAGAGAACTTCCTGAATTGCTAACTTTAAAACAACAGGTTCCATATCATTTACCACAAAAAAGAGGTAAGCTTGTAAATCAGCTTTCTGTGCTGGTCCCAAGGTGCGGCTGAAACAGTGGCTACCGTCTCATTGCTGATAGGGTTGTTGTTTGGGACAGTCCTTTTCAGATTACATTTAAACACTTCAACAGCTTTTCTTAAATAGTCTCTCAGGGTTGATTTTAAGGAAAGGTGAAATACTAACAGTTGATTTCAGATTCTTATTACAGATTTTTCAAAGTCTGTCTGCATGCTGAAGCAGAATTATGAATGGCTACTCGAAGAGCTGAGTTCCCCTCAGGAATATCACAGGAATTGATGACTGACTGTAGAGCCCGAGTATACGCTGCAAATAAAGATTTGTACAGTGAAGTCAGATTCTAAACAACTCTCCTACCCTCTTTCCTATTAGTACTTCTTTTCTACTTTGGATAAATCCATTGGATAAATATTTATTGAGTACTTTACTACCTGCTAGGTACTCTGTGAGAACAAAAAAGACAATGGAAAGAATGGGCACGAAAATGATTAAATTGCAGTGTAATACTTTGAGGCTAGGTGCATATACAAGTGTTATAAAAGAATGGAGTTCAGAATGAAGGTAAAGGAAAAGGTGAAAAAGATTTCCAGAGTTGTAACATTTCCGATGATCTTAAAGGGTAAAGGAAGGAAAGTAGATATTCTAGGCAGAGCGATTAGTGTGTAAAGTGTAAAACATATTTTAACAAAGGTGAAATATACTGGGAATAGGAAGTTTGCTAAAGCCGAGCATCACCCACAGAGAGAAACATGCCAATTATGCCATGCCTATGGTACCGCCATGGGGCGAATAGAGGTTTTAGAATAGGAGACTAGCATGGCCAAATTTGTTTTTAAAATAAGTAACTCACAGTACTTTGAAGAAACTCGTATTCCACAAAAGGGGCACTAGGGATACAAATACTGGTAGCATTTTCGGTGTGTAAATGAAGGTTATGTTATCTCTACACTACATAAATCAATATTTGTAAGGACATAAAAACTGTTGCTAGAAGAGACTTCCGTTCTCTCTAGTTGGGACTCCTGATAGAGATAGGGTTTAACGCTGGAACTCATTTTCCTCACTGTCCCCTGGCAAACTAGCATTCTAATGGGGACCTTAAGGGGCCTAAGTAAAGTATTAGGATAACAGGGAATTCAACTGAACAGAGGTCTAACTGAATGACCATAAAGGCAGCTCTGATATATTTATTTATTATGCATATGTAATTATCATTATGTTCTTCCATCATGCTCAGAGTTGTTTGATAAAGGGGTTATATAGTCTGACATATATATTTTAGGCACTCAATAAATGTTAAACTACTGCTATCACTTTTTTTACTGTCCCCAAATTTATTATCCTCTATGAAACTTACCTCTGTAGTTTTTATAGAAAATACAATTGTTGGCACAGGTGTCAGGATGAGTGTCCAAAAACTCAGGACCACAGCAGCACAGTGGAGGTAAAGTAATATTATACAGTTGCATTTTCTCCTGTATCTGGGCCCTTAAAGCTTCTACATACCTAAAAAATAAAAAAATAGTATTAATCCTGATCAGCAAAGAATGTGCATAAGCCCTTATTTTACTACCAGCTTTAACTGTTAAAACTATTTCATATCTCTGTGTGCTGACTCTTTGCTGTACTGGGGAAAATATAGTCCTATTCCTCAGAGGCATCAGGCAATCAAAACATTTGGTGAAATTCTGCACTCCCAAGTAAGGAAAGGTATGAAGACACAGCCAACTCTCTTTTAAGGAAAATGAGAACACTGACATCCTATCTAGTCTTGCATAATCGCAGGCAGAACTTTTCAAATACCGTAGGTTTTCCTTTTCTTCCTGCTGTTTCTCTCTGGCTTCTTTCATTTCCTCAAGTTGTAGCTGGGCTAATACTTCACTCATCTTCTCCCCTGATGGTGGCTCTTTATGAGAGTTCATCCTTAGTATCCTCTGCTCTTCAGCATAACGTTGCTGCTCTTTCTTTTTCTTAATTCTGAGAATAAAATTAAAAAATGGTCAGAAATTTCATAAAATTATTATTTAGAATTTGTTCTAGATCAACTAACTGAAGAAATTCCCAGGAATAAGGAAATCTGTTTAATATCCCTTAGCATAGCCTCAAAAACTTCTGCTGATTGATTCTTATCCCACAGTTTATACACATACATAGATTTTCAAATGGAAACCACCAATGGATATTAATAAGAGTTTTTCTGTATGGATTCTCATACAAGAGCTTTCTCTAGTTAGAGAAAACAATAGACAGGACTTAACGATTTTGAATGAAACAGCGTAACAGAGACCAGATTTGCCTTCTCACCTTAAACAACCAGATAACTAAATAAAAAAAATCAACCAAATATACAAAATACAAAAATAATGGTTTTCAAGACACTGAACATTACAAGAGGAAAGGCAGCGGGTGTGTGGACACCCTGAGTAAGTGGTAGTAGTAGTTTAGCACTTAATGAGTACTTACGACATGCTAAAGACATGTTATAGATTATAACCCCTTTACCAAATAATTCTGAGGCATGCTGGGAAAACATAAATGATAATTATCTACACATGATAAACATAAAATACGTATCAGAGTTTGCCTTTTATGGTCATCTCACTTAGGCCTCTGTTTAGGTGAATGGAGCTGTAAGTCCCAGACATAAGAGCAGCCAGAGTTCATAGATCAGAACAGCAGAGGAGAGTGCGTTGAGAGCCCCTTAGATCTACAGATCTACAGATACTTAGATCCTCCTACTATGCAACAGAGTACTGTGCGTGTATGTCAGGAAATGACCAGGAAAGGTTAAGGACAGAACCAGGTAAAGGGTAAGAGTGAACAGTGCCCTGTGCTCACACAGAGGTGAGAAAAGTATCTGTTCCCTCTAGCCAGACTGCAACAACTCATAATTCACAGAGCATCGGTAATTTTCAGGAAGGTTTTATTTTGGTAGTAAGGAACAGTAATTCCAGAAAGAGCTCTGCTCCAGATATACTTAACAAGCTATAAAAGTAAGCCCCAAAGTACCTTAACAAAATCCAAAAACAAAGCTCAGGAAAATATATAGGGATACAAAGATATTCAGCAACCAACAAGATGAAATTTACAGTGTTGAACACCAAATCAAAGAGTATCAGGCACATAAAGTTAAGGCAGAAAAATACAATTCATAATGAAGAGAATATCTAGGTGAAAATGAACCTAGAATTGATAGTTAATAGAACTATTAACTATTGGTAGTTAATAAAATTGATAGTTCTATTAACTATCAATTTGTTAAGTTATTACAGAAAACAAGTAATTACAACTATATATATTTAAACAGCTAAGATATAAGACTAAAGAGAGGCTGGACCCAAATCACAGAACAGAGCATTTACACTCAATCTCCCATGATGACTACAAATCTACACCTAAATGTGGACTAATCTACACAGAAACAGATCTGAATCCCAACTGAACAGAGCTTCCAGAACAAAGGATAAAAAGGCAATACCCACAAGGGAAGAACTAGAGACACTCTTGCCAAGGAAGAAATCTTATTACAAAGAAGCATAGATAGGAAGATATCATAAAGGTGCAAAACTTTAAGCGGTGGTTTAAGCAATTTACGGTGGGAACACAAATCTGGCCCCAATCAAGCCACTTCTCTGCAGCTAAACAAGATCTCCCGAAACACAGAAGACTAGGGAGTAGACATGGTTACTAGCCATGCTCCTCTGACAGCCCAAGGCCTGTGACACTCTGCTCCCATGCTCCCCACCCCCTACCTGCAACCTACATTAGACAGGTGGGACCCACAGCCACCACAAACCCCATGCACTGCAGCAGAGGCACACCAGAAACTCCAAGCCCATGCACCTACTGCTATGGGGGTAGCAGCCTGCTGCCCCCCACATTTCAGCACTGACAGCAGTTTGGCAGCAGCTGCTGGCCAGGGTGTCCACAGGCCTGCTCTGCTGCAAAGTCCACTGTGCCAGCAAGTCCAGTTATGTCTGCAAGGCCTGCAGTGACGCTCCAGTAAAGCAATATCATCTACAACTGCAAGGCTCGTCTTTCTGCCAGACTTACCCACAAGGCTCCTACCACCAGGTCCCACACAGCTACCCCCTCTTGAGACTGCGCTGCTGCTGACCCGTGAACACCAGCATGGTAGGCAGCCCAAACAAACCCATGCACTGCCAGCAGCATCTCCAGGCAGCCACAAGTTAGGCTGGACCACAGCACCACCCACCGAGGACATATTAGCTCCAGAGTTGAGACAAACCCAACCAAAGCACACTGCCTGCCTGACAAGACTGACAGCCCCAGACTGCCCACACACATCAAGTAGGTCATAAACTAGGAGAAAATATTTGCAGAAGGTATGACTGATAAAGAAATGGCATCTGAAATATACAAAAAATTCTTAAGCAACAATAAGAAAATAAACCTGATTTTTAAATCGGCCAAAGATCTAGACAGATACCTCAGCAAAGAAGACACACAAATAGCAAATAAGTATATGTAAAGATCAGATGTCATTGGGGAAATGGAAATTAATACAAAAACTAGATGCTTCTGCACTCCTAGAAAGAGCAAAATCTAGACTGCTGATAGTAACAAATACTGACAAGGATGTGGAACAAGAACTCTCATTCACTGCTGGTAAAAATACAAAGTGGTCCATCTGCTTTACTGAACACACTCTGACTACATGATCCAGAAATCACACTACTTGGTACTTAATCAAAGTTGAAAATTATGTCCACATAAACCCAATCCAAGGAGTATATTTATTCATAACTGCCATATCTTGGGAGCAACCAAGATGTGCTTTAGTAGGCGAAGTGGCTATGGTATATCCAGATAGTGGAATTACTACTCAGTGCTAAAAAGAAATAAATTAAAAGTTATGAAAAGACACGGAAGAAACTTAAATGCATGTTACTAAGTGAAAGAAGTCAATATGAAAAGACTATATAAGATGTAGTTCCTACTATATGACATTCTGGGAACAGCAAAACAATGGTGACAGTGAAAAGATGGGGGTTGTCAGGAACTGGGGGGGAGCGGGGTGACTAGGCAGAGCATGAAGTTTTTTTAGTGCACTGAAACTATTCTATACCATACCATAGTGATGGATACATGTCATTTATACTGGCTCCAGACAGTGTAATCAGACAAGAAGGAGAGAAAATTTAAAGATTTAAAGAAATAAAACTGTCTTTGTTTAAAGATGTCATGATCACTATGTAAAAATATCCAACAGAATTAAGTAAGTAATACTTAATAAAGTTACAGGGTATAAGATTCATGTCCAAAAATTAACTGTTTTCCATATACTAGCTACATAAACATCAGAAAATTGAAACTTTAAAAAGTGCCATTCACAATAGCATCAAATACATGAAATACTCACAGATAGGGGATTAGAGATTTGAAAGACTTCTACACTGAAAACTGTAATTGATAAAAAGTAAAGACAACTTAAATGGAGAGATTATAATTTGTTCATGGTTGGGACTTGGTAGCATTGGTCCATTCTCCTCCAAATTACCTATAGAGTCAACACAACCCCAATCAAAGTCCAAGGCTGTCTTGCAGAAACTGACAAATTAATTTTATCTGACATACAATAACTAAGACAATTCTGGGGGTAAAAATTGGATAGCTAACACGATCTGATTGTAAGCATTATTGTAAAACTACATTAACCAGGATATTTATGGTATTAACACAAAGAGAAATGAATAGGACAGAAGAAAAAGTCCAGAAATAAATCCACACACATGTGGACAACTCATTTTTAAAAATATCTTCATATACAATTTATATACCATAAAATTCCCATCATCACAATGCAATATGAAAACATTTAATTACCTCCAAAAGAAACACATACTTATTAACATTCACTCTCCACTACCTCTTCCACAGTCCTAGACAACCACTAGACTAGAAAAGGTTGTCTAGGACAACCTTTCTATCTATAGTCACACATTTGCCTGTTCTAGACATTTCATAGATATGGGATCATACAATATATGGCCCTTCAGGACTTTCCTTTCATTTAGTATGTTTTTAAAATCTACTGATTTTAAAAGGCTACTCATGATGTAGCCTGTATCAGTATTTCATTCCCTTTTATTACCAATATTCTACTGTAAAATATAATTCCATTTAAAAATTTGTATGCAAATGCTCACAATAGCTTTTTTGATAATAGCTGAAAACTGGAAACAATCCAAATGCCTATCATCATGTGAATGGATATAAAGACTGTTGTATAGTCATGCACAGCTTAACAACAGGGATACATTTTTTTTAAATATGTTTTTTTTATTAAAAAGTTTATTTTTACATCATTTTGCATATTTTTTTTTCATCTCAATTGTAATCCCCACGGGTTTCCCATCACCAAATCACCCCTGTGCCACCACCATAGTCCCATGCATTTTCCTCCCTTCCCCCCCCGTTTTTGATCCCATTCCCCACTCCACCCCCACAGAATGTCTCTGGTCTATGGTTGTTCATTATTTTTGTTATTTTCTCGCCTGGTCCATTATACTCCTGCTATGAGTGAGACCATCCGGTATTTTTCTTTCTCTTTCTGGCTTATCTCACTAAGCATGATCTTTTCCAGCTCCATCCAAGTTGCTGCAAAAGACATGTGTTTCTCTTTTTTGGTTGTTGAGTAATATTCCATTGTATATATGTACCACATCTTTCTAATCCAGTCATCTACTCTTGGGCATTTTGGCTGCTTCCATGTTTTTCCAATTGTAAATAAAGCAGCAATAAACATGGGGGTACAAGGGGATACATTTTTTTTAAATAATATAATGGTTTATTTTTACATCATTTTTGTGCCTTTTTCCGTCTCAGTTGTAATCCCTATGGGTTTCTCATCACCAAATCACCCTGTGCCATCACCACCATAGTCCAGTGCACTTCTCTTCCCCCACCGTTTTTGATCCAACAGGGACATATTTTGAGACTACATGGTTAAGCGATTTTGTTTGTGTGGGAATGTAACATAAATAAATGGAACATGTAACACAGAGGCTACATGGCAGTAGCCTATTTTTATTGGGACCACCATTGTACGTGGTCCATCACTGCCCAAGCCTTTGGCTAAAGTGTTGTTAAGCAACACATGACTGTATATCCATAACTCTAATAGTATTCAATAATAAAAAATGATGAACTTAATAATTACACTGAGTTAAAGGATAAGAGCACAGAGTACATGTTGCATAATTCCAGAAAATGTAATCTACAGTGACATAAAGCAGATGAATAGAAGCTAGGGATGGAAGGGACAGCCAGGGGTAGGAGAGAAGGGCTACTTTGGGTATGAGGAAATTTGGAGGGATAGGAAGTTCACTAGTTTGACTACAGCAATGGTTTCATACATATATGTCAAAACATCCAGTTTGTACTTTAAATATGTGCAGTTTACTGAACATTAAATATACTCATTTTTTAAAATAACATCTAAAAGTAGAGGAAACAAGCAGCTTATTGAGAAAATCATCAGAAGACCTAAGAAGCTTTGTTAAGAAAACTGATTCAAGTCTAGAGCTTATAAATATATGCTGATAACATCAGTTGCTAAAAATTACTTTGAAACAAATGAGCGATTGTTTTCTGAATAAGTGGTATGAGGCCAACTCATACTCACACCTCTTCAATACAGTCTGACTGCTGAAAACTCTGGGCTTCTATTCATTTGTGGCAGGCTATTGACTCCAGGGAATTATAGCTTTCCTTTTAGTTTAACACAGGTATACGTTTAAAACAAGGAAGCATCCTGCAAAGACTGTTAAGATCAAGCACTGGGAAAGTACAAGGGTCACGGGATGGAATTATAAGCATAACAGAGGCCATGTAGAATCTGATAGCTCATCACGGGCCACTTCTAGCACAGTGACAAGGCTACTTTAAACAAGGATTTTC
Organism: Condylura cristata; assembly: GCF_000260355.1. Classification (NCBI taxonomy): domain Eukaryota; kingdom Metazoa; phylum Chordata; class Mammalia; order Eulipotyphla; family Talpidae; genus Condylura; species Condylura cristata. The sequence continues at coordinate 14,716,195 of NW_004567126.1, forward strand.
TTACAACTATTCTTCTACACTCGGTGCTCTTTCCTGATCTATGACTATAAGTTAAACTGAGTATTCTCTAAGAATATACAACATAAACGGCTTTTATGGTATGATTCAAACTCAACGCAATATAAAGTTATAAGGTAAAGGTGAGAAACCTCAGTGCTATAGTTTGGGCAGAGAAATATATTTTTATCCCAGTGAAGTTTAAAGGCATACAAGGCTAGGTCTAACAGGTATGTGAGAAGGGTAATACGAAAAAAAGTTACAACAGGTACACTACATATCACGATTTAAAGTATATGTTACCATGCTATTACATCTCACAATGAATGTGTGAAATAAACAAGAGCATGAAAAGAGAACAGAATTTAAAAGATCAGCCTAAGATCACAGTTACTCTTAGCTAGGGGTTTACGTACAGAAATCTTATCCAGAGATCTTTATCAAAATTAAATCTTTTGAGAATTTTCTTATTTACTTAATTCAATAATTCCTTGCCTTGTGAAAAAAGAAAATTGAAAAGGTTTTTCTGTAGATAATGAATCAAATTGAGATTTTTCAATACTGAAAATTAAATGGAATCAAGCGAATGAAAACAGGTAAGCTTAGTTAATAATATAATTCTCCATACCAATTATTATCTAGTACCAGTAAACTAAAAGCTAAGGAAACACATCAGCATTGTTTTTAAAATGTTGACACCTTAAGTCTTGGTAATAGGATAATTATTAAAAATAATGGAATGAATCAGCCACTCCCCTTTACTCCTAGTCATTACTCACCTTACAGTTAATTTGTGTCTCAATTTCCCAATCTCCTGATCTACGCCAATGTGACTTAAGACCCATCGATCACACTACCAAACAGCTCTATACGGTCAATAATGGCCTAGGACATTTTATCCATTTATCACATATATTCTCAATGAAAGAATACTGTACTCAAGATAGCAAAAACTGATTCAACGGGCGAAAAAACTTAGATATTAAAATAGTTTTTGGCCTTTCAAAGATTCATAGCACATAAATAAAAATACAATATATCTAGGGATTCTCTACTTCTTACCATTATACCTTTTGTATGTCCTCTGCTTCAGTCACTACCCACCACCCCCTGTAACTCACAAAGCTACAGCCCTGGCATAGAGCATGCCCCTGCAGTTCAAATGTCTTTAACAACCGGCCAATCTGACATCTCTGTGTCTCAAAAGTAGTTTTCAGGGATAAGAATTCACAGCTTTGGTCAGATTCAGGTTAAGAACCTTTTAAAAGGATAACTTAAAAAAAGATAATAAAGGCAACCAACAAATCTAACTATAAAGGCTGATATAACCCATCATTCAGTACATGTTTATTTTCTTCTCTGATATCTTCTAAACCCTCTCATGAAAATATAACTTCCAGTTGACACATAACAGAAACTAAAGTAGGTCAGAAATCAGCAAGCCAATATATTTTTTCTCCAGAACCCTGATGTGAATACAATTATAGTTGTTTTCTGCTGATACCAACTGGTATTCTGAAATAGTGTCAGACTTTCAGGAAAAGAGAAGAAAGAATTATAACGTACTACCAGTTGGTTTACAAACTTGCTCTAATGGGTGTTTGTACAAATAAACAAACACAGACAATAACAATTTATATATTGAAGAGAATTCTGACAATAAAGTTATCACAGGCACAGTACATTAAAAATGAAATTAAAAATTACAATCCCAACAACTTAAAAACTCTAGTAACTCACTCATCACACCATTAACAAGGTCACACAAAGTTAAACTAAAATAGAAACCAAGAACCAAAATGAGGGCTACCCTGTTTGGCTCTACAAATTCTTTCTTCTTAAGAAATCACAGAAATTTGCCAAAATCAATACTTTCAAATAAAAGTACTTCTACTTCTAAGATAAGAAACAGATTTATTTCAGGACTAAAAAAGGTCCACTGTAAGAAAAACCTTCTTAAGGAAGTAGATGAAAGCTTCTTTGGCAGAAGAGGATTTATGGTCTAATCTAGGATAGTCTAAATCTTTGCCTGCTGATCTTGTGTTTCTATTCAACCTTTTTCTGTGTCCCCAATTCCTAATTCTCACAGTATTCCTTAGCAATTTCTGAAATCATTCCTAAAAGTAACTATTATTTCCTCTTTTTTCCCTCAAGATTTTATTTATTTATACATACAGAAATAGGGTACAGGTCACAGGTGTAGGGGCAGCAAGAGGATTCACCAGAAACAGAGTGGGGAGCAGAAACAGAGTAGGGAGCAGAACAGACAGACTGACAAAGTACACTGCTGAGGGGAGCAGTGGACAACACTGGAGAGGTCTGCTGTGCCATGTGGGTCACTTCCAGGGTTGGGAGAGAGCTTGCACTGCAGTGCCATGGCTTGGGCTAGGCTTCGAAGTGCGGCACTCCAACCTGCTGCACCACCAGGGAGGGCCCTACTATTATTTCCTAGTGGACTCTATCTGGATTCCCATTTTTCATCTCAATTACAATATAAAAACCCCAAAATTAATTTTCCTTCTCCACTTCTACTTCCTTCTTGGCAAATCTGTTTTATAGTACCCCATTTAACTACTGGCCTATGCCATAAACTTGAGACTTATCCTTAAGTTCTCCTCTGACAAAATCTCACCAATTCTATGTCATGCTTTGCTTGAAACTGCCTCCTGATTAAAGCTTCTCTGCTTCTGGTGTAAATGAGGACATTTTAGAGATTTCAAAGAGGTTAGATGCCAGAGTCAAGTAAATCTGGGGCTGAATACCAGTTCTGCCACTTGCTAAGTGTGATCTTTAAACTTAGGCAAATTATTTAACTCTTGAGCTCATTTTCTCACCTGTAAAATGAAAGAATAAGTAAAAATTACCTCCCAAGGTTACTGAAGTAAGTAAATGAGCTAATGCCACATTCAACACCACCTGGCACACTAGTAGCTACTTCTACCCTGCAGAAACACATACTTGAGATTCAATGATGAGGTATCAACACATAGTAAGAGCTTAATTCACTATAATCTCTTTTTAAAAATTGATTTCACTGCTTCTCTTCTAAAGCATTACTTCAACAATTGCCTAACACAGTTTTAGCCATTTTATCATTTCCTCACATTGCTTCCAAATAGCACCTGTTTTCAAGATAAATCTGTTTTCCTCATGACATTAAAAGTTTTTTATGATCTTAACTTTCCTACTTCTTAAGGCTTACCTCTTGCATCCCTTTGCTCCAATCATATCTACTCAGAAGTGATATTTTCTCTCATGAGCTGTTCTTCCTTTTGCCTAGAGTTCCTATCTGCTCTTTTTTCTTAATCCAATTCCCATTTGATCTCATATGCTACCACATCTAACCCTTCAAGCTCAGTCCAGGAAGTCTTACCTATCCAGCTTCATCACACCCTCACCACTAAGTTCAAAACAGCTTTTGTGTTTTCATATATTTTTGTCCTTTCTTTCTTCCAATAATATTAAAAGAAATATTTTATTTTATTAATATGTTACTTGAGAACCTTATATTTATATTCTGAGAGAAATTAGTTTGCAATGTTGATTGTCTTATAATGACCTTGTCAATTGAGCATCAAGGTTACACTGGCTTCTAGAAATAATCTGGATAATACCCCATTTTCCATTCACTAGAATATTCTTTAGTAAAACCTGGCTTTATTTTTCCCATAAGTATTTGGTAACTAATGTTTATTCTGTACTCAGCATATTTACATCTTACCTCATTTATCCTCACTGCAACTTTATGAGCTATACTGCATTATTATCCCCATTTTATACAGAAGAAAGGGAGGCTTACAGAGGTTAATTTTCCTAAAGTCACAGAACTGGTAGATAAAGAGTTGAGACTTGAATGCATATTTCCCCATGTTCTGCCCATGCGCTATACTGTCTTGTAAAACTTAGTATGTGGCATTATAATTATGTATTATTCATTCATCTACCTCCCCATTAGTGAAATCTCTCTAGTAAGATCCATGAAGAATGGGATGTTTTTACATTTTTCACTCCCTCCCAAGTCTAGTATCATGTCTACAGATTCCTAATTGCTCAATGAATGACTGCTACATGACAGAATGGAAACATATCATTTGATTCTTACAACAACTAGGTGATGTTATCACCTAAGCGTTATTATCAATTCCTGTTTATAAAGCTGATGTATATTTCAGAATGCTGCCAAAGAGGTTTATCTTTAAATTAATTCATATAATCTATATGAAGAGAAGGCACAGTGATTTAGTTTCTTCTACAAGAAAAAGCAAGATGGTTTTTAATTATTTGCAAACTATCAACAAAATTAAATTTTCTGACACCATCTGTAAGACAGAGACCTCCACAGCTTTTCTGGAGTTAAGAATATCAATCCGAAGAGAAGATTATGCATGAGAAAACAGCAATAAAATAAAAGCCTTAAGCAGAAAAGCTTTCAAAGAAGGTCAGCAGTATAGCTAAGGAAGAATACCCCACTGACTATACCATGTGGGGGGCATGTCATAAGAAGATTTAGGTTGGATAAAATACCCACAAGAAGGATAACTCGGTTTCAGTTAAATGAACTGAACTAAAATTTCATTCTGTCTTTTGCCTAATAAGTCTGTGAAATGCTTCAATGGGCAGTAAAGAATTAAAAGAATTTTTTATGCAGATCAGATTATAATTATGGCTGAATGAAGATAAATCTGGTCTAGATAAAAGAATGAATTTGTTGAGAGCCAACATCTTTAGATTCTTAAATTATCATCCAGAAAGAATATCTAATTACATTCCTAACGAATATTAAGAGTAGAAAAGATTTTTGAAATATTAAAATAGAGTCCTGTCCACAGGTTACACTAGGTAACTTCATGACAATCTGGGCAACCAGACTCCAAAACACCCCACTTTGTTATCATAAAAGATGTTTTTTGGACAACAATATTGTTGCATACAGGAAGAGGGAGGTGGAAAGGGGAGCAGCACATAAGAATTTTAACAGGGCCCTCCCTGGTGACACAGCAGGTTAAAGCACAGCACTAAGAAGCTTAAGCCACTTCCGCATGAGTTCAATCCCTGTCTGCCCCAGAGGAGATCCACATGGCGTTGGCAGACCTTTCCTAACCTGCCTGCTGCTCTCCTCAGCAGTGTGCTTTGTCGATCTGCCTGTTCTGCTCCCCACTCAGTCTCTGGTGAATATCCTCTCACCCTCCCCATCTCTGGCCTGTACCCCAGTTCTGTATGAAAAATAAATCTTAAAAGCAAAAAAAAAAAAATTTAAACAAAGGAGCTATTAAATACCTCACAGGAAAAAACCATTCTCACCTATGGCTTACAACATGAAAATTTCAGAAATCCTTTTGCAAAATAAATAGGTACCTCATTCAGTACTACCAAGGGGCCCTTTTCTTTATGATGAATCTATTGCTCCCAAAATTAAATATACTTGTGATTAAAAAAATTAAGACTTGTCAAAATAGAGGAAATAATTTCTATTATCAAAAGGCAACTCCTAAGCATTTGGGATATCTTATTTTAGTTAATTTTTTCACAACTATTGTTGCTGCAAAAAGCTTTCCTCCCACTGGTTCCAAGGCTTGGGATGTTTAAGAAGCTGCCCTGGGGCAAGAGACAGATTCAAGCAGAAGCTCCAAGAACAGGCCCCTCAAAGACTACTAGACTAATATTTAACTTAGGGATTTTTTTTTCATTTATGTACATGAGAGAACTTAATATTCTATAATTTTTTTTTGTAATGTCCTTTGTCAGGTTGGTATTAAGTTATGCTGGTCTCTATAATTATTTGGGAAGTGTTCCCATTTTCCATTTTCTATAATAACTTATGCATTACTTTTCCCCCTTAAATATTTGGAAAGAATATCCAAATAAAGATATCCAAGACTGAAGTTCTCTTTTTGATGAGACTTTTAAAAATTGACTACATCTCTTTAAGTGATATGGGATTGCTAAGATTTCTAATTCTTTTGGGGTCAATTTTTTAAGGCATTCATTTATTTCAACAAACTAATCAATTTTTTCAGTTTATAGTTAATCATCTGTGGGTTCCTTTTTCATAATATTAGGAGGTTCTATTTTTCCTCTTTTTTCTTTACTGGTTATTAAAAGTAATATATCCCTAGTGAAACAGAATTTTCAAAGAGCCAATTTTTGACTTTTTAATTTTCTCTACTTCAAAATTTCTACTCTTTATGACTTCTTTCTTCTGGTTTGCTTTGCTGTTTTATTCTAGCCTCTTAAGATCAAAAGTCATTTTTAGCACTCTAGCATTATTTCTAAACACTACATTAGTCAATTTTGATATGATCTATGTTCAAGTTTTGATATGATCTATCTTCATTATTTTTCTCTTCAAAATATTTCTTAATTTGCATAGCAACTTTAACTCAGGATTCCTTAGGACTGTATTGCTTAGTTATCTCTAGCTTTATGTCAATATAGAGAACATTCTCTGCAAATAACGCAAGATGTGATCAATTTTGGTAAGTGAGCCATTAAGTACTTGAAAGAAATGTATTTCATTATTGCTCAGTGATTCAATGAATATATTTCCACATTTCTTGAGGTAATATCTAGCAGTAAGTGACTGGGCCATAGAGTAGGTGCATGTTTAACTACATAAAATTCTAAACAGTTTTCCAAAGTGGTTGTGCTCTTTTCCACTTTCACTATCAATACATAAGCTACAGCTAATCTATATCCCTGTCAATGTCTGGACTGTTAAACTATTCTTTTTTTGATCTACTCTGGAGAGTCTGAAGTGGTACTCCAATGTGTTTCCCTATTTTAAGATTGTTTCAATTCTAGGTGATATATTTGATTCTATTTTAAAAGGTGAAAGCTTTATATGATCTGAAGAGAAACCAGAGTATCTGACTCTATTTTATAGGTTTCAGTTTTCTGATGAAATTTTTACATATTTGCATTTATTTTGTCCTTTTTCTCTATTTCTTAATATAAAACAATATTAATTGTTTTAAAGTCCTTCTTTGCTAGTACCATTATCTGTGACACCTGTGATCTCCTTCTGTTGGCTCTTCTTTCTCTTGGGTTTTAGTCATCTGGTCCTATTTTTTAACATACCTAAAAAATTTTGATTAAATGCTGAATATTGCTTTTAAAATTTTTAGAGCCTCCAGGCCCTCCCTGGTGGCACAGCGGGTTAAAAGCACAGCACTGAGAATCTAAACCCACTTCCGCATGAGTTGGATTCCCGCCTGCCCTGGAGGAGATCCATATGGCGTGGCAGACCTCTCCTGACCCGCCCGCTGCTCCCTTCAGCAGTGTACTTCCTCAATCTGTCTGTTCTGCTCCCCACTCTGTCTCTGGTGAATCCTCTCACCGTCCGCATCTCTGGCCTATACCCCAGTTCTGTATAAATAAATAAATAAATCTTTTTTAAAAAAAAAATTTTTAGAGCCTCCATTTTAGGGCCAGCCCTTACACTAGAGGCCTCTAGATACAAGCCCCTGGTGGAAAGAAACCTCAGGAGCTTCTTTACTTGCCTAACTACCTCAAGGGACTAAAAAGAAAGCCAAACAAAATTGTAAACTCTGGGAAGGCTACTCTACCCAGTTGTAGGGTACTGCCCAGAGGCTCAACCTAAAACTATTAATATACACAGAGAACCCAAAAACTCTGAAGAAAAACTTATCAAAATAATAGTCCGGTTTAGTAAAATAGCAGGATACAAAATCAACACACAAAAATTAATAGCCTTCCTCTACACAATCACTCTGAAGAAGAAGAAATCAAGAAAACCATTTGCTTTATAACTGAAACAAAAAAAGACCACATACTTGGGAATAAACCTAAAGAAAGAGGTAAAGGACCTCTACAAAGAAAATTATAAAACATTGCTAAAAGAAGGCACAAAGAAATAGAAAGAGATTCCTTGCTCATGGATTGTAAGAATTAACATCATTAAAATGGCCATCTTACCAAAAGCAACTTATATATTCAATGCTATTCCTATAAAAATTCAATGATATTTTCTCAAAGAAATAGAAAAAATGCTGATGAAATTCATATGGAACCACAAAAAGCCTTGAATAGCCAAGGCTCTTCTGAATAACAAAGAAGGGAGTGGAGGTATCACACTCCCAGGCTTCAAACTAAACTACAGTACCATGGTACTGGAACAAGAACAGACATACAGGCCTATGGAATCGAATAGAAAACCCAGATATAAATCCACAGCTTTATGGACAGCTAATCTTTGACAAAGGAGCAAAAAATATGCAATGGACCAAAGAAAGAAAGTTTGTTAAACAAATGGTGCTGGGAAAGTTGGGCTCCTACATGCAAAAAAAATGAAGCCAGGTTACAACTTTGCACCATACACACACAGAAAAACTCAAATGGATTAAAGATCTAGACATAAAACCTAAAATCATAAAATATAAAGGAGAAAATATTGGTGAAACACTACACAACATACATCTCAGTAACATTTTTAAAGATACATCCCCCAAAGCAAGGACAGTGAAAGAAAGGATAAATAGCTGAGACTACATCAAATTTAAGAGTTTCTGTCAGCAAAAGAGACACTACATAAAACAGACACTCCACTGACTGGGAGAAAATTTTCAAACATAATACAAATGATAAAGGACTGATCACAGAGATCTACAAAGAGCTGACAAAACTCAACAAATATAACATGAACAACCCCATCAAAAAGTGGGCAGATGAGCTACAAAGACACTTCCAAAGAGGAAATGCAGATGGCCAACAGGCATAGAAAAAATGTTCAGCATCACTTGTAAAAAGGGAAATGCAAATAAAAACTACAATGAGATACCACTTCATACCAGTGAGAATAGCACATATTTAAAAAAAAAAAACAGGCAACAATAAATGTTGACAAGGGTGTGGAGAAAAGGAACTCTCCTACACTGCTGATGGGAAGGCAAACTGGTACAACCACTATGGAGAGCTGTGTGGAGGTTTCTCAAACTGCTAAAAATGGAGATTCCATATGATCTAGCAATTCCACTCCTAGGTATCTACCCAAAGGAACACAAAACAATAACTCAAAAAGACTTCTGCATCCCTATGTTTATTGTTGCCCTATTTAAGTAGGCAAGATGTGGAATCAACCCAAATACCCAAAAACAGATGACTGGATCAAGAAGATGTGGTATATATACACAATGGAATATTATTCAGCAATCAAAAAAAGATAAACTCATGACATTTGTGGCAACATGGATGGAACTGGAAAAGATCATGCTTAGTGAAATAAACTAGAAAGAAAAAGAAAAATACTGGCTGGTTTCACTCATAGCAGGAGTGTAGAGATCAGGGACCTGGTTGGGGGGGGGGGTAGAATACACATATATCAATTTGTAATAAAGTGAAAAAAGAACATCAACTAACAACTATAAACCAGAGACATTCTATGGGGAAGGACGAGCACATGGGACTATGGTGATGGCACCTAGGTGAAGTGGTGGTGAGAAGTTCACGGGAATTACAACTGAGGTGAAAAAAAAAAATACACAAAATGAAGAATAATGTAAAAAGTGTATAAATTTTTTTAAAAAGTTTAGAGACTCCAAATGTTATATATGAACAGAAAAAAGATCAGTCTTTGCTAGGCAGAGAAAAGTTTTAGCATCTGAATTCATTAAGGTTGTTTTACAATTTGTGTAAGGCTTAATTTGCAATGAGTTAGGCCATTGTGTTGTATAGTTCTCTAGGGCTTTCAACTGAATACCTGATATATCATTTGGGTTCTTGTTCCCTTACTTTACCCCAGTATGCTCTGAATTCTGCATCAGTACCATAAAACTACAGAAAATTTTTCTGTTTTCCAGATGTTGCCAGCCTTCTTTTGTGTACAAAGTAAGACTCTGGCAAATATCCTGGGGAGAAAACTAAACTAATGTTGGAGATCTCTCCAATTTTGTTAATTCACTTCCTGACACTAACAAGTTGTACTTGTTTGTCGCTCAGAAGTTCTTGGTCCAAATTCACTTTGAAAGGTATATTAAAAATTCCTACAGAGGCCCTCCCTGGTGGCGCAGCAGGTTAAAGCACTGCACTAAGAAGATTAAGCCACTTCCTCATGAGTTCGATCCCTGCCTGCGCCAGAGGAGATCCACATGGCGTGGCAGACCTCTCCTGACCCGCCCACTGCTCCCCTCAGCAGTGTACTTCGTCAATCGGCCTGTTTGGCTCCCCACTCTGTCTCTGGTGAATCCTCTCACCCTCTGCTTCTCTGGCCTGTAACCCAGCTCTGTATGAATAAATAAATAAATCTTTAAAAAAAAAAAAAGTTCCTAAAGAAATACTTACTACTGTCCTTTGTTTTTTTTTGTTGTTGTTGTTGCTGATTTAGGAAATACTTATTTTCCACTGTTCCCAGGATTCTAGTTCCTTATTGCCAGAAATATAAAAGTCAGCCCTCCCTAAGTATTCAGTAAGTTTCTCAGACTCAATGTTCAAAACTAAACTCACTGGCTTCCTGTTGAGTCTGTTTTTGGATATCCCCTATTTATGTTAATGGTACTACCTTAACTCACGTGGTTCCCTAAGAAGAAAATTAGTAACTACCCTTAACTATGCAACACCAAATGAAATTGGTCATCAAATCCTATGGATTCTGCTTCTTCAGTAATATTTATTAAACACATGACTCTCTGTTTCCAATGTCCTTACCATCCTATTCAACTGTTATAATAACTTCTTATTTAGACTCTGTTTTTTCTGTTCTCTCTAGAATTATGTTTTCACTCTGCTGCCCAGGTGACCTTTCTAAACTACCAATCAGACCTTAAGGTCTCTGCCTTAAACTTTCACCAGTTTTGTTACAGCCCCACATTTCACTTCCACTAGGTTAGCCACCCCAAATTTTCACATTATTTCTCAGACAGATGTCACACTTTCACACTAAATTCCTTAACCATCTGGAAAATTGTAATTTAGCTTTCAAGACCCAGTAAAAACTCATCTCTGCTGCCTTTATTGACTCCCGACACAATCTCGTCCTCACTTTTCATGTAGAGTTATAACTATTATTTCTATTTCTCTTTCTCCTTTTGTCTGGCCTCCTTTGGTACTTATCCTACTCACCATCATTGTCATTACCACCAGCACCATCAATTCTCATGAAGCAATAAGTATTATTTATTATTTTATTAAATGCCAGGATCAGTGTTTGGTATTTTATATATGTTTCTCCACTTAATTCCATCAACAGTCTAGAAGACAGGTATTATAATTCTTTCTGTCATTAAGGATAATGAATTTCAGAGGTGAAGAAACATGCCTAAAAAGTGGCAAATTCAAATCTAACCCTAATTCTAAACCTGTGCTGTAAGCCCCTATACTGCCATATATTCACATTTTATATTCTCAGCACAGAATATAGCATTTGGTATATGGAAGATTCTCAATAAATGTTTGCTGATTACTAAAAACTATCAAACAAGATAATATAGGAAAGCCATTATAAATGATAAAATTCTGCATGTATATTATTTCCATCTATCCTAACTCAGTTCATGTTTTTTTTTTTCTTCTTCTTCATCATCCTTCCCCACTTCCCCAATAAACACACATTTATCCATCTAGGCACAGTTGAAAGATAATAATTTCTCTAAATATCTAGATGGAATCAGTACCCCTTCTATATGCACAAGGATTCTGTATCTACTTCTTCTATGTATTGTTTATTTGTATACAATTGTTACCTGATCCACCTTAGATTATGAGTTTGGCAGAAAGGAAACCACATTTTATTTATCTCTGAATATTGGAAGTTGTGCCTAGCGAAGTGCCAGGATATGAGAGGTGCCAATTAATGTTTGCTGAATAAATGCAGAATCACTCCTAGAACTGCGTAAGAAGGGAGGTTCTTGTTTGGAACTCACATCCTCCACCTTCCAATTTTAATGAATATGTTAACTAATAACATTGTGCAACTTTAAGGTACACAATGTGATGATCTAATATACATATATATCATGAAACGACAGCCAGAATAAAGTAACTCAACTATCACCTCACACTGCTATCTCGTATTGTGTGTATGAGTATGTGTGATGAGAACATTTAAGAATTACTCCCTTAAGGGTGCACAGTGAATTCCTGGTGGAAATTCTCTGGGGACTATACCTGAGAAAAGAAAGTAAGGATTGCACAAAAATGAACAATGATGTAAAGTACATACAAGTAAATAAATTATGAATTAAAAAATACTGTCAGCAAATTTAAAACAGAAATACAGTATTGTGGGATATAGTCACCAAGCTAAGAATTATTAGATTGCCAGAACGTACTTTCGTATAACTAAAAGCTTGAAAATGAGAAACTATCTCATTTTCTCTACCCTCCTGGCTCTGGCAACTATTAATTTACTATTGCTATAAATATGACTTTTTAATATTTCACATATAAGTGATATCACAAAGTTCTCAGTTTATCTTATTTCACTTAGGTCAATGCACTCAAGGTTCATTCACATTGTCACAAAAGCACAATTCACAAAAGAAGTAATTGATATGCTGGACTTCATTAAAATTCAAAACTATGGCTCTGCAAAAGGCACTGTCAAGAGAATGAGAATTCAAGCTATAGACTAAAAGAAAATGATTTGCAAGAGACACATTGATAAAGGACTATTTCTAAAACATACAAAGAACTCTTAAAAACAAAAATCAGAAAACAACTCAATTGAAAAAAATGGACCAAAAATCTGGGCATCTCATCAAAGAAGATATACAGATGGCAAATAAATATGATGCTCCACATCAATTGCAAATTAAAACAAAAATGAGGTCCTACTAACACACTTGTTAGAATGATCCAAAACACCAACAGCATTAATGTTGGTGAGGATGTGGAGCAACAAGAACTCTCACACACTGCTGGTAGAATGCAAAAATAATAGAGCACTTTGGAAGATGATTTCGCAGCTGTTACAAAACTAAACATATCCTTACCATTTGACTCAGTAAATGCACTCTTTGTTATTTACCCAAAGGAACTGAAAAACATAAATCCATACAAACCTGCACATGGATGTATATAGCAGTTTTATTCATAACTGCCAAATCATACAGGCAACCAGGATGTCCTTCAGTAGGTGAAGGGATAAACTGTGACACATCCAGGCAATGGAATTATTATTAAGCCCTAAAAAGAAATGAGCTATCAAGCTATGAAAAGGCACTGGAGGAACCTTAAATGCATATTATAAAGGTGAAAAAAGCCAATATGAAAGGCTACATACTGTATGATTCCTACTATATGACATTCTGAAAAGTGGAGAAAGTGAAAAGTGTAATGGTTTCTGGAGCTAGAGTACTAGTTATTTTTAAGACAGTAAAACATTCTGTACACTATCATAATGGGTATATTTGTCCGGACTCATGAATACACAACACCAAGAATGAACCCTAATATAAACTACAAACTTTGGGTGATAATAATGTGTCAATATAGTTTATCAGTTGCAACAAATGTACCACAGAATGTTGATAGTTGTGGAGCTAGTCCATTTGTAGGGCAAGGAACAAACAGAAACTATTTCTGTTCAGTTTTGCTATGCTATGTTCTTAAAAAATTAAGTCTATTTAAAAAACATAGCTCTTTTCCTGCTTTTAATAATTCTACCAATATCAAAAAGTTGTTTCCACTATGGTTGAGAAGGTAAAACCACAGCCTGATTATTTCCAAAATCATTTAACTGACAATTTAAGCCTCACAATGACGTTCAAAGAACTTACTTTTCAATTTTCTTTTTACGTTCTTTTTGCCTTTGATATTCTTTTACTTGTTCTCTTTCAATATCCATGAAAAGTCGTCTATATCTCAGGTACTGCTTTTGACGCTAAAGGAAAGAAGTTGTAATTGTTACTAGGAAGGAAAATATTCTGTCAAAGACAAGAAAGTGATATGGTACATAAGTCACATGGAACTAAGTTCTTAACTTCCTTCTTTTTTTTGATGACTCAGTATAATATGACATACAGCAAATGCTTTCTATCTTCAAGCACATTGCTATTAGATATTGCAGACAAAACAGATAAAGAAGTTCCACATTAGTTTACCCTTAGTATAATCCCTTATCTACAGCACTTGAGGACGTGATTATATTTGATATATGTTTACTCTGTTTCCAAGCACTAAGTGCTACAGACAGAAAGAATATGCGAGATACTTTATAAAAGACCAGTAGCCACCTTAACTTTAAAAACCATACCACATTTGAATTCTCTTATTTTCAATGGATTGAACAACATATAATAAAATAATCCTCCCAATTGCATTATTTCCCATCTTTATGAGATGAGAAAAAAAAAAAACCATACCACAAAAACATACTGTAAATATAGCACACTACAGGGGGAAGAGGATGAGGGGCTGTGGAAAACAGAGCATCATACTTCAAAAGGGAAAAAATAAGTAAAAGCAAGTGCTACTATCTTGTGTGTGGTCTGCTTGTATCTTCAAAGGGCACACATGATTAAAGAGCGCTAGTGCACACAGATATTTTTGTGCTTTGAGTGACTGTGTCCTTTTGGTAAATTCAGTCTTCAATCCTATGGATAAATCACAATCATCAGTAGTATTTTTTAAAACACAAATGCTCCAAACCTACTTTTTTCAGAACTGATTCAACAGATCTGGTTTGGGTTCAGATATTTGTATCTTGAAAAAGGCTACACATTTGATTCTGGTGCATGGCTGATGTTAAAAATGTAGGTTTAAACTAACTTTACATTGAAAAGAAAGAAAACAGGAAGCCATAATAAATGAAAAGTCTTCCTTTGTGGGAAATATACACAACTAGGGAAATTCACGAGGATCTCTCCTTTCCTAAGAAGGTACCCTGAATCCTAGGACCCTGAGAAAGAAGTTCAACTAACTATAAAGACACAATCAACTTCTTGGCCTTCATCTATGAAATCTGTACTATTAGTTCATATGTAAGGATACAACCGAATTTCCAATTTCATACATACTACTGGAGTACAAAATGATGTCCAAAAGCATCACTATATACCTCTTTCTTAGCTTCCTCTTGATCTACTCCAGACTGAAATGCCAGTGGATTTTGGAACTTAGTGTTCAATCTTGATTGATATTCATCATAAACCTGTCAGAAAAGTCCAGTCACTCAAAGTGATAAAAACTGCCAAAGCTAGCCCTGTGCAGACATTGATACAGAGTTGTAAACCAATGCTATCTCAATGAAAATTTTTTAACTAAATAAATACTCAGGAATAAATTTAACAGAGGAAAGATAAATTTTATACCCTGAAACTTATAAAACATTGGTGAAAGAAATGAAAGATCTAAACAAATGAAAAGACATTTTCAGTTCATGAATGGAAGGACTTAATATTGTTAAAATTGCAGTACTCCCCCAAAATGGTCAATATATTTAATGCAGTCACTATCATAATTACAGTTGACTACTTTGGAGAAGTTGATAAAATGATCTTAATTCAACACACCAAATTTAGGCATTGTAACTTTAACATGTTCCAGCTCAAAGTCTGAATAGTTTACTTCTTGGTGACCTTACTTTATGCTCTACCAGCTTATTATAGAAACCTAGTTGTGGTCATTGGGTGGAAGAGCCTCCTGATCCCTCTCACTCAGAAACTTCTCATTTGTTTCCCTCTCACACTATAAAAGCCAATAACCACTATAAAAGCCAAAAATAAGACTTTCATAAGAGAACAAACACAATAGGCAACAAGTGGTCTCAATAATATTCTACTTTTTAAGGCTCTCTAGTGAAATTAAGGTAATCTTAGGTAAGGTAGGTTTTATACACCCGTCCTGAAATAAAGCAAGAATCTGCTTTCTGGTCAGCCTTACTGATTTCCACTCAGTGGGTGCCTATCATCCTGTCTACACCCTGTTGCTCAGACTCTACAGTCTGTACTACCTTTCTCCTGTGGGAAGTCTCTCGCTGGTGCTTAGATGGGAGAGGCTGATGGCCATCCAGAAGCATATCTTTTCTCCATCTTTCAACTTTTACAACAGATGGTTGCTGCTGCCTGAGGCGTAAATTCTAAAGATACAAAAACACTGATCAAATTGTGAGAGGGCTGACACCATCTGATACATTAAAGCATAAAGTAGACTTTATACTTCTTGCCAGTATTATGGTTCTTAACTGTATTTAGAAAGCAGTCATAAATTTCTTCATCTATAAAACAAGAACAATAAAAGTATTTACCTCTCAAAGTTATTGTGAGAATTAAAAGAGAAAGTAGATAAAGAAGTAGAAAGTTCTGTAACCGTTTGGCTATGGTAAGTGCTTAATGAATGTAAATAGTTATTCAAAATAGATCTGTAACATTACTGATAGTAATAATATAGGATAAAACTACCATTATCATTGTTGTTTAGAACTGCTCTGGTAAGTTCAGCTCAAACTCTACTTTACTCCTTGCTATTTATACTTCACTATACTATACCTGTTCTCTGGCAGAGCATGGGTCCTGCATTGCATGTAAAACATGTTCATGGCACTCTGGAAACGACTCCTTTCTCCAGCTCTCATTTGTCACATAACAAGAGGTGGGACCATAGTTCCTGTGCTAAAAGACAGCATAAACACTGAATATCAATTTTCTCAGCAGGAGCATCACAGCAAAGCAATAGTAAAAGCTTCAATGAAAAGACCTTAAGTAATTTCCATAGGTCAGAATGGTCTCATACATCACAGAAAAAAAATGACATTATATCATTACTCATTAATATTAACCTAAACACTAAACCCTTGATGCAGTTACTACTTATGTAACTGCTCCCTGTCGATCTGGAGCTAAAACCCAAGCAATTCACTCTCTGCTCCTGACTCCTTGCTTTATTCTGTTCTATTTATTCTCTGATGTGATGCAGGTCTTGAAGACTGCGTGAAACACACTGATGGCACTCCTGAAGCAAGCCTCTTCCACTCTCCCATCTCTCAAAAGATGAGGGTTGCTTGATATGCTGTTCCAAAGAAACAACAGAATACAAAACTGTCTATACAGAAATGATGGATTAGTGAAAACCACAGAATAAAGATACTAGAGGAAAATGATATAACATGGCTAGGGATGTACATATTTATGCATAAAGTTCCCAAACAAATATTAATGTGTGAAAAGAATAGTATACTGTATCTCAAGATACCTATTGCCCAGCTTCAAAAAATAGCAAAGTAATCCATTTAGCTCTTCTACTTTCTTAGAGTATTTTAAGGCAAACCCCATAGTATTCTGACATTTTTTTCTTTACATTGGGCATTTCCTCACTTAACATTTGGGGAAAGAATAGGAAAGAAAGGATAGGAAAGAAAGAATAGGAAATAAAGCAATATTTTTATACAGTTGCCAGCATTTCCCCAAGGTAAAACCCAAAAAGCTGTATAGTTCTACAAATACTCCTGTTGAAGGTCCCCGATAACTCCAAAGACAAGCACAAAAGGGGGAAAAGCCCAGGGAGTTTTGAGGCAGCAAACAGCTTGTTTGTCTTTCACCATAACTGCTTTGCAAACTGGATTCCTGATTTTGGTATATTGCTTCAGTTAACCAAGAGAGTAATCCTTTTAGTGTTTAAAAGACTGAATGGATAAAGCCTAAAATATGATTAAGGATTTAAATTTAAGAAAAATTATTTACTATTAACCCATCAATATTATATAGAAACTTGTCTTTTGTGTAATCCAAGTGATAGCAGTAAGTTTTCTCACCTGGAATCTTTATATCTGGTACGTCCTTAAACAACTGAAGACATTATACTATTAGTCAACTCCAGAAACCTAGTTCCATGCATCCTACATGCAAACTGGCTTGCCAAGAGCCAATCCAAATCTTAAGTAATTTTGTTTTTGTTAACTCTTTGAGAAAGCAGACAATCCTCTCACTGTACTTTGCTTTACCTCTTCTCTAAGAAAGGCTTGGTCCAGGATTTTAGGTCTAACATACTGATGGTACTCCAGAGGTGATTCCTCTCTCGGCCCCTCTTCTTTGATAACACACCAATGTTGGTCAAGAAATACATTCTAAAGTAACAAAGAAAATAGAAAAAATTAAAAAAAACCTGTCTAATCGGCAACATGAGACTCATAGCAAGCACTACAGGGAAAATGATTCCAGGTAAGATATTCTGATACACTTTGATCTACATGAGGATATTACCCTCTTAGCCTAACTCTGTAGAACTTATTCCCAAACCATGTACAGAATAATCTGACAAACTCACTCAAATTCAAGTGATTTAGGATGTGCAACTCCTCCCTACATTGTTCAGATAGGGACAATATGCTTGTGGTAATGCTTGTGTGGTTCTGCAGAAAGTTGTAGCATAATCTTAGCAACATAATCTGATTCTACAATAAGAATGTAAACATGTTTATTAGCCCTTAGAAAGTCAGAACTGATTTGATTTGACTTATACAATTCAGTAGACCAATGTGTTTTACACCTGATACTATACTTCACATTCTCAGTTATTGAGAATGCATAAAATCCAGTTACTTGCTGTTCATTTCTCTTCTATTCTGCTCTACCTGATCTTTTGTGCAGGCCTCATCCTGGGGTGCAGAAGGCAGACACTGATAACCTAACAGGGAAAAGTCTTCTTCCCCTTTCTCATACGTCATATCAAAATATGGCTCCTCAAAATGTACTTTCTAACAGAGGGAAAAACACAAAATTGTCTAGTTAACATGAAGCAAAAAAAAAGAAAGCTTTATTGAGAACTAAGAACTTTACAATAATTTTTTTAAATTCAGGATAAGGGGAAATATAAAATATAACAGAAAAACCATACTTTTAAAAATCAGTTCTGAAATCTAGCTGAGAACAGTCTTTGCCAGCTCCAAACTAAATCCTAAGCAATTTCAGTTTCTGCTGGTCTCTCTCTTCTGTCCTACCTTATCTCTGATGGAGGAATGATCTCTGTGTCTATGCAGAAAATCCTAGCAGACACCCAGAAGAAATGCCTCCCTCTCTCCCCTACCTATCAAAATTGATGCTGGCTGATTCCAACATGCTTTCTTAAAAAAAAAAAAAAAAGGACAAAATATCAATTGCTCAATTAATAAAAATAGACTAACGATTAATACATTAGGCTGTAGTGGGAACTGCGTAGTTAAGAGATATCAGAGCATCAGAGTATAACTGGACATTTTATGGAACAAAACAGAACCCCATACTCTATTCCATATAGGTCAAGCCACAGCCATAACTAATTTATTTGTTGTTGGTCCCTTTCTTCCCCTTTTTGGTCTAACTGATTTATGGGGGGGAGGGCTGGCCTTGGAACCACGGTGAAAGATACTGCTGGACTCAGGTAGGCCACCCCCTTTTTCTATCTTTCAACTGTTAAAATGAATGATGTCTGCCAAAATATTTTCCCTAATGAAGGAGATTTAAATAAAAAAAAAAAAGTAAATAATTCAGACAGAGACAATATGCTACTGGTTATACAATGAAAACCCGAAAATCAATCATGAAACTATTTTTTTCAACTATGGCTCTCCAAATTAACTGTAACACCACCCCTACAAATCCCACTTCATAGGTCAAATACCTTATTTATTCCTGCAAAATTTCCTTTGTACTCTAGTTACCTGATCTTCAGGGAGAAAATCCTGGTCCTGCCATGGGATTAGAATAGTTTGGTCACAGGAAAGAAGACGCAGGTCTCTAGGTCCAAAATTCTGGTTTTGAGTAACAAAAGTATAGCTTTGGGGTAGAAAATCCTGGACTTCCAACATAATATTCCCATCTTCTAGTTCACTACTTCGTGCTTCTGGCATAATACCTTGAGTATCTGTGTTAACAGCCTGTGCTTCAGGTTCAGTGGTCTGGGCTTTCGGCACAACAGCTTGAGCTTCCAGTTCAATAGCCTGGGTATCTGGCTTAACGCTCTGGATACCTGGTAAGCCCTGGGTTTCCACTAGATCACCTTGGGCTTCTTCAGTAGCCTGGGTATCCGGCTTAACACTCTGGATACCTGTTGGCTTAATACTCTGGATACTTGTTAAGTCCTGGGTTTCCACTAGATCACCTTGGGCTTCTGGAAAATCATTCTGGGTTTGTGGGAAAACATCCTCAAGAGACTGCAGTTGTTTTAGCTTTTCTTCTTCCATCACAGCAAATAATGGGTTTTTGAACTGTACTTTCTAAAAATGAACATAAACATCAAACACAAAATGTCAGGTAGTAGTCATATTTTAGGTTTCCTGTGAGACTCCTAAAATAATCTTAAAAGGATATGGTAAGTCAAACAAATTACTTGAAAAAAATGTAAAATTATAGTCTTTACATTTTATAGAACCTAAATCTGCAACGCCAAGCCAGTACAACAGCATTAGCACTCTTAGTCCAAATCATAATTAGTTTAATTTCTATTATACTATCTTTTCACTGTTTTACCTGAACTCTGCTAGAAGGTATGCTGTCTTCAGGAAGAAGATCTTTCTGATCCCTCCAAAACAAATTCTCTCCCCCTTTCTCCTCTATCATAGCAGATGAAACTTCTTCAGAATCAGGTTCCTAAAGCATAAATAAACAATAAAACAACAAATTCATCTATTATAGGTAGAAACAATGTGGACTGCAATAAAATCCTAGGCTTTAGTAAACTGATATAATTTTAGTAGGGCAATATAGTTAAATATTAAAAAAAATAGGTAATTTATGACTGTACAAAGAACATTATGAAACAAAGAAGACATCCCATGTTCATGCATCTCAGAGGACAATATTAAGATAACAATAAACCATCACATTTACAGCAAATTGATTTGCAATAAGGATGCCAAAATAATACAATGAAACAAGAATAATCTTTTCAACAAATGGTGTTGAAATAAGTAGGTATACAATAAAACTATTCAAACGAATTCAGTTAGACCACTTCCTTACACCATATGTAAAAATTAAGACCTATAAGTAAGAGTTAAAATTACAAAATTCTTAGCACATACAGGAAGAAATCTTCATGACCTTAGATTAACCAAAGGTTTATTAGATACTATACCAAAAGCAAAAGAAAAACTGGACTACACACCACACCAAAATTTAAAACTTTGTGCTATAGATGACAGCATTAAGAAAGTAAAATGCTACCCTACAGAATGGGAGAAAAATAATATTCTTTCAACTCATAGTTAAAAACACAAATAACCCAATTTAAAAAATGGACACAAATTTCTGAATAGAAATTTTCTTCACCAGAGAGATATATAAATGAGAAATATAAACATCAAGGATATTCAAGATCATTAATCATCAAGAAAATGCAATATAGCAAGTCACCACTTCACACCCACTGTAATCAAAAAGATGGTCAATAACAAGTGTTAAGATTAAATTACTATAGAAATTAGCTTATTAGTTCCTTAAAATTTTAAACACTGAGTTACCATGTGACCCCAAAATTCTACTACTAGAGAATTGAATGTCCACACAAAAATGTGTATGCTACTACTAACAGCACAATTATTTATAAAACCCCAGAAATGGAAACAACCCAGATGTCCCCAACTAGTGCATGGATATACCAAATGTGCTATAACCATACAATGGAATACTATTCAGCAATAAAAAGGAATGAAGTGCTGATACATAAATACAGCAAAGATGAACTTTAAAAACATTATGCAACATGAAAGAAGCCAATCACAAAAGGCTTTATAAGACATGATTACATAAAGAGGAAATGACTAGAATAAGTAAATCTATAGAGACAGAAAGTAGGTTAGTGATTGCATATTATTGAGAGAGACACAAGGAGGGAGTAGGGAGTGACAGCTAATTTGGAAGTGACAAAGTTTCTTTAGGGGGTGAGGAAAATGTTCTAACTTATATTGTGGTGGCAGATGAATAATCCTGTAAATATACACAAAAACCACTGAT
Source organism: Condylura cristata (assembly GCF_000260355.1). NCBI lineage: Eukaryota > Metazoa > Chordata > Mammalia > Eulipotyphla > Talpidae > Condylura > Condylura cristata. The sequence goes on from NW_004567126.1 coordinate 14,738,070, forward strand.
ATGTGTGCTTCAAAAAGTATGGGTAAATTGTGTGATATGGGAATTAGATGGCAGTAAGACTTAAAAAATGGACATTGTAATCTTAATTCTTAAACCTATCCTTTATTAGCTTTGAATAGTTCTAATAGCCATTATTTTTGCCTCTATTCTTTACATTTTTCTACACTATTTTCCATAAATTTCTGATTATGTACAGAAATTAAAGGGCAATTTTTCTCCCCTTCTTATATTTATCATGATGAATCTTGGTTTCCTAACTGTCTTTTGAGGGGAAAAAAAAATCAATACAAATAGTGGTCTATAAAAAGTAATATGTTCATGACACTATGCTGCATTTTTGTGAAAGACCTAGCATAATCTTAGTGGGTTATTATAGTCTAACATAGAATAAAGGAAAACAGTGAGTTCTACTTCAAAATGTAAAAACAAATTATTCAGATGTCAAACACATGTCCTGAAATAAGCTGGTAGAAAATATATTAGCTTATAAGTGATAACTTGTCCCTATTCTAGCCAGTAACAATTCAGAAGGTTTATGATTTTGCCTTAGTGACCTGATAGTGGGCAAATGTTATCTTCTATTTCTACCTCCAAATCTGGAACAAAAATAACAATTAAAAAAAAAACAATTTTACACATTCTAATGTCAATCAGAGAAAGTCTGATATCTAACAAGTCTAACAAGAAAATAAAAGCAGAGTTCAGGGGGATTACAGATTATTCTCCCCTCTGAAGCAGATTCCCACTTCATATAACCAAGAGAGTAAAAAATTATCAGACCTGAAAGAACAACTACATAGCTGATATACGTGATAAGAGAACTATCACTAACTTATCTCTCAATTATATGAAGTAGACTGATATTTTACCTGAAAAACACACATGCATACTTTCCAAGCAAGCAGTCTGAATTTATCACCATCATCATCATAATGAATTATGATAGTACCTTCAATGGTACCTTTGATGTAAATAAAACTGGTTTACACAGGGGTGTTATCTTAGATTTAATCCTCCCTGCTACTGGATAAGTATTTCAGTCAGATCTGTAAAAAGTGCTCTTTCTGGAAAAAACATCAACTGAGAAGTTTGAACACCAGCTCCATACAAAATAAAGTATTAGCCTCTGGTAACCCCTTTTTCTCTAGTGTATTGGAATGTGTTCAGTCACCTCATTCAAATGGCCCAAACTATATATAGTACCACCAAATCTATAATAGTTATAAAAACTAACAAGAAACCAAGCTGCTGACAAGAAGGTACAAAAGAAACTCTATTTTGAGTCACAGCAAGACAATACTAGAAAAAGATAACCATATTCATTACATCTAGATGGAATATCATATGGGCACTTGTTTTTTTATATTTAACTATAAGTCTCTTAATTACAACTGAAGAGGGAGACGGTAGGATTACCAACTGTAAATATGAGACAAATGTTTTTAATGGTTTATTGAGATACTTAAGGTAAAAAAGACAAAATTAAATACATACATATACATAAAATTCCAATTAGGAAGTGACTCTGGAAAAAGAACTATGTAACAGAGTTGATCATAGCAAAAAAGCCAACAAAGTAAAAAAGGCTAATGATCCATTTTATTAGATGTTCCCTATCGAAATTTGAAATTAATGGTATTTGTGAACTCTGATGATAAACAAGTATCAAAACAATATCATTTTACATGTATAGAAGTATAGCTTTAAATATCCTTTTAAGTCTCGGTCCACATTTACATTCCAATTATTCACTCTAATCTCACATTTTCAATCAGAAGAATTTTTTCTTTTAAAAAAATTAATGGTATTATTTTTCTGATTAGAAAGTAAAATGTATGCTTGATGGAAAATTTTGTAAGCAAAAACCAAGATAAGAAAATACAAAGCACGTATAATAACACTACCATAAATAATTATTACTAACCTCTCAGTCCATTTCTTTCCAAGCTTTTATCTATTGAGGGATCTTCTTCTAAGTTTTCACCACTGTAAGTCCTGTTTCTAGACCAATGACTTAGCAATTGTAGGCATTCCATAGAGTTTGTTCAATTAATTTTTTAATTGAGATTCTACTGATCATTACATATTTTAGGATGGATATATCAGAACATTTTATCCATTTCCTACTATTGCATATTTAAGATTATTTTCAGTTATTTTATAGTTATAAGTAATATTGAGAGGTGAGTAAACCTTTATCTGTATTTTTGAAAAGAATTTATTAGAAATTAATTTTTACCTCTTGAGTGGAAAAGCTTTTCCTTCTATCATCTGGAGACTCTGCATGTTTTTTACTCACAGTTTTAATGGATGCTGGCTGGTGGCGAGCTTGTTTCATGGATTGCCTAAGCTGCGAGGGAGAGGGGGATAAAAAACAGGGTAAAGTCTTAATACCAAACTCACTTACGTGTTCCAACAGGAAAACAGGTCTCCTTTATTTAAAAATTCCAGACCTAAGACAACAAGATTACTTGCAAAGGAGATTTTGATCTGTTGATAAGTGTTTTTATATTATTTTCATTATTCAAAGAGAGTGAATTTCATAACCTGTTTTAAGTGGTGTTTTGTAATACAAACTTTCTATTAAGTGTAAACACAAAAAGATCAGAATCTAAAAATTTAAACTGACATACTTGGAAATTATTCATCAGGTGCATTCCTTACCTTATATGCATCTTCTCAGTAAGAAGTTACTTCCTTGCCTGCCTAATCACTTTTAACATTCCTTTGCAAATATACTCAGTCTTTCTAAAAATGTTCGTTTACTATTTAAACTCTTTTCTTAAAGTTCCCTCCTTCTAAGACACGTTCTACAGTTAACTTAGAATGCAAACTCAAATATCACAATAGAACAATTTGTTCAAGTGAGTATTAATACTAAATTTGTTGCCTTTTTCATTTATTATATATGTTCACATATAAATGTACTCATATGTTCATTCCTTAGCATTACCTAGTAACTTCAGTAAATACCTCTTTTAATTTCTTTTCAAAGACGCAGCCTATTGTATATTTCACAAAGTTGCACATATTATGAAATCTGTACAAAAAATTTGATTTATTTTCTTCAAGTCTTTTTAATTTGTTCGTGTAAATTTTCAGACAATTAGGACTGAAAGATGGGATTATATGTAACTGCATAAATAAAACAATGTAGTAATACTATGTAGTCCATGGGAAAAGAGTACAGATCAGACCTAACTTTTATAGAATCTTATCTACTCTACTGCCATAGAGCCTAGAATCTTGAAAGTGCAATGATGCCATAAAATCTATCCAAAGTTGAATTCTATTTTATTTAAGAAGTTTATTCATAAATGATAACATATTAATTTTCAAGTGTGCTAGACTTTTCAATGGCCACAAAAATTATTACTATACAGTTAAAACTTCAACTCACATGAGCTACTTAATGCAGCCCAGGATCCCCAACACAATGCTTGAGTTGCATTAACTTTCTTTTAGGCATACCAAGCTATATTAATCTAGACCTACACAAAAAAGCAAGCTGGGCGAATAAAGATTCATTCCTTATCTTACATAATGAACTAAGAAGTATTCAGAAAAGCCAGAGAAAGGCACTGAACCTAAAAGGTTCTAGATTAAGACAGACACTAAAGGAGCCTTAAATATATGGAAGTTTCAGAGCTATGATGAAGAGGACGGCAGTTAGTAACAGAAAAATAAGTCAATAAGTGATAAGGTAGAGACATGAGACCAATTCTCCTAGTTGGCCAGAACTGTCCCAGCTTTAGCATTAAACTTCTTGTCCTGGAACCCTTCAATCTTGGGCAAATGAGTATGGCTGATCACCCTAGGAGAAATTAATCAATCAAGTTAATGATTAAATACCTATATGAAGATCAAAGATCCCATGCTGTTAGGATCATTGGAGCTACCTCAATGCAGAAAAAGTCTTCAGGGAATATCTGTGAGTTTCTAATTTTGCTTTTACATCCCACATGAAAATAAGTTTTATTTATTCTGTAAAATACATTTCACTTGCTTGGGTTAGCCTGAATTCTTGTAGTCTAAAGAGCCTAACTAATTTTTTCAATGATAGATTACAGAAAACTTAGCAGGTTATTTCATATTATTTAATCCTTTACTTAACAAAATTAACAGCTATTCCCAGGCTTGAAAAGCTGGAAATTCTGCATTATATGAAATAAAACTTAAAAGTAGGATAAGAGGCTCTCCCTGGTGGTGCAGCGGGTTAAAGCACAGCACTGAGAAGCTAAAGCCACTTCCGCATGAGTTCGATTCCCACCTGCCCCGGAGGTGACCACATGGCGTGGCAGACCTCTGCTGGCCCACCCGCTGCTCCGCTCAGCAGTGTACTTCATCCATCTGCCTGTTCTGCTTCCCACTCTGTCTCTGGAGAAGCCTCTCACCGCCCCTGAGCCTCTGGCCTGTACCCCAGTTCTATATGCACAAATAAATAAAAATCTTTAAAAAAAAAAAAAAAGTAGGATAAGAAAAAATTCAGTGAGAAACAAATCAAAAGTTGGGATATACCATACTAGAAAATAAATAGTGGAGAACTTAATAGAGAAATAAAAAGTCACTATATGGTGAAAAAGAAACAATGATTAGTTGTTCTTTAATTCCCCACCAAAATGAAGTTAACAAGAGATACTAGAGAAACTCAATCCCAGAGGTAAACATTAGTCCTAGGCTAGTTCTAGCAGAGAAGGCTCATTCTATCTATGTGACCACTTGAAATTTCTTCCAGCTTTTGTCTAGGTTCTAATTTTAGGAGTCAAATCCTGTCTAATCTTAGAGCAAGTAGGTAATCCCAAATATACTGCAAGTGGAGGATGAGCTGGGGTGCAAAATTACTTTCAGCACAGTGGCATGTTCCGTTTTGAGGGTCATATTCGAAAAGAGCATTGAAAAACCAGGACCTAATCTGAAATTCCATAATCTGGAAAACAACAAACTATGTGAAAACTGACTGAAAGAAAGTAGAAACCCAAGAAGAGGAAACTGATAGCCGCAGCCAAGTACCTGAAGCAGTCTTAAGTGTTCTGGGTATTTCATTCTCTGTTAATGGCAGTTCAAAACTAGAACCACTGGGTAAAAGTTACATGAAACTTTTGACTAAATATTTTGAAAAATAGTTCTAAGAATTTTAAACCTTCTAAAGATTAAATCAACAGTCTGAAAAAGTAATGGGTTGCCAAAAGGAGAAGTGTTCTGGCAGAAACTAGATGACCCTTGGTACACATCAGGGATATAGCAAAAAGAATTCCCTAGAAAAAGGTTAGACATTTTTTTAGAAAAGTAGTAGCTTTTCTAAATAAATTCAAACATAGAGAAATCGACAGAATACTACAATGAACCTCCACATACAATCTACCAGCTTTAACTATATCAAAATTCTGGCCAATCATGCTCTATAAGCCCCCACTTCACCTCATCCTGATGTTATTTTGAAGTGTATCCCAGATGTCAAATGACTTCACCCTCAATATTTTGATATATCAGATGAACTTCCAACTCCAACAATCTATGTTTCTATTGTTCTGAGTCAAAAAAAACCTGAAAAGTCCACTGACATCCAGAAAGAATATTATGTTCACCACTTACTCCATTAGTTCTAGATAAATCAAGAAAGTTGGTGCTCGACTAGTTTCAATGTCTAGTTCCTAGTGACATCTAGTGGATAATAATTGCAAAGAAACATTAAGATTAAAAACCTATTATCATGACATTTATGGGCAAAAGCGTGTAGGCTGAAAGTAGTTGAAATCACTGAACATTCTTCAGTAGTTTATCTTCTTTTAAGGAAAAAAAAGGGTCTAACAACTTCAAATTTTGTAACATTTAATATTTTTCATAATCTGATTTTCTCCTATCACACTCACTTTATTATTCTCCTCTATTAAACTATTAGAAAATTTCCATATCTTATTCCCAAGTATTCCAAACTCACTACATGTTCTCTACTTTTATCTGCTTCTAACTCAAAATTCTCTTGAATTTACCAATTCAGTTCAGCTTACCAATTCAAAATACATGGCTCAACTCCACCTATTCAGAAATTCTTTCCTAACTATTTCCTTGAAATTTAAAAATTTTGCACTCCCAAATACAGCAAATGTCTCTATATTAGGCTGAGGGTCTATTACCTATTGAGTCTCTACTACAAAATATAAACACATGGAGAATTCTAATTCCCACTACATTAGTATCTCTACAATGTTTAACTAACCGAATAGACTGAATAAAATCCTGATGAAGCAAAATCCTCATCACAGTGGGAATTATAGCCACAGAAGGCAAGAACTGCATGAGCCAGTCAATATTTCATCCCTTGTATTTTATATAGTGCCAGTACCTGGCTCAATATTTTCTAAATAAATCATTTATAATTTTAAAAAGGTAAACACAAATTATCATACAGTTACAATAAACCAAACAAGAAAAACCAGTTTTGGACAACGAAGTAAAATGTTTAAGCATTTCAAAGAACATGTTTCTAAAGCTTTTCCTATGAATAATAATGGCACAGTTTTGCTTCATACTTATGACCAAGCACATTGGCTTAGGCAGTATACAATTTTCATGTATTCATCACTTTCCACATTTGTCTTCGTCTAGCCCTAGAAATATATTTTTAAGTGATAAGATGAAGAATAATTCCCATAGCAGGGTGGGAGAATATGACATCAATTGGCAAAGGCTCAGGTACACTAAGAAGGAGGCTGATTGGATGATTTTAAGTGATTTGAGTGAATGAATCTACTCATGATGCTCAACTTTTTAAATATCAGAATGAATACTTAAAAAAATTATATTAAAAAAACTGGATATGCTGAGTGTTTATTATTACTTCACCCACAGATCTATTTATTAAGGTCATCAGTTTAAAGGACATAAAAAAGACAAAAAAATAATGAATGAAATGTCCCATATATGTATATATACTGAATCTCTTTGTAATATAGGTTAGGAATCACTTCTACCCATATGCTATAAAGTGATAGCAACTTATCAATAATTGCAGTGTAACCTATGTTAAAAACCTATGTTCTTTGACTTATATAAAATATAAACATCATCCCACTGTTAAAAATACCTCATGTTAAAGAAATAAAAGGGGCCTTCCCTTGTGGCACAACAGGTTAGGACGCAGTACTTCAAGCTAGCCACAGAAGCTTCAGTGCCAGTTCGAGCCCCAGACCTGGGGGTGACCTACATGGTGTGGCAGACCTCTCCTGACCTGCCGCACACTGCTCCCCTCAGCAGTGTACTTTGTTGATCTGCCTGTTTTGCTCCCTACTTTGTCTCTGACGAAGACTTTCACCACCCCTGCAACTCTGGCTTGTACTCCAGTTCTGTACACATAAATAAATAAAAACTCTTTAAAAAAAAAAAAAAAGAGGCCCTCCCTGGTGGCGCAGCAGGTTAAAGCACCACACTGAGAAGCTTAAGCAGCTTCTGCATGAGTTCGATTCCCGCCTGCCCCGGAGGAGGCCACATGGCGCGGCAGACCTCTCCTGACCCGCCCGCTGCTCCCCTCAGCAGTGTACTTCGTCGATCTGCCTGTTCTGCTCCCCACTCTGTCTCTGGTGAAGCCTCTCATCGCCCCTGAACCTCTGGCCTGTACCCCAGTTCTGTATGTACAAATAAATAAATCTTTAAAAAAAAAAAAGAAAGAAAGAAAAGGAAAATAATAATAAGTGAAGTTACCTCTTACTCTCTACTATATATCCTAGATATGTCATATTTTTAGTTTAGGGAATAAAAAAAAAATTCTTAAGACATAAAATGAACCTGTACTTACAGGCTGGGCTTGTTGTTGGAATAATTCATTCTGATTCTCTCTGTCTTCTCTTCTATCCCCACGCAGCTGGGAAGAGGGCAACCTAACATTTCCAATAGCAGCATTCAATTTTTTTGGGAAAACACTTGTTCTTTTAGAAGTTAAAAGTATTGGATCTATGGTTTTCATGACTGGTGCACTTTCTTTTTCTGTCTGCATAAAAGAAGAAAAAGTGAGATTCTGTTAGTGAGAGTCTACTCCAATCCAATGCAATCAAATAATGCCACTAAGCAGCCTAAAAGATTTTAAACTGGATCTAGGTGGGGGCAAAACAGGGAAGCATCACCTAGGGCAGGAACTAACATTTACCAGGTACTTATCATGTGGTAATAATTTATGTTACAGCTAATTTTCACCACAACCCTGAGAGACAAGTATCATATTCCCATTTTATAGATGAAAAATCTAGTCTAGAAAATTTAGAGTAATTAGCCCAAGGTCACATAAGCTAATAAATGACAAAGCCAGAATTCATATCCAAGTCCAAATCCCAAACTCTGATATTGTTTTTAACTATTTAGTGAAGGCAAAAATGTAAGACAAAAACAATACAAGAATAACACAGTTCCTCTAAATCCAAATCTATACTCACTAGTAAAGCAGATTATACAAAGCATGTAATCAAAAGAAGTGATCCTGTTACTACCTAATAACTTATAACACACTTTTCATTCAATCTTTACTCAGACTTATTTTTTAACTTACTACTTCATAAATCCTCTGAAATTGTTGCTTTTTTCTCAGTCTAACTTGTTGATTTACTCGGTATTTGACTTGTCTCTGAAAATGCTTCAAAGCTTCTTGTTTTTTCCTTAGCTGTTCCTTTAGTTCTTCTTCAATCTTACATGCTAAAGTCTTTAAAGATGAAAGAAAGTAAATTTAAATGTCAGCAGCTCTCCCCACAAGGGCTGTTATTAATACAAAGCAGTCAGCACGCAATTCCAAAAAAAAAAAAAACTCAGTTCAGTAATCTAAGAGATAAATAAATTATAAAATAATACAATATCCATATATGCTGATAAAAGTACACAGTCTTTTGATGCTAATTTAACTAATGTGGAGGTTCTGAAGCTATGGCACTTCTATGCTAAGTGAATAAGTTTCAAGGAGAAAGACAAATACTGTATGATATCACTTGTGTGTGGAACCTAACAAGCACACATACATACACACATATACACACACACAGAGACTGAACTCATAGAGAACAGATTGGTGGTTACCATAGATAGGTGGTGGGGGGAGGCAAAATGGATGAAAGGGGTCAAAAGGTGCAAACTCCCAGTTATAAAATAAGCAAGTCATGGGGTGCAATGGACAGCTTGGTGGCTATAATAAATAATATTGTGTTATGTTTGAAAGTCGCAAAGAAGGTAAATCTTAAAAGTCCCTGTCATAAGAAAAAACTGTTATGTATGGTGATAGATATTAAAGGATTATTGTAGTAACCATTTCACAATTTGTACAAATATCAAATCACTAAATTATACGCTTGAATAAAATGTTATATGTCAGTTATCTCTTTTTTTTTATAACAGTTTATTTTTACATCATTTTGTACATTTTTTTTTCAGTTATCTCTCTTTTAAAAAGATTTCAGAGAGGGACAGAAAAAAAGTGGGAAGGAAGCATAATGGAGTATGGTGGGGGGCTATGGGTAGTTTGGTGGTGGGTGCTGTGTGCTGCAAGAGGAGATCCTATACTTCTACAACACAAACGTTACAAACCAATGTTACCCCAACCATATAAAAATAATAAAAATCTTTAAAAATATTCTATGAACAGGGCCACCAAAGATGGACATTCTTAGTGACTCCCTGTCTCAAGTTTCCTGCCAGAAGCTTCTTGCTAACCCTCCGCTCTTCCTTTCCCTATATGAGAGAGAAAATAATTCAAGTTTAAGTCCTCATTTGACAAATAATGCCACTTAATTAAGCTCCCAAGGAGTAAGAGGTCCCAGAGCTTGGGGATGAGAGGAGGTGGAGAGGAATGGGAGACTTGGAAAAGCATATAATCCCAGACTTCTTCTAATCCCCAGACACTCAGTCTTGCCGGGAAAGCTTAGTAAGGTGCATTTTTAACAATCTTGCCCAACCAAGTACTTGTAACAAAACAAGAAAACAGCCAGGCCTGGCCCAAGGGCCGGGGGGAGAGGGAAAGCAGCAGTGAGGGGGAGAAGGGAGGAAGAGGTGTCAATAACTTAAAACCAAAGTATCTCTATACTAAATCTGCTGAGATATTTTCTTGCACTTATCCCTTTTCATCCCCACTTCAACCACCCCTTTTCAGACTCTCCTTCTCCACTTCTTACTACTAAACAAGTCCTGATGCTACACTTTATTACTAAATCGGTATGATTATATCCTTATTTGTCCCCGACTAGCCAATCTCTCCCTACACTTCAAAAACCCAGAAGCAATCAATCTAATCAAAACACTGCTTGGTCATGAAATTCTCCTGTAAATGTTAAATAATGAATGAAGTTAATCCTCTTCAAATTTTCCTGTAGTTCCCTCCACCTCTATTTTTCCACAATCCTGTCAACCACTCTAAACTTTTCAGTAAAACTTCCACCCAATCAATGAAATCCAACCCACCCTTAGGATCCTGAACATACCTTGCTTACATCCGACTCTCTCCAATCTCCTTAATTAGAGAATCATCCCCTTCTCTTCACTGATTATCCAAATGCTTCATTAAACATTCCTTAGTCACATCAACCCAAGGCTGTCCCATTCCTCTTTGTATCATAGTCTCAGCATTTAAACATATACTACCCAGTGTGTTAAAACCCTTCCTAAAAATAAGTAAAGTAGGCAATGAATGAATATATACGTACATGCAGAGATAAGGAATATGAATGAATATATGACACTGCATTATTATTTGACATTTATTTTAAACATGTGTCATTTGCTCCCTAAGGTCAAAGATCACCAAGAGAATCTCACATTTCACCTTACATACAGCACCCTGTCCATGCATACAAGAAGACCTTCACACATTTTGTGTATTTCACATTAACTGAATGCCTATTATTTATTAGGCGCTATGACAAAAGTGGGGAGGTGAAGAAAAGCAGAAATGCAGACAATTTACTATAAATATAATGTGGTAAGTGTTGCAATGAAATGTGAACATGACTAAGGGGCACAGTTTGATAAAATATCAACCATCTTACAAAATTGGTCCCATTAGTTAATTACTAGGTATAAGAGCCACCATGTACATAGGCACACGTTGTTGTAAATTTCCCTTCATTTGCAGTGGTACTCTCTACCACCTGTATCCAATCTTTCTGTTCTTTAATGATTAACACAGACTATATTTCCTCATTCATTCACTCAAGAACTCTTTCCTAAGACCTACTGTATGCCAGGACAGGAATGAATAAAACATAAAGGTTCCAAGCCTTCCTTGTGGTGCCGGGGTTGTCTCAGCACTATGAAGCTATCGGCAGCCACTGCAGCAGGAGTTTGACCACTGGCCATGACCCACTGTGGTGCAACAGACCTCTCCAGGCTGCCTGCTGCTCCCCCCAGCAGTGTATTTCAGTAGATCCACCTGTTCTGCTCCCCACTCTTTCTCTGGTGAATCCTCTCACTCTCCCACACCTCTGGCCTACACCGCAGCTCTTGCATGCATAAATAAATAAATCTTAAGCAAACAAACATAAAGGTCCCTGTTCTCATGGAATTTATAGTGTAACTTTCTGAAAACTCCAATCAGAATGAATCTCTTCATTTTTTTTATTGTATCTGAATCTTAATAAATCTCCACTACAAACCTTATCACACATTCTAAACTATCTCTTAATGTTACGTTAAGTGTAGCCAATAGACATCCCTATTTTGTAGGGTCTAAATGCACATACAATGCCCAGGTCATGTACATGGCAGCCATCAAGAATTTCTGAAGTAATCAGAAATGTATATCCGTGTGTGTGTAGTAACTATTCGATGAAACTAGATAAAGAAGGCTGCAAGTTATGGAAAATACTTATTTGCTCTAATGCCTGAATACAAAATATAACAGAGTACAAACAGCATTTCCAGACTGTTCTCTTCGAAGCACAGGGATTAAAACCTAGTCAAAAAAAAAAAAAGGTGGGGGCAAGAAATCGACCACATTTGGATTAAACTGACTCACATATGCTGGGATTTCCGAACTATGTGGAGAGGCAGGTTCCACCCATGCCCCAACTGGTACTACAGCCTGATTCCTTTCAGCCAGCACTGCCAACACGTCTTTGCTCTTCAAGGGGTTTAAAGCCAGGGGCAACCTTGTATTTCGAGGCTTCCTGAGAGGGGCCATACTTCCTGGCATCTGTGACTCCTGCTTAGAAGAAAGGAAAAACTCAAAATTTTCAAACGACCGCATTCAAAGCTCAGTTTCCTAACATATGAGCCATCCTCTGAAAAGGTGATGCCTTGGAGAAGGCAAAAGCCTGACAGGGAGTCCAAGGAACAAGGGTTTTGGGAAAAGAGGAAAGAAGAGAAGAGGGAAGTATTACCAAGGGAAGGAAAGGTGACATGGAATAAAGAAGGATGAGAGAGGAAAGAGAGAAAAGGATCTGATTGAAAACGAAGATTGTGCCCAGTGCTGGCACAACACAGGAAAGGGAGGAATGACCCGAGCAGCCAGAGGGAAAAGGGCCTGGAGGTAGGAACCTGGGTCTGAGGCAGAGTCCAAAGAATCGGCATCCGAATATGGGCTAAATGATGGGGTGTCCTGGCCCAGCTAAAAGCTTGTTTCCCAGGTACTGGGGTCCCGCTCCAGCTGAGGTATCACCCGCGGGGTAAAGAATAGCAGCTCGCCAGGGATTCAAGCTCGGGAAACCCAGGTAACCGCCCCCAATAAACCGCCACTTTGGGGAGGGCAGCCCTACCCCGCCAAGCTCCGCCTCCTGCGCGTCCCCCACCTGCCCACCGCTGGTCTTCTGTCCGCCCTTTCCGCTTTTTTTGCATCACTGCCGGGGACAGGGGATTTGCGAGGGGCGGGGCTTCGGGACCGGTGCCTCGTCACTTCCGCTTCCTGCCTGGAGATGGGTGGCCGCTGGTGCCCGCAACGGGGAGGGGCGCACACCGAGTGGTCCTGGGGCTTTTGAATTGGGCGGGCGGGCTGCGCCGCAGTATTCCCGCCGCTGGAGAGCTTCCCAGATCCGTTAGGAAGTGGGACCCTTTCCGCTGGAGAACTGACATATTAGGCGCGCAATTGAGAGCAACATAAGGGAAAGGATGGTAGAAGGAGGACTTGACCGGGCTTCTTCGAGGAGCAAACTTAGTTATAGCCCGCTGAGGTAGACGTAAGAGAGGGGGGTGGAGCCGGAGACGGAGGAGATTGCTGACAACTCTTTCAATGGGTTCTGTTTTAAAGGGACACAGAAATGGGTAGTTGAAAGGAGAGACTCATAGGAGGGTGCTTTAAGGTCATCGCCCATGATTTTTGTCGATGGGGATTACCCAGTAGACAGGAAGGAAGCGGGCTGTTTAGGAGAGAGGCAGGATTTTTGCCATAGTTCACCATGATAATAGCAGAAAAGGTAGACGCCTGGTGACTGAGTAATACAGTGGCGGGGGCTAGTGGAAGTTCTCTTCTGATTGCTGTTTTCTTTGTATAATAGCATAATTAGCCTATGAGATAACGTCTAATAGTCCCTACCTCCTGGTTCTCACACTGTACCGGGGATTAGTCTGTGTCATCAATAGAATATAGCAGAAGTAAGGTTATAAAAGATGGTTGTCCTTGTTCTCAGAATACTTGCTCTGGGAGAAATGATAGCAACCCTATAAAAAGGTCCACATAGCCTGGAAATGAGTCCTGCCAGGTGCCCTGTGAATGCAACTGAAGGTGGATCTTCCTGCCCCAATCAAATCTCCTGAGACTAGTCTCAGCAACAACTTGACTGCTGCCTCCTAAGAGACCCTAAACCAGACCACCCAGCCAGTCAGATGTTGTGTGAGATTATGTTTGTTGTTTTAAGATGCTAATTTATGGTGTAAGCAAGATTACTAAAATAAGAAAGTCACTACTAAAATAAGAAAGTCACCAATAAAATAGAGGAACAGATGTTGGAGGTTAACAAAGGAAAATAAAGTATAAAAAGTGAGAGGGCACAAGGAGGTTGATTTTTGTACATATGGGCATGCACACCCAGCATCGAAGAGTGTTGTTAAATAGCTTTACTCTCTCTAGCCCCTACCTCAAGGTCTGTGCTTTCCACTACAGCCAGACCAGTGTTTTCATATGAATCTTTATGTCCAGAGAGTTCACCCTTCTACATTCTGACCTTTCACAAGGCTCATCTTCTATATGGCCAGAGTTAGTTTTTCAACAAGAGAATTGTTTACTCAGAAATGTCAGTCTTCAGAAGCTGAAGACTGGGTGGTGCTGGTGTCAGTCTTGAGGTCCTACAATCCCTCCCCTTAGAAATGGATAATTCCTTTTATGTGCCTGGGGGATCCCCAGCCTTCTCTGCACAAAGCCCTGAGTCACTGGCCCTTGGCAGCTGTCCACTTGGCACAGAACTGGTTGTTACATGAAAAACAAGGGGTCACTTTCTGTTCGGTCACCACTGTCTTATTTGTGGCTGACAGACCCACACCTGTTACAAGTTAGAAAGTTTGATCAACTGTTGGTCCTAAGGAACTGTTTCAGAGTCTGCTTCCTGGAGAACTCAACTATGACAGCCTCTGAGTGTTAAGCCTCAGAAACAAGGCACACACAGCTTTCAGATCCGCTGAGTGTTGAAATCCAGATTCCTTACTCCTTTCACTCAGAGACTCACAGCACAAATCCATCTATCTTCCTGGTGGAGACACAAGTACTCTCTTGCTTTGTTTTTTGTGAGTTCACTGCCTGCTTTAACTTCCTCAAACTTGTCTGAGAACCCTACTATTTTGTTTATCAACTCTTTACTTTTGGGCCCAATGGAAGGCAGCCCCGTTCAGCACTGTACTATATGAACACTAAACTAAAGCACAGGCTAACTCTGGGTCACTCTGACTACAAAATGTAAGGTTTTGAACAGGTTATTTAACTCTCTGAGTTTCATGTTCCTCCTTGAAAAAAATTCTTACCACACAGAGTTGGTGAAAGGGTCAGTAAAATATCTTAAAAGATCATTTGTATGGGTCAATGCAAATGTATTATCAGTTGTACCTATTCATAGATTTTGACAGCTTTCCCAACTATATTGAAGCACCTACAAGGGGAATGTGTCATATTCTATGACTAGAATGTGCTACCCTTCCCCCTTTCCCACATCCCACTCCTCAAGTTAATGTCTGGAACATGGAGTAGTTTTCACACAGTAGGCGATTATTAGATGCTGACTAGCTAATTTCCATTTCTGTGCCTCCCGCTTTGAGAGAAGGGTCAGAGAGGGAGGGGGAGTGAATCCTTCCCCAGGACATGGTTGGTGGGAGGCCACCATCTGAGGACCTCAGAGAAGAGAAACAATGGGCCCTTTCATGAGTTGGGGGTAATTTGTGGCCTCCCCATGATTGTTCAACCTGTTTTGATGTGAGCACGGAAGCTTTACAAGAACAGAACTCCAGAGATGTTCTCTAGAATGTCCTCGATACATCCTAAATAGGTCAGCAAATGCTGGTTCTGTCCAGCACTTTGGAGCCAATTAATTTCTCCTCTTTGTTCTTCTAGAGAATTGCTGAATAGGGCACGTTCAGCAACCATGGACACGAGCCTGAAGTTCCTCTCAGTTTCTGAGGGGGCGGGAATTCTATTCAGAAATCAAATATTTACTCTCAGCATAAAAGGCTTTGGTGTGTTTTCGTTTTCCAGTAAGAAAATGGGAGCCCCTATTACAAAAATTTACATAGGACCCCATGACACCCCAGGAGCACGTATTTCTCCCAGCTGACCCCATCACACCTTTTGGAGACACCTTATTTCTACAGAATGCTGTTCCTCTGCACTCTGACTCCTCACAGGACAAAAATATGCTGGCAGCAAAATCATACAGGATGAAGGTCTTGGGAAGGGCACAAGGGCCCTTTGACCCGGATCTCCACTTTCTATGTGAGGTTTCTCAGATGGGAGCCAGAGTAGGGCTACCTAGGAGAACTTTCAAAAAGAAAAGGGAAGAAAAAAAATGCTGTTGTGGAAGGCTACCCCTCACTGTGTAAACCCACAGAAAGCTTGTTTTGTTCCAAAAAGAGTTAGCTAATCTATCTCTTGTTCAATGGTTGCTGAAGTAGCCGGGCCCTGCCTCCTCCCCACACAAAGCCTCATACAAATTCCTTGTTTCCCAGGCAATACTCTGTAGCTCTACAAGTTTTCTGGCTGGTGCTAGCCTCCTCTGCCCTCTCTCTCCACTCCGGCGAATTGAACTGATGGTAGGGACCGCTCTGACACCATTCACACTTAGGTTTATGGGACAAAAAATTAAACTTCAGCAACAATGAGAGGACACAGACTGGGCAGAGAGGGACACCTTATATCCTGAAGCTTCAAGAGTAGGTGCTGGGGCTGAAAGATTAAGTGAGGACGGAGACTCAGCACAGGAGGTAGATCTCCCACTGATCATGACAGGGTGGAGCTCCTTGGCTTTATTTTGGTTAGACTTAGTTTCTAAAACAAGTGCTGCCACTTTGTAGCTATATGACCTTAGCAAGCTACCACTCCCTTGAAATTTTAGGTTTTCTTTTTGGTAAGCTGGGATAATAGCCTCTATCGAAAAGAGGTATTGGGAGAATTAAATGAATAACTAGATATGATGTGCCCTCTTCAACGATTCAACACATGGGATGCCTCCATGTGAAGGTCAGGCTAGAAATCTGGGGAATTCACTTCTCTGTATCCCTAAGGGGCAACCCTCAGCCCATATCTGATAGAATTAATTTCTAGATGCCCTTGGTAGAAATTTGCTTCATGTATAATTCATTGTCTTCCTTCCCTTCCATATCTCATCGCCCTAGCATCTGCCTCTGGGAAAAGCCAAACTATAATAAGATGCCAGTATTTCTCCAAATTTCTAAGACCTAGATTCTCAGGATTGTCTCTGACTCCAAATCCTTGTGCCAGTTGAATTAGTGCATTTAAACATCATATGTGACTTTATCTTGCATACCCTGTTGAATCAGACCTGGAACTCAGTCTAGATCTTTGACTCAGTATAATATTCTCTCTCTCTTTTTCTTTCTCTCTCTCTCTTTCTCTCTCGCACACACACACACACCCACACACACAGTGTCATATTTTATGCTGCATAACAACTTCTAGCAACTGAAAACAACTGATCGTAGTTCCGTGGTCTGAAGAGCAGGCACAACCTGCTGCATCCTCTGCTGGCCGGCCCACCAGAACTCAGTTAAGGTGTTGGCTGGTTGGCATTCCTTTCTGAAGCTCAGACTCCTCTTCCAAGTTCATATGGTTGATGAAAGAATTTGATTCTTGGGTTGTAGGACTGAGGTCCCTATGTTCTTGCCAGCTCCTAGCCCGGCATTGCTCTCAACAACTAGAGCTCACCACAGTTCCATGCCCAGTGATCCTTTCATGACACAGCAGGTCACATCTCCAAAGCTAGCACAGCATATCTCGTCTGCCAGGTCTGAGTCCTATCTAACATCACCTAACCAAGGGTGTGGTGTTCTGTGAGCCACTCTGCCATGTTCTAGGAGCCAGAAGCATGCATGCATATTGCATTTGTGTGTAGCAAACTTTTGAAAGTTTTGTGGAAGACAGGAAGAAGGGTTATACAGTGAAATGATATTCTTACATTCAGCTTCTGGAACATTCTCTCTCTCCTCATCCTGTCTTTAATTTTCTCCTCTCTGCTCTTTCCTGTCCCTAGTTTTCTATTTCTTTAGAATGTATAGCAACTTGTCTTTTGGTTCTTTGACCCTTTATGTTTAATGTTTTACCTTCTACACCACCGGGCAAATCTAGACTTTTTTTTCTTGCTATTGACAATCCCCTCTATAATAGGAATGTGGAGCCAGTTGTTCAAACATTTTATTTCCATTCTTTCCCATTGAGTGGAGGATATAACTCTATAACAAGAAGTGGATGGAGGGAAAGAGGGGGAGAATGCTAAATGTGAACAATCATTTCTGAAGTTAAGATATTAGTGAGGGCAGACTCTCTCTACTGATATTAAACATTCTTCAGTACTTAAACATTCTTTCTGGTGCTTAGAAACAAAAGAATAGACTGAGTGAGTGGAAACATTCTCAAATCTGGTGATAGCATTATTAAAGTTGGTTCTTATTTATATGTCATTGTGTGTATGTTACTACCTCTTACCTACACTATTAAATAACTTTTGGAGTCCCAGGTCTATTGTTAGATTGCAGTGTAACGCTGAGCAAATTACTCTACCTCTCTCAGTTCCCTCTGCTGACAAGTGAAAAAGTAAAGTAAGACAATTTCAAATGCCTCTTAATGTGAGGTGAGTCTCTTCTCTGTGACTGTCCTGCCACTCCTACTAGGCCTTTAGTTCTTTGAAGATAGAGATCATTTTTACAATCCCCTCAGCCTCTGCCAGCTTTTTTTGCTGCCCCAATTCCACAGAGGTCAGTAGGGTGATGACTCAGTTAAAAATCACTAACTGCTCCCTGTTCTATGATGATGGGATTCTTCTGAGTTTAACCTGGCAGGTGTGTGTGCGTGTGTTGCGGTGGGGATTCCAATATGAGCTTCATGGGCACTATCTGGGGGCTCAAAGAGGAGTTCTGAGTGTAACAGGCCAGTGCCAAGGTGGGTACCGACATGAGAAGTCCCCAAAGCCCCAGAGGGAAGAGCAAATGAACAAATGAATGGCCTGAAGCAACTGTGCACGGTCCAAGGACCAATAAGACTGGTCCAGCTGCTAAGAAGGGGACAATGGCCTTGGAACTGAATTTGTGGAAGTTCTCAGAGGAAGAAGCGTCATAGGTCTCGGCCACCCACTGGCATTAGTGCTGTCAGTCAGACAGTTAGCCGCTACACCATTATGTGAGCAGAGTTCAGCATCGGGGCTGGGAGCAGACCCCTAAACATCAAGTTACACTCCCTGTCCCAGGGAGTCTCCAGGCTAATAAAAAGATAGCCCTAGTAACCATTTTCTGACCCAGGATTCTTTTTTTTTAAATATTTATTTATTATTTATTTATTTATAACAGTTTATTTTTACATCATTTTGTACATTTTGTTATCTCAATTGTAATCCCCGTGGGTTTCCCATCACCTAGTCACCCGTGTGCCATCACCATAGTCCCGTGCACTTCCCTCCCCCACCCCCGTTTTTGATCCCATTCCCCACTCCACCCCCAAAACTGTCTCTCTGACCCAGAAGTCTTATTTGCAGACTGCCAAGTATAAATCTACTTTTGAAGTGAAAGGAGTACATCATTTATCATCGGGATGTCCGTAAAACTAAAAACTCTGAAAGCCTACATTATGAGGGGCCTCCCTGGTGGCCCAGGGGTAAAGTCTCAACATTATTAACCAGCCACTGTGATCTGAGTTCCATCCCCAGCCAGGGAGCTGGCCCATGTGGCACGGCAGACCTCTCCTGTCTCTGCGCCCCTCAGCAGTGTGTTGCAGTAGATCTGCCTGTTCTGCTCCCCACTCTGGTGAATCCTCTCGCCCCCACACACCCCATATCTGCACCTCGGACTTACTCCCTAGTTCTTCTATGCATAAGAAAATAAATATGCTTTTTTGAAAATCTTTTTTAAAAGTATATTATACACCAGCAGACACACCTATAGAGATAAACCTGAGAAATGCGTGCAAGGATCAAACTATTGATAGCTAAGTTAAGTTAGCTCAGAAAAGTGTTAGGTGTTACAAGTGAGAACAAGGTGACTTGACCTTACATTTCTGTAACCTAGTTGCTATGTTGGGGCTGTAACTTTCTCAAAGTGAATCCCATTTACCTCTGGGAACTCGTCTGTGTTCATAAACTAGTCTGTCATCTGCAGTCTTACAGGACACCCTCCCTGTTCTCACCTCTCCCCCCCAGTACCCACCCCCCGCCCCCTGTGTGTCCTGTCCTATATTAGCAGGAGGGCTACGGAGCTCTCTTTTTACTGTGAAAGAAAGACACACTAGCAGAGGATACAAGCATCTCTATAGCTACTGTGCTTAACAGCCCTGAGGCAAGACCACAAAAGTGTTCAGTCTACACTCAGACAACCTGCCAGAGTGGCTGTGGACCCTTGATGTCCTTCTGTCTGCTTTTTCTCCACAGGTACCACCTACCCCTCAAGACAGCAGAGGGAAACTACAAGTTAATCTATTTTGGTAACTCAGTCTGAACCAACCATTTTTACATTATTTTGCAGTAGTTTAGTCTTTACTTGGACGACTAAGACAATTGCTCCATCAGTCCCCTCAAGTAAATTTGTGGGCACTTGGGGAACTTCCATATAGGTATATAAGAGCTTAAGGTTTACCCCCAGCAGGGTTTGGGGATGTTGAGAAATGTTAGATCTCTCCTAGGATTCCTACATCAGATTTTCATTCCACAGTCTTCAGGTTGCAAAAGGCAGACTTTAGACTTTCTATTTCCTGAACATCATGTCCACGTTTTACCCCAGGACAATAAGCCACAGGTCTAGGATCTTGGGCAAAAGAGGCTGTTTGTCTACACTGTGGAAGAACCCTATGAACTGGTCCAAAGGTGGAGCTTTAATGAGTTAGAGGGGTAGATAAAAGAGATTAAAATAGCCTTTGGCTATCAGAGGCTGACTTTCAACTTTTTAATTTTTTTAAGGTTTGTTTATTTATGCATTCATTCAGTAACTGGGGTACAGGCCAGAGGTGTAGGGGTAAGAAGATTAATCAGAGACAGAACAGGCAGACTCACTGAAACACACTGCTGAAAGGAGCAGCAGCCGAGACAAGAGAGGTCTAATGCACTATGTGGGTTAGCAACCTGGCCAGGGATCAAACTTGTGTGTTGCAGTTGCTGTGGACAGCCGCATCATGCTTAAACCTAACCCCCTACACCACCAGGGAGGCTGCTCAAGACTTTCATCTTGCTACTAACTCTAAAATACTATTTTAGATGTCAGAAGCTGAATATTAACTTTATCTTTTCCAATGTATACCTCCCACAACCACATAATGTCTTCCAGAGGCAATCAGGTGCCTTGGAATGTCTAGGGAGAAGTTATAGCCACAGAGATACAAATGGGGGGCTCACTGACCTGGTCTACTTAGGCTTTCTGCAATATGTAAAAAGATTCATTTGAGATTCTACAGCTGCATTTACGAAGTTAGAGATTACCAAGAGGAAAATTGTAAACTCTGGTGTCACCAAGATACAAAGATTCCTATGGGAATGGAAATAAGAAGCAATTTAAAAAATTAAAGACAAGTACATATGTGGTGTGTATGCACAATGGAATACTATACAGCAATAAAAAGTGTAAACTCATGTCATTTGTAGCAACCTGGATGGAGCTGGTAGGGAATATACTAAGTGAAATAAGCCAAAAGAGAAAGATAAATACCAAGTTGTGTTACTTATATATGGAACATGGAGAAACCAAACAAAGGGTTATACAAAGTCTAAAACTAATCCTTGAAAACTGACTACTAATCTTAGGCTTTCAGTGGAGTGAGTGGGAGAGGGGTGAAAATGGGAGAATGGGGTGAGAGTATAATGGCCAATGGTAGAGGGCTATGGGTGTTTTGGTGGAAGAAGGGCTATGGTGACTATACCTGGGCAGAAGGAACCCCAACTGTGAGAACAGTAGCAAGGACATAAAATAATGGTACTTTAACAACAATACAAATAAATAAATAAGAAATTAGAAAATTAAATTAAATTAAATTTTTAAAATTTCAAACATATCTTTGTAACAGAAAATATCCTAGGTACTGTGCTGTACTAAGCCTTCATCAGTCCTCCCACTAATTCCTAATGTTGCCCCCATTTCATAGATGTGAAATCAAGAGACTCACAGTGCTTATGAGTCTGTCCCAACAGCACAATGTTAATAAGCAGACGTTTCCCTGATGACCTTTGTGAGGAAATGTGGACACATTAATCAGGGGTCAGGGTAGAGTTAGGGTTTTTCCTCCTCATCAAGGCCTTGAGACAAGAGCAGATGGAGAGTCTGTGAAATTGGTAACAGAACCCAAGAATGCTGGAAGTTAAGAAATTACCTTCATCTTTGCTCTGACATGTTCTAGAAAATTGGCTGGAGGCAGGGGAATGAACACAGTGGCTTCTGGAAAGAAGTCCCCAGCATCTATGTGATTCTATTTAAGAAGAGAGAATCCCAAGCAGGACCAGAACAGGTGTAACAAGAATAGAATTCAAGCCATTTTCCAATCTTCCTCCTTTGGGGTAGAACAAGGGCTTTTCAGTTCTTCAGCAGTTCTCTGGAGCCTCCCATTTCCCAGCTTTTTAAAAGCTCCTCTCCCTCCCTTTTCAGAGCTCATTGGAGATCTGTGCCTGGCACACACCCTCCTCCGCAGGAACAAGGAGGGAGAGGTGGAAACAGCAGGGGTTGGGACCAAGGTCCTGTGTAGTGTGCATCCCAGCCCAACCCCCTCAATGAGCCCAAATCATCACCTCCCCTGGTAGTGGGGTTCAGCACAGACAGCCGAAGAACTGCTGGACCTCTGGGACCCCACTGGATTGGAACCTGCATTGGAGAATATCTCCTGAGTGGATACCCTCTTCTGAACTAGGGATGTAGGACTTCGAAACTAGAAAATGCCAGGTCTCAAAGAGAGGGAAGAACAAGTCGAACAACACACAGAGCTCTGTGTATTCAGAGGGAAGTTGGCAGGGCTGTGTTCGGGCAGAGAAACTCCGAGTGGTACAAAGGGACGTGCCCAGAGTGGAGAAATCATGCTAATTGTCTGCACCAGAGCTGGAGAACGCCACCCAAAATGAAGAGAGAGAGGGGAGCCCTGTCCAGAGCCTTCAGTGCCTTGCACCTCGCTCCTTTTGTCTACCTTCTTCTGATCCAGACAGGTAGGAGACCAGAAGGGGAGGAAAGGGTCTACAGAAGGGACCTGGGGCTTTCAAAGGAGAGGGAGGGGAGAGCTGATGGCCAGAATGCCGCTGAGGTGGGAGGAGGGGAGGCTCAGCTGCCGTGGGAAGATCTCAGTGAATTCAGGCATTAGTAGTGTTGAATGTATTTCTTCATTCTGTGTGCCTCCCGCCTGGCCCCTTGGCCCCCCCACCCCCACCCCAAAAGGCTGCATGACTTTGGAGCTCCCACAGCATTGAGTACATTCGATGGAGGGCAAGGAGCCATTTCTTATGGGATGTCTAGTTGGCGTGGGCCTGTCCAGCATTCTTTCCAAGGGATGGTGGTGGGGCTTGGCAGGGTGGGAGAAATCTTGCTTTCGTGCCTCCCCAGCCCCCCACTTTGGCTTCTCTGTAAAATAGCAAGGGCGATGAAAGAAGCTTTTGAGATAATGAGACTCCTGATTTTGATGAGTAACACCAACCTTTCCATAACTCGCCCCACGCCAGACACCTACTTCTTGTACTACTGCCCCCTACCAACTCCTTGGAGAATTGATCTTATTTTTAAATACTCTTATGTGCTTGCATCCCATCCCCCCACACACACTCACACACACACACACAATTCCAAAGAGCCTAATGATTCACAATTTAGTGGGGCAGACACAGAGATCAAGGCGAACAGTGTAATGAGCCAGAGATGCTGGGATCATAAAGAGGTCGCCTACCCCATCCAGGAAGCTGGTGTTGGTTGTGCAGGGTGGGGGTCCAGGGATAACAGAGGAGGTTTCCTGGGAATGTCTGCACTAAATTCTAAAAGATGGGAGAAATAGGTAGATGTGGGAGTAGGCATTATATTTGGGTAAATGGGTGAAGACTAACAGCTTGAAATAGCCTCGTGTGTTTAGAGGTTCCAGCGGATCACCTTTGCTGGGAAAGAAATTGTAAATTAAGTTAGGCCAATTGAGTTCATAACTTGATATAGCAGGGACTAGCAAGTAAGAGCTAACTATTCATGTTGGACAGGGCAGTCTCAATGGAAACTAAGAATGCTGCGAGTAAGGAGACCATGAACTGTGAATATTATGCGCACAATGAAATATTCAGACATAAGTTCTTTCAGGTCATCAAATGTGAAGAAAAAAATGATAGGAAGAGCTTGTCAGTCCAATTGAATAGACAAAACCAAAGGTGACAAAGAATAGTCTGTGTGAGAAAAATGTAGCAATTCATATGGCAAGAAAAAAATTCTAATTATTGTTAAGATATTAACAATAATAAGGGGTGGTGGACTAGGGGTTAAGTCTCAGTGCTACCACCACACAAAGACTTGAGCTGGATCCCCAGCCAGGGTAAGGCAGACCTCTCCAGGCTCCCCCGCTGCTCCCCTCAGCAGTGTATTTCAGTCAATCTGCCTGTTCTGCTCCCCACTCTGTCTCTGGTGAATACTCCTGTGCCTCTGGCTATAACCTGGTTCTTCTGTGCAAAATAATAATAATAAGAAGAAGAAGAAGAATGATGAATAACCTGTGACAGGAAAGACATCAGTTAAGGGTCAGGCAATTATATTTCTGTGGGTTCAAGACCCAAAAAGAGCTGAGAGTCTATAAGGACTTTCTGCCATCCTCAATATATTAGTTTGGAAATGACAATTTCTGTGATAAATAAACCCCCAAACCTATTATCATGTGATCATACAGTGCAGTTCCAGATGAGGCTGGCGATGAAGGAGTCTGTCCCATGAAGTTTTTCAGGACCAAGCTGATGGAACTCTGTCACCCTTAACAAATGCTTCTAGTGGTCACCCTGAGGCTTAGCGCTATTTCTTCACATAAAAAATTTAAAGGAAAAAAAAAGGCTGAAGGGAGGTTTATCTAGAACAAGCGCTTCTGAGTGGTACCTCTCACACCACTGGTTCTACTGGCTAAAACTCAGTATAAGGCCACATCTTGGTGCAAGGGAGGCTGGAAAGTATAGTTTTAAAGACTGGTATGAATAGAGGACCTGAAAACCAAGATTTACTTGAATCCCTTGTGTTTATGGCATCAACCATTGAGCTATCTTTGGGCAACCAACAAACTCAGTCTTTAATGGCCTGTTCCTAATATAGACAAATAAATGAGACATTCTGAAATTCATCACAGCCCAACTCATAGAAGATTCAAGCAGAGCTTTTCTAGAAGTTTGGATGTTAATTTACAGATATAAACTCAGTGTGCTGTAAATCTAGATAATCTGGCTTGCAAGACTTTATTCTCTGGAATCCTAGAATTGTTCTATCCTCCCAGTCCCAACAGGAAGAAAGCCCTTCCCTGAGTTCTAGCCTTTTAGCACTAAGATTTCCTTCACATAGCACTGCTGACTTTTTTTTTTTTTTAAGATTTACTTAAACAAGAACTGGGATACAGGCCAGAGTTGTGAGGGGTGAGAGGCTTCACCAGAAGAGAGTAGGAAGCAGAACAGGCAGATCTATTGAAACACACTGCTGAGGGGAGCAGCGGGAGAGACAGGAGAGGTCTGTCACACCATGTGGCTCACTTCCCTCGCTGGGAATCAAACTCACGCTGCAGTGGCTCCACCTTGCTTCACAGTCCTGTGCTTAACCCATTGCATCACCAGGGAGGGCCCATGTGCTGACTTTTTAAACTGTAACTGAAGTTTTTGTATAGGAAAATGCCGTTAGTATAAGGACTCAGTTTGATGAATCTTTAAAATGGGAGCAAGACCTAATCATCGTCCCTCAAGACGAAGAAATAGAACATCTCATCACCCAAAAGTTCCCCCTTACTAATTCAGTTACTATTGCTACTCCCCAAGGGATACCACTAATTTCTAACATAGATTAATGCTGCATGTCTTTGAACTTTATATAAATGTAATCATACATATGCATCCTTTTGTATATGACTTCTTTCACTGATGCCAAGTTTGTTAGATTCATGCATGTTGTTGAAACTCTAATTTTATCTGGTCTCATTGCTGGATAGTATTCCATTTACCGATATAACAGTTTACTTATCTATTCAATTTTGGTGGACATTGGTTACTTCCAGTTTGGGGCTTTATGGATAGAATTGTCAAACATTCTGGTACATATCTATTGGTGGAACATACTCATTCCCTTTAGGCATATATTTAAGAGACTTGTCGTGTTATATGTGTATGGTTAGCTTCAGTAGATCTGTATAAACAGTTTTTTAAAGTGGTTATATCAGTCTTCACCCCACTAGCACCCACTAGCAGTGGATGAGAGGTTCAATACTCCCTATCTTCACAAACAATTATTTTTTCTTTTTTTGTTTTAGGCATCCTAGTGGGTGTGAGGTATATCAAATTAACTTTTGAAATTGCATTCGCATGGCCATTAATGAAGTTGAGCTGTTTTCCATCTCTTGATCAGTCATTTGAATGTCTTTTTTCATAAAGTACCTGTTCTGGGCCTTGTGCCATTTTTCTATTAGGCTTTCTGTATTCTTTTTTAAAAAAAGTATTCACTTGTAGAGCGATAGTCCTTTACAGGATATGTCTGACTTGTCTTTTCACTTTTTTTTTTTTTAAGATTTATTTATGCTTAAAGAACTAGGGAATAGGCCAGAGGTTCAGGGGTAGTGAGAGACTTCACCAGAGAGAGTGGGGAGCAGAACAGGATGACTGATGAAGCACACTGCTGAGGGGAGCAGTGGGTGGGCCAGGAGAGGTCTGCCATGCCATGTGGGTCACCTCCAGGGCTGGGGATCAAACTTATGCTGAAGTAGCTTTAGCTTCTTAGTGCTGTGCTTTAACCCACTGCACCACCAGGGAGGGCCCTGGCTTTTCATTCTTTTAATGGTATTTTTTGATGAACAAAAACTCTTAATTTCATCCACTGTGTCATTTTCTTCTCTAATGCACTGCATGTGTGTTCTAAGAAATGTTTGCCATCAATTTGTGGAGGTAATCTCCTATGTCTTCTTCTTGAAATGGTATTATAACTTTCACATTTAGATACACAATCATTCTAAAGTTGATATTTCTGCAAGGTTTAAGTCAGGTCAAAATTAATTTTTTCACAACCCAGGTCTATTTGTTGAAGGAAATCCTTTCTCCACAGCAGTGCTATTATTCCCTTTGCCAAAGTCAAGTTAGCCTATACAAATCTGGCTTTGGTCTCTCTATTCTGTCCAATTGACCTATTTATCTATGCTTGTGCCAATATGGCAAAGTAAATCTCCTAAGGTTTTGATTGGTAATATATGAAAGATATAAATCAGTTTGGGACAACTGACAGCAAAATGATTTTCCAACCTATAAATATGCTGAATATCTGTGTGCCATCTTGATACCTATTAACTTTGTATTCATTACTGAACATTACATTTTAGATACAGATTTAAAAGCTACCCAGATCCCTCTCTTCCTGGATCCTAAGACTCTTCTTCACAACTCTCCCCCCCCCCTATATTCTTGAGTAATTGACACTTAAAATGATTTCACATATTACAGGTCCTTGTAGGGCTTAGTAGGATGACAATAAGGAATAAAACATAGTAGCCCCAATGATAGTGACATCCCTATACAATAGGAGCAGAAATGGGGTGCCTATGTATATGGGGATGTTTTCTTACCACATCATTCATGAGTTAAATATTAAAAGCCAAAAGTAGAAAACAATATTTTTTCCTTTTAGAAACCATGCCGTCTGCTGCCTTTGAATTATTGTATGCAGTTCTGGTCACCGCACCTCAAAAAGGAAAGTATATAGTTGGGAAAAGTCCAAGGAAGGGCAGCGATGAGAGCTGAAGGGATCGAGGGACTTCCTGGTAGAGGCATCCAAGCAGAACAAAAAACCTTTCAGATAAGAAGGGATATAAATGCAGCCCATGGTGTTGGAGAGTATGAATAGGTGTCAGTAGACCAAATCATAGAAAACACAATCAGTACCACCTACTGATACTTTCAAAAGGTAAATTTAAGGTAAAGGAAACTCTTGCCCAAAAAGGAACACAAAAATAAATAGATAATGGTTTCTTTAAAGGAAGCAACTATTAAGGGAACCAAGACTATTGACAGGTACATACTTAGACTTTCATATAACATGAAAAATATTCTTTTACTGTCAAGCTTGACATTCTTGATGGCACAGCAGGTCAAAATCTTATGTGACAAGGAGCTACCCCCCTGACCTGGTACTGCATTGTTTAAGTTGACAGGTACATCTTGCTGAGATGTCAATTTCTTTTTGCTCAGCCTCCGGTGGGAACAGAGACATTCTACATAATGGTGCCTCAGAGACTCTGGGACAATGATTAAGTTAATCACTTCTCAAGGTCGAATAGTCCTGGTCCCTTTTATTTCCACTGTGGATCATTGTTGTAGGCCATTTCCTCATTTCTGTGTCCTGGGCTGGCACCTGGCCTAGTTCCCTGTGTCCCTTGAAAGTTGCAGAGCCCTGAACTTAATACCAACTCCAATTTTGGCTAGAGTTTTAGGAAACAGTGTTTGTTCAGCAAAATGTTCTCTTTGTCAGCTTCTGAAAAAGGCTGCTTTATTCACATCTGAACACATATATACATCCTTGTGATCGTGGGCATCCCCAGATCACAGACAAGAGAAGCAGCCCACCTAGAGGAAGGTGAGGCTTGGGTAGTCCATTTTCTGTTGCTTCTCCAATGTTTTTATCCAGAATAGATCAAGGTTAATTTGGCAGAAAGAGCAGACTGGATGGGGGAAAGGCACAGACAGAGATCTGGAAGAATCACTAGTGATCACGTGGTCAAATAGATTTCAGTTTGATACACAGAGCTGTAGAGATTGCTGGTAGCTTCCAAGGGGGAGTCAGGGGGACCAGGGTCTGGTCCTCTCTGCTTCTCCTATCAAAGCAGATGTGTTAGAACTAGATTTCATTATTTTTTCATTTTCATAAAAGATTTTGTGGGAATGAAAATACCTTAAGTAAAAAACATTTTTAAATTATTCACCCCCCTCCCCAATAGCAACTATATAACATTCATACATATCACAGCTTTAATCCTTAGAGTGGTTGCTTTCATGCTTCTGCTTTTATGATTCTGTCATATCTGGCATGTGATGGATCATAGACTTTTAGATTTCAGAAGGCCCTGAGATGATCTGGTCCCACCACTTTCTTATGCAGAGGGAGAAAATGAAGCACAGAGAGATGAAAGAATAGTCAGCTGGCCATTCTGGACACTTCCAAAGATAAGGCACTCAATACTTCAAAAAGAACTTGTCCCCAGGTCTCCGTGGTGGCACAAGTGTTAAGTCTCAGCACTATGAGGCTATCTGCAGCCACTGCTGCAAGAGTTTAGTCCTCAGCCAGGGACCTGACCCACACTGTGCTGTAGACTCTCATGCCCCGCCCCCTGCTCCCCTCAGCGGTGTATTTCCATCAGTCTGTTTCCCATTCTATCTCTGGTGAATCTTCTCACTCCTCACCTCTGGTCTACACCCCAGATTTTGTATGCACACATAAATAAGTCTTAAAAATAAAAAGAACTGAGTCCTCCCTGGTGGTGCAAAGGGTTAAAGCACAGCTCTATGAAGCTATCTGCAGCCACTGCAGCACGAGTTTGATCCCTGGCCAGGGAGCTGACCCACATGGCGCGGCACACCTCTCCTCAGCAGTGTATCTCAATACATCTGCCTGTTCTGTTCCCCACTCTGTCTCTGGTGAATCCTCTCACCCCCTGAACCTCTGGCCTGTACCCCAGTTCTTGTATATATAAATAAATAAAATCTTTTCTTTTTTAAAAAAAGAACTTGTCCCTAAGATGGATTGAAGCTATTTAATAGACTGAGTTTATTTTACCCTCCACAACTAACCTTATAATTAAATTGCCTCCTTTCAGGTAAAAAGGGCCATGGCTGTCATCCATGGCATAGAGAGCATATGTAGGGGGCGGGGACCCCTGGTTCAGTCCAGGTCATCCACACAGAAGGAGAGGAGTGAGGAATGGGAAGGTACAACTCAGCTTCTCCTCTCTAAACTGCATCAGCAGCCAAGTGGGAAATTGTGTGAGAAAGATGGAGGGAGCTTCAGAGGCCATGACAGTCAGAGGAAATGGCAGGGGATGGGAGGGAGGCGAGGAAGCGAGGGGCCCAGAACCTGGAGTGGATGTAGCTAGTCAGCTAAATTCAGCATGCCCCCAACCAACAACCTCTCCAGGAGACCTCCTCTGGTGTTTGCTTTGCTCTACAAGGCAACATGAATGAACATCATCTACTTGGGCCCCAAAGCTCTTAAGAGACCTCTGAAATGTGAGATGTGTTTCTGGGTCCAGCAGCCACTGAACAAGATGTAAAGATTCCAGTCTTTCAGGGCTGAAACAAATCAATAAGACCATCTGGATAGCCACTTATTTCCCTATGGGAACTGTGAGCCCCAAATAAGCAATTTTCCTAGGCCATCAGCCAACTATATGACCCAGATCTCTGGTGCTTGATCTCATGTTCTCTCCCCTACACAATAATTGATTTGCACATTGTGTTGGCCAGCCTGACTTAGTAAGGCAGTTGCTCTTATTCGTTATTTTCTGAATGAGAAGATTTAAGCCTAGAAAGTTGATCGTTGATGTCCACAGAGTTAGGGAGCCCAACCTTTGTTCTACCCACCCCAAAACCCTCTTCTGTAGGGCAGGCCAACAGGCTGGAGTTCAGGTAAATTTCCAAAACCACCTACCCAGTTGCAGGATCCCCCTAGGGGGTCTAGGAGGCCTAGGAAGATGCTCCAAGCAGCTGGGGCAAAGACAGAGAAGACTGGTGTGACTGCGAAGTGGTCGGGTGGTCCAGTTTTCAGGCCCCAAAGTTTCCCCTTTATTGACATTGCGTTATGTCATCCCCCTCCCTTCCTAGACCTATGTTCACATTCTTTCTTCATCCCCTCACCCTCCCCGACCTCAATCAAGAAAAACGTGACAGATCCACCCTAAGTTCTAATGACCCATTGCCTAAGGATGTTTGCTTGTTTTGCTCATTGCTATATCGCAAGGAAGTAAAACAGAGCCAAACATTTGGGCGTCACTCAAAAAAATATCTCTAAGAATGTGGATTGTTGAAATCTTCTTCAAAAGGATGGCACTGGGTAAAACTGTCAGGGACAGAGGGACAAAGAGTGAAGGATTGAGGGTAATAATCCTCGTGAGGAAGTAACAGAGGAGGAGATGACACCATGGAGTAAGCATCCAGGATGGACCGGGAATGAAGGAACCAGGGGGTGAGGCACGGACGGGTCTGAGGACTCATAGGAGGGTGGCATCGGGAGCCAAGGGCCTGATGCTGCCTTCTCCCCATGGGCCTCTGTTCACAGAGCCCCTGGAGGGGGTGAACATCACCAGCCCGGTGCGTCTGATCCATGGCACGGTGGGGAAGTCAGCCCTGCTCTCCGTGCAGTACAGCAGCACCAGCAGTGACAAGCCTGTGGTGAAATGGCAGCTGAAGCGGGACAAACCAGTGACTGTGGTGCAGTCCATCGGCACAGAGGTCATTGGCACCCTGCGACCTGACTATCGAGACCGCATCCGCCTCTTTGAAAATGGCTCCCTGCTTCTGAGTGACCTGCAGCTGGCTGATGAGGGCACCTATGAGGTCGAGATCTCCATCACTGATGACACCTTCACTGGAGAGAAGACCATCAACCTCACTGTGGATGGTAGAGTGATCTGGGGGGGGGGGGGTGCGGGCAGGGAGGACATGGGCTGGGAACAGGAACTGCCCCTAGCTAAACTGGTGGTAAGCGATGATCCATCACGAAGGCCACTGAGGAGCTGAGAGTAGGCCAACTAGGTGTTAGAAGTTGGC
Organism: Condylura cristata; assembly: GCF_000260355.1. Lineage (NCBI taxonomy): Eukaryota > Metazoa > Chordata > Mammalia > Eulipotyphla > Talpidae > Condylura > Condylura cristata. The sequence goes on from NW_004567126.1 coordinate 14,769,638, forward strand.
AATAACTATCATGGACAGAGCTTTCCTTGTATGAGAAACTATTCTTTGCTTATGTTGAATCATTTAATACCTCTACCTCTCTGGGGTTAGTTAATATCATCATCCCCATCTTGCAGATGAGGAAACTGGGATACAAAGAGGCTGACTAACTTGCCCAAATTCAGGTTGTAGTAAGTGCTAAAGCTAATCCTTAAACCCAGAAGACAGTTGAAATAAGGCTTAGCCCAGTTCAAATATGCTTCAGGCTGGGTGAATTTAAAATATCTTGAGTAGATATTTGGGGAAATGAGAAGGGATGGTCCGTGAGGGCAGGAGCCATGGCTGTCTTATACAGCATTATCTCCTCTCCCTACATTTATTAGGTGCTCCATACATCGTAGGTGAATAAATGAGAGGATCAATGAATGGATGGATGGGTGGGTAAGTGGATGGATAGTGAGGGTGGGGATGAAGGCCTAGGCTGATGATCCCTGAAGGGTCTTCTCAGATGATAAATTGAGAGGTGAGGCCTTGGGAAGGCAAGGAGTTGAGAAGGGGAAGGGAAGGAGAAAGTTTTGTGCCCGTGACTCATGCTCCTGCACCCTTGGGCCCAGTGCCCATCTCAAGGCCGCAGGTGTTAGTGGCTTCGACCACGGTGCTGGAGCTCAGCGAGGCCTTCACCCTCAACTGCTCCCACGAGAATGGCACCAAGCCCAGCTACACCTGGCTAAAGGATGGCAAGCCCCTCCTCAATGACTCGAGGATGCTCCTGTCCCCTGACCAAAAGGTGCTCACCATCACCCGCGTGCTCATGGACGATGATGACCTGTACAGCTGTGTGGTGGAGAACCCCATCAGCCAGGGCCGCAGCCTGCCCATCAAGATCACCGTGTACAGTGAGTCTCCCTGACTGCCCTCCCCGGGACTCAAAACTCAGAGAGGCAAGTGCCCCTAAGGGACTAAGGACATTGCAGACAGAAGACCCATGCAGGGGGTTGGGGGGGAGGGGCAGAGATGGGCCAAGCTCTGAGATTCTGCAGCCTGGTGGCTGGGACTCCTTCTCTTCCTTCCACTGCAGAAAGCTTTTCTTGCCACAGCTGTGGCCCCCTCCAAAGCTTCTCCTAACTTGCTGCCTCTCTTTCTAGGAAGAAGCTCCCTCTACATCATCTTGTCCACAGGAGGTATCTTCCTCCTTGTGACCTTGGTGACAGTCTGTGCCTGCTGGAAACCCTCCAAAAAGTCTAGGTAATGCTCCAAGTTCATTTCCTGGGCACCCTACATCTTCCATCCATCCCAACCCAAAGTTCTATTCTTTTCTTAATCTTTCTGAATGCTTTGCCTCCCAGGGCCCAGCAACCCTTCCCAGAGGATCTGTCTCCTCATTGTGTGTGTTGTGTATAGAATCACATCCTGTGCACACAACCCCTGGTAACCCCAGTTCTGCTAGTAATGGTTTCACTGACAGGGCACCTTCTGGGGACCCAGCATTGTGGCTGTTGAGTGTGCTACCTTTTAAGTATTGTAATCAGAAATTTACAGACAGTGACCCCAAGACTCAGCTTGGTTAAATCACAGAGCTAGAGACACTCAGGCCCAGAACCTTGATGTGACTCATTTTAAAGCTCCTGGACACCTCCTATCTCTACCGCTTGCAGCTCCCCTTCCCATGGCAAAGTCTCTTACAGCCATCAGACCCCAGACCTCCTTCTGCTCACGCTCCATAACTCTGTTCATGGGGTGCTGGATTGGTATGCAGGAAGAAGAGGAAGCTGGAGAAGCAAAACTCCCTGGAGTATATGGATCAGAATGATGAGCACCTGAAACCAGAAGGTGAGCTCCCAGCCACCCACTCACCCTTCCCATCGCCACTCAGATCAGTGGGCTGCTGGGAAAAGGCAGAACTGGGCGACCAGGAAACCAGCTCTGCGGGGCCCCTTCCTCCACCAACTGCACGAAGACTGCAGAGCAGGGAGAAGTGCGGCCAAGGTAGGACCCCAGGTATTCTGGATCCCTTGTTGGAGGTTGTGGTGGGGCCTTGACTGGCCACTTGGGGAGCAAAGAGTGTAGGTCCTGGCTGGTAGAAAGGAATCTGTACCTGGGCCAGCCACCCCATTCTTTGCCCTGTGCAGCAGACAGCCTGCCCAGAAGCGGAGAGCAGGAGCGGAAGAACCCCATGGCGCTCTACATCCTGAAGGACAAGGTGGGTGACTCTGAGCCTGGCACCTTCACCCCCAGCACTCAACGGAGCCTACCACCTGCTGTCTCATAGGGATAGCCCTTGGAGAGATATTTGTGACACCTGTACTTTAGAAATTAGAAAAGTAAGGGTTACAGACACAAAAGAACCTGCCCAGGATCAAACAAGTATATAAAAGGCAGGTCCAGTCTTCCAACTGGGTCTTTAAACACCAACTCCGGTGATTTTCCCACTATGCCACAGTCACTTTGTCCCAGGCTGTCCAAGACAGGAGGAAAAGGAGGGGTCTCTGCACTCTGGATGACGCATTTCAGCGTTCCGGGAACTGGGACTGTGCAGGTGACAGTGTCTCCTTCACCTGGGTGTCCCCAGGGCGCTCCAGACTGAGCGGGCTGGTACACGTCTTTGCAGGACACCCCCGACCTGGAGGAGAACCCCGCCCCGGAGCCTCGGGCCGCGACAGATCCTGGCCCTCCGGCGTACTCCGTGTCGCCGACGGTCCCCGGCCGCTCGCCTGGCCTGCCCATCCGCTCCGCCCGCCGCTATCCGCGCTCTCCTGCGCGCTCCCCCGCCACCGGCCGGACGCACACGTCGCCACCGCGCGCCCCGAGCTCGCCCGGCCGCTCGCGGAGCGCCTCGCGCACACTGCGGACTGCGGGCGTGCACCTGATCCGCGAGCAAGACGAGACGGGCAGGGTGGAGATCAGCGCCTGAGCGGCCTCGGGACCCCCCGGAGGCACCCTCGCTCTGCGACCCCGGGCCCCGGAGCGGGCCTGGAAGCCCAGCTGCCGGCCCGCGGCGAGGGGTGGTTCTGGTGGGAAGCGGGGGTCAGGCGAGTGTGCGAGGGTGAGCTTGAGCATTTGGGGGGTCTGGGGGGACGCAGCGGGGCGGCAGGGAGCCGACCTGGTGGTGAAAGCGTCGCGGTTCACTGGCTGTGCTCTCAGTGGGTATGGGTTCTGCCCTCTTAGCACCCTATAGATGATTCTGTTTCCAGCCCAATGCCCCAAGGGTCGTGAGAAAACTAACATCAATAACCTAACTCCCGAGACTATCCTCTGCCCTTCCCAGGGAGCTCTCATGCTTCTCACCCACCTCCCTGGCCTCCGAACAAGTGTGGTTCCTGGGGCACTTTCCTGGCAGGCCCTTGTTAGGAAGGTCAATGACCCAAAACGCACAACTGCCCTCAACTGAGGAGAAGGCAGATGCTGGTTACTCAGTGCACTGGGGCTACTCCCTTTACTGGGAGTCCTTGGGCAGGCAGTGCCTGGGAGCCCCTTCTCTGCAGAGCTGATACTGGCTACCTGCCAGTTGGTGAGGAGGAAACCCAAATGCATTTCTTTGCCACTGAAGGGGAGATTGGGGGTTCGCTAGGGCTGGGAACTCAGCCACCCCTGGCCTCCTCCCAAAGCCTCCCTCAGGCCACTGCCAAGCATTCCTTCCACCCTTATTCCTGTGGAGAAGGGGTTTCCCACCCCCTCACCCCTGCCCCCTACCCCACCCCAGTCCCCACCACAGGAAGCTGCAGACAGTAAAGAACTCTTGGTAACTCTCACACCTGTACCTGCTCCCTGGCTTCCTTACAGAACAAGCCTTTCAAACAATCATTATCCCCAGGAAAGGTTGTTGAGCTTCTTCCAAATATAAGAGATTAAGGTTCCACTCTCCGGAAAAATGGGGATTGGAGGTGGGGGGTGAATTAAGCTTATTGCTCCCCAGCATGTCCCCAGTCCCCCTGATCCTGCCATGCTCCCAGATGCTTCGATCCCAGGAGACAGGCTCTGGAATCACACAAACATCAAAAACAGAGAGGCTGGGCCACTGTGTTGCCAGGCCATGCCCATCCCACTGCCTCCTGAGCAAACAGAGGAGAAACAATAACCTACTGTGTGAGGAGAGCAGAAAGAGGAGGCCCTCTGTGTGTTGTGGCCTCTCCTCCCTCGTGCCTCAAGGGGGGTCCTTGCATGCCTGTCTTCTCCCCACCTCCTGAGTTCTGACTCCACCCCACAGAGTAATTCCCCAAGCCCTTGCTTCCAGCCCAAGGGTAACAGTGAGTCTAGTCCCCAGACAGCAGGCCCCTCCTAGCTCCCTGTCTCCATGCATTTCTCCAGGTTTCCCTAAGCAGGTGTGCTTTTGCAACTCCCCTTAGGTTAGCCAAAAGTGGTCCCGTAACCCCCATTGGCCTCATCCACAGAGAGATAATGCCCAGGCAGGTGGGAGATGCAGGACTTGGAGAAGGGGTTCAAGCTGATCAGCCTTGAGAGGCAGGGTGAAGGTTAGGGTGAGGAGAGCTTGCCACATGCCATACGCTGGTGCTGAATCCCTGAGGGACTGACCGGCTTCCCAGTCTCAAGCCAAATCTGTCTTAAATTGGGGTAAATAAGGAAGTGGGATTTGTTTCTGTTTTGTTTTGTTTTGATCTTCATCTTTGTATTACTAGCATCTAGCAGAGTGCCTAGCACACACTGGATGCTCAATAAACTTTTGATGAAATGAAATGACAGTTTTATTCCACTTAAACAAGAACAAAACAGCTTAAAAGTGCTAGTCATGTCTCTTTTCTCTTTTTTTTTTCATCTTCCTTCACTATCCTTCTCCCTCTTTGCAAACCCCAAATTAGCCACTGAAAAATCATCACTCATTCATCCATTCAGACATTCACATGTTGTTTCATTCATTCAGTAATCTTTTGTTAAAGTACGGTAGATCAGGGCCTGTGCTAAACACTGGGGAAATTATAATTATGCCATGACCAGCAGACAGTCTCACAGTGGAGTCAGGTGAGCCAGATTATTATGATACAGCATGAAAAGTGTAATGACAGAGGTAGAAACTGCATACTCTGAAAGTTTGTAGGAAACTAGGCCCAGATTAGGGTTTGTCAGCAAAGGTACCTTGGAGAACAGGTCTTAGAAAGATGAGTTTGTTAGTCAGATGGGGGGGAGGGGAGAAGGAAGGAACACATGTTGCAGAGGGAGCAGCATGTAGAAAACTTTGGAAATAATAAGACATAATGGGAATTTCAGGGCACTGAGCCCATAGCAGTGGGTTAAAATTATTCTGAGAGTTGTATAGAGTGAAAGGAAAGAAGGCTGAGGAAATCAATATGTGAAGATAGGTTAAAAGAGCTTCACCAAAGAGGCTAAGACAAACTTAAACAGTAGGGAAGGAGCAAAGATAGATTAAAGATTAGGCCTCTCTGGTGGCACAAGGTGTTAAAGCACGGAACTCTGAAACTATCTGCATCCACTGCAGCACGAGTTCAATACCCAGCCAGGTTGCTGACCCACGTGGTGCAGGAGGCCTCTCCTGACCCGCCTGCTGCTCTCCTCAGCAGTGTATTTTGGTTGATCTGCCTGTTCTGCTCCCCACTCTGACTCTGGTGAATCCTCTCACTCCCTGCACCTCTGATCTGTACCGCAGTTCTATATGCACAAATAAATCAATCTTTAGGAAAAAAATAAAGAATATAATGGTATAATACAATCAAAGGCATATGGTTTCAAAAAAATGGAACATCCAGGATTGCAGGGGGTGTCATATATGAAAAGGAATTTAAAATGTACATTAAATTTGACAACAAGGAGATCACCAATCAACTTGGCATAACTAGTTGATGTAGAGGGGTTAAAACCAGATTGCAATAGGTGAAAAGTGACTGATCTGTGGGACTTCAGCTAGATACCTGAAAGAACAGAATGAGCAAATCTATATAAGCGTCAAACCAATAAAGGGGGAAATCATATAATGAAACAAACACATAATCTGTTAAGGATTAAAAAAAAAAACAAGAAACAAGGACAGAAAAAAGTATAATAATGGAAAGTCAAAAATAAGGTGGTAGATACAAGAATAATTTATGAATGTCCTCAAATAATATGCTAAAATACGATGTGTAGGAATGTATTTTTTTAATCCAGCCATATGCTATTTAAATGAAATATATCCAAATTAAAGATCTTGGAGCAGAAAGTAACATAATTGAAAGAGATATACAGGAACATAGTAAGTGAAAGGAAGCTGAGGTGACTATTAGCCTAAGACAAGTGAACTTTATGACAAGAGCCTAATCAGTAAGATGATCTGACACCCCATTAGTCTGAAACAGTTGGCTTACTTATGTTATCCTGGCAATATTATTGCTTGTATGTCTTTTGACTCCTCAAAAGGAACCCAATTAAATAGCTTACCACCTTATTAGAAATAAAAAAGGTGTTTTGACTTTGAGATCAGGTAATTTTTTTCAGGAAATACCAGTAGGATGGTAAGGAAGTAGAACAGGAAAGAGATCAAAGACAATAAAGGATAAAGTTAAACCAGTTCATACTTTGGGAAACTGAAGCTCAGTTTTGTGTGAGCACTGGGAAAAGGTGTCAAATGGTCTAAGAGGCAAGGAAGCTGAAATATCGATGTAACAAATTCCCATCCATCACTAGTTTGGTCTTCTTTTAGGGCCTAACTCCCCATACTTCTGTCTCACTGCACATGTGCCCAAATCAGGCCCCCAGAGTTACATGTATTCAGGCGGGCAGATACATCCTGACAAGTTAAATGAACCCTCAACAGTGTCTGCCACAGAGCATAACTACATTATGTTAAAATTCACCAAACTATAGTAGGGTTCAAGACATTTTGAAGAATTAGTATGATAAGACTACACTCTTTGATCATGAATTAAATTAGAATTCAATACTAAAAAGCTCTATAAAATTCCATTCATTTGTATATATGAGTATACTTCTTAGTGCCATGTACAGTCAAAGAAAAAATTATAAAAGAATTTTAAAACAAAATATAAAACTCTTAGAATAAAAGCCAGATGACCTTTGTGATGACATTTAAGATACAACCACCATCCATGAAATTTCACCATCTATGAAAGAGATCATTGACAAACTAGACCTCATTAAAATTTAGAATTCTAGAAAAATTTTTCAAACAATTTTTAATTCTGCTCTCCAAAACACAAGATTGAAAGAATGATTAAAAATATATAGGCCACAGTTTGGAGGGGAAATCGTTGCAAAACACATGTCTGATGAAGGACTGCTATCCAAACTACAGAAATATCTCTTAAAATTAAAAAATAAGAGGCCCTCCCTGGTGGTGCAGTGAGTTAAAGCACAGCACTGAGAAGCTAAAGCCACTTCCGCATGAGTTTGATTCCCGCCTGCCCCTGAGGTGACCACATGGCGTGGCAGACCTCTCCTGACCCGCCCGCTGCTCCCCTCAGCAGTGTACTTCGTCGATCTGCCTGTTCTGCTCCCCACTCTGTCTCTGGTGAAGCTTCTCGCCACCCCTGGGCCTCTGGCCTGTACCCCAGTTCTGTATGAACAAATAAATAAATCTTTAAAAAAAAATTCAACAATAAGAAAAAAACAATTTAATAGAGTCAAAAGACCCTAATATCTGCCTCATCAAAGCTATCCAGTTGGTAAATATGTCTATTGATGTTATAAGGTCTAATGACAAATGAGTAATTGAATGTCATCAGGGAAACACAAATTAAAACAATGACAAGACAAAACTACGCAACTATGGGAATGGCCCAGATCTGGAACAGTGACAGAAACAAATGGCGAGGATGTGCAGCAGCAAGAACTCTTGTTTGTTGCTGGTGGGAGTAAAAAAATGGTACAGTAACTTAGGAAGACAGTTTGGTTTCTTACCCAAAGTCCATTTGGGCAAAGTTTGGTCTAGGTGTGACCCATACTTACTAATGTTGAGAAATTCAAGAAATGGCAGTTAAATATCTTTTCCCCACAGAGCCTGGAATTGCCCCTGAAGCTGATGAGAATGAGCTAGGGAATAGGAGCTGCACTGTGAAGTAACATCATGGATTACAACAAGTCTCCTCTTGACTCAATTCCCTCCAGCTATCGGCATCTCTGCCAAAGATGGACGTTTAGAGATTAGGACATGATGTACCCAAAAAAGGAAGGGGGGGTGGCCAAGAAGTTAAAAAGCACAGATATCAAGGTCAAAAGTGCCGAGGAGAGGTTGGCTCAGGCTGTGGCTGCTTTGCTCAGGGTTGGGGTACGCCATGCCCAGAACACTCAAGGGAAAACTAACCCGCAGCTAGTGTTTCAAAAGTGCTTCCAATTCCACCATCTATAAACCCCACACATATTATAGATGAGGAAAGTGGACTCAGAAAGGCTATGTGACTTATTCAAGGTCTCTGTGTAAAAGGTAGAACCAACTGCTAAAAATGGAGCTTCCATGTGATCCAGCAATCCCACTCCTAGGTATCTACCCAAAAGACACAAAAACACTGATTCAAAGAGACACCTGCACCCCCATGTTTATTGCTGCTTTATTTACAATAGGAAAGACTTGGAATCAACCCAAATGCCCAAAAGTAGATGACTGGATTAAGATGTAGTACAGATGCACCATGGAATCAAAAAGATAAACACATGTTTTTGCAGCAACATGGATGGAGCTGGAAAAGATCATGCTTAGTGAGATAAGCCAGAAAGAAAAGGAAAAATATCAGATGGTTTCATTTATAGCAGGAGTATAAAGGACCAGGCAAGAAAATAATAATAATAATAATGAACAACTATATGCCAGAGACATTTTACAGGGGTGGAGTGGGGAATGGGGTCAAAAATGGCGAGGGGAATGCACTGGACTATGGTGATGGCACACGAGTGAATTGGTGGTGGGAAGCCCACGGGGATTACAACTGAGAAGAAAAAAGGCACAAAATGATATAAAAATAAGCTATTATATTATTAAAGAAAAAAAAAAGGAAGAACCAGGAACCCACCCCAAGTGTTGCTGACATCAAATCCCACCTGAATTCCTGCCCTTCCCCCACCGGCTTGGCCAGCAGCCAGTCCCAGCTGTATCTTCAGAGAATACAGGACAGGAAGCTAGAAAAGCCAGGGACTAGAGGTTAAAAATTTCCTCTGGAGGTCTTGAGAAGAGCACCCAACCCCTCTCCTCCCTCGAACGAGCCACCAAGGAGTTACAAAAACACACAACTCTAGAACAAGAGGTAAAGGAAGGAACTGTCTAAACTGGCCATGCAGTCCACACCTGACGCGCCCCAGAGCAGAGCTTGCTTGAAATAACAAGGGGAGGCGGCTCTCATTGACTAATATCACCCCCGTGACTCACGCAGTCGGCTCTTCCTTAGTGCATGGGAATGAGACAATCAGGATACTGGAGGCCAGGTTGCTGGAAATGAGCTTTGTGCGTTCTGGAGGCCATGCAGACTGACCTCACCGTAGGGAAGTCCACTTGGCCATCACCCCTGGGTACCTGACTGAACGAAGAGGAGATGAACGTCCTGGAATTGCTCAGAGGAATCCGTGCTGCCAGTCCCCAGCAGGTCTTAGCGGTTGGCTCTCCAGGGTCCAGCACTGTGCTTGGCCATGTCCAGGACTGTGGGGCCATCCCTCAGGCTGCCATGGCCCTTGAGCTCCATCGCCCTGGGCTTCCATTCGTGTGGTGCAGCACTGCCAGTCTCCTCAGATGTCACCTGCCACCTGTCAGCTGTGGACAGGGTTACTCCCAACTCTGAAATCCTTTGCCTTTTCTTTATTTTTTAAAGATTTGTTTCATTTATTTACACCAACAAGAACTGGAGTGTAGGGGCTGAGAAGATTCACCAGAGACAGAGTGGGGAGCAGAACAGGTAGATGGACTGAGATACACTGTGAGGGGAGCAGCAGGTGAGACAGGAGAGGTCCGCCACGCCATGTGGGTCAGCTCATGGGGTGGGGGGTTGAAATCAGCCACAGTGGCGAGCAGTAGCTTGATAGCCCTGAGATGTAACCCCTGTGCCACCAGGGAGGCCTCTTTGTCTCTTTTTTCTCTCCAAAGGAAAAATACTATCTTTCTGGATTGGAGAGATCTGAATCAAAGCAAGTTGGCACTAAAATGTTAGCAGACAACATTGGCTAGTCTCCCCAAGTCCAGAGTATAGCGCAAGGGACTAACGAATATTGCTGTTAGCATAGGCATGTGGGGGATCAGATAGCCCTGGTGGCTCTATCACTGGGAAATCCCAGATTCACTGCATATGCAGCTCTAAGCCCACTTGTCCCACCGCGTCCTCTCATGGCTCGTCCTTGGCTGACGTCTGTGTCCTCATGAATACCCTCTCTGTCACTGGTCACGATCTCTCCTCCAGCCTGCCTGCTACACACACACCCACGTGCACACCATGGGCCTTGTCTCTGCCCTCAGCCCCTTTCTGAAATCCAGAAATGCCTGCTTTGGAGAAACCATGGTATTCTCTTACACATTAGTTTCAGTCAGTCTTCATCTGTGTGTGAGGGGACAGAGAAGACAGGAAGGAGGTCTTCCTCTCAGTAGGCGGTCAGGGCTGGGCCTGGCTCTGTGGCCAGGCTGGGAAGGGGAGGAGGGGAGGGACTCAGCTGGGGTAGGGGCCTCTCAGAGGAGCTGGCCAGGAACAATTGGGAACAAAGGCTGGACACTCTTCCTCTGAGCCCCCAGAGCCTGGCCTTGGCCTTCCGGAACAACTCCAGGAAGTGGCTGAGATTCCAGCTTTGGAAGGAAGAGATCTGTAAACAGGACCTGAGCTCTGAGAGGGGAGAGCAACTTCTGGGGGCCTGGGGGGTAGGGTGACAGCAGAGTGAGCTCTGATATGGCAGGCTCAGACTCTGTGAGACCTGACGGCTACGGAAAGTCTGAAAAGTCACTTACTCCAACCACCTTTCTAGAATCTGAAATCCAGCCCCGACAAGGATGTTCAACTAGTTTCAGTGATGGGATGTGCATAAAGATAGATAACAAGGCTGTGAAGCATTACGGTTCATTTATAATGCAACAGGTGCCATAATGAGTGGTTTTATGCTTTATCTCATCTCCTTCATACTCCACCTCTCAAGGTAGAAACTATAATTATTATTCCCACTTCACAGAAAAAGAAACTGACTTGCGGAGGGAGTTCAGTGACTTGCCGAAGTTCTCCCAGAAGTGATTTTCTTCCCTCTGAACTGAAAGGGAACACACTGGGAAGCTCCCAGCTTGTTCCAGAACCTTTGCTTCCTTCCTATGCACAGTCCTAGCCCACCCCCCAGCCCCATCTCCCCCTGGGCAATGACAGCCTGTGGCTGCTGCCCTCCACGTAGCTCCCTCAACCTCTTAACGCTGCACCCTGAGATTCCACTCTGCTTTTCCATTCTGGCAGAGGGCAGGAAAAGGACAAGGTTTGGGGTTCAAGGCTTTAACAGCCTTCGTGTTCAAGTTCCAAGGCGGTTTGGAGTTCTGGTTGGTGTGAAGATGGCCGAGGCTGGATGAGAGCTAGACCCTCTGGCTGGGTAGTGGCTGAAGTGATGAAGGTCAGAGAGTTTCTCTCCTCTGGTCTCCTCCCAGTTCTCCAAGGCACTGAGGGCTAGGCAGGAAGCATCGGTTTCCTCAAAGCCGCTTCCCTCCTGGGGCAGAGTCTCCGTCACAAACAACCACCCCACCCGGCCCCTCCTTCCCTCTGCTGTGAACTCAGAACGGCAGGACACAGAGCTGGGGACAAGGACCAAGGCCTGGTGCAGACATGGGCGCTGGCGGAGCAGGCTTCTTTGGGCCTGGGTGGCCCCTGTCTCTCCTGCTTCTGCTAGACACCGGTGAGTGAGGCCCTCTCTCCAGCTAGTCCAGGATCCCTAGGCACGGCTGAAGGGAGAGGAGGGGCAGCTTCCTTGCTTCCCTTTGGCCGTCAGGGTACCAGAGATGAGGATGGTGACGATGATGTGTGACAGAGACAAAGGGACAGACAGAGGGCTGCCTCGGTGCTGAGGGAGCCAGACCTCTCCCGTTCAGCTAGCTCATTACTGGGAGTTGATCTTCAGGCCAGAGAAGCCTGGGGAAGCCTGGAATGGAGGCCTGGGGTGAGGACATCTGGGGTGAGATGCTTGAAGTATACGGGATTTGGGGGTCCCCTGAGGAGTCAGACCAGGCTCCGCCTCTCTTTCCGTCCCAGGAGGCATGGCTCAGGACTCCCCGCCCCAGATCCTAGTCCACCCCCAAGACCAGCTGTTCCAGGGCCCCGGCCCTGCCAGGATGAACTGCAGAGCCTCAGGCCAGCCGCCTCCCACCATCCACTGGCTGCTGAATGGGCAGCCCCTGAGCATGGTGCCCCCAGACATACACCACCTGCTACCTGACGGGACGCTCCTGCTGCTGCGGCCCCCTGCTCAGGGACATGCCTACGACAGCCAGAACCCATCCACAGACCTGGGTGTCTACACGTGTGAGGCCAGCAACCGGCTGGGCACAGCGGTCAGCCGAGGCGCCAGGCTCTCTGTAGCTGGTGAGGCCTGGGAAGGGGGCTGAGGCTGAGGCACACGTGGGTCAGATGTCTGAGGGGAGGGAGGTTTGAGGGAATATCTGAGAGGGGAGGCCTGCCTGGGAGACCGTGGGTGGGGGGACTGGATTGGGGTGGCCGGTCTACCGAGTCCCCAGTTGGGAGACCTGGGAGGTGGGCTCCGAAGAGCCACACAGGGCCGAGGAAAGGTAGGTAAAGCAGAATGGGGCATGAGGTAGGACACCCCAGGGGATTTCTCTGCAGAGGTGCTCTGCTCCCTGCCCACCCTCTGTCCCCCCACAGTCCTCCGGGAGGATTTTCAGGTCCAGCCTCAGGACACAGTGGCCACTGTGGGCAAGCAGGTGATCTTGGAGTGTGTACCGCCCTGGGGCCACCCAGAGCCCACAGTCTCATGGTGGAAGGATGGGAAAGCCCTGGTCCTACAGCCAGGGCGGCACATGGTGAGTGCAGGCCCCTCCCTGCTTCATCCTGTCCTGGGCAGAAGGGGCTCCCCAGGGGCCAACCCAGCCTCCAGTCCAAGCCCCCTGCAGACTTAGAGAAGCAGAAGGCCACAGGCCTTGAGCACCCCCTCCCCGTGAGAACCCCTCCCCACAAGGAGACTTCATGATGTGCCTGGCCCTGACAGATGACCAGGGGCTCCCTGCGGATGGCAAGAGCTGAGAAGAGTGATGCAGGCACCTATATGTGCGTGGCCACCAACAGTGCAGGACAACGGGAGAGCCGGGCAGCCAGGGTGTCTGTCCAGGGTAAGGGGAGGGTATATAGTCCAGGTCAAGGGGGGGGTGTGGCTTGGCATGGGGGTAGGGCATATGAACCTGAGAGCTGGGAACTTAATTTAGGGGGTGGTTCTCTCACCCTGGAATAGAAAGATGTGGGAAATGTCCGAGATGATTTCCTCCATGGTGGGAGTTCTCCCCCTTTGCCCTGTGAAGTTCAGTTCCTTCATTCTGGCCTGTAGGCCTCATCCCAGCCCTCTGCTCCCCAACAGAGCCCCAGGACTACAAGGAGCCTCTAGAGCTTTTAGCTGTGCGCATTCACCTGGAAAATGTGACCCTGCTGAACCCGGACCCTGCAAAGGGCACCAAGCATGGGCCTGCTGTGTGGCTCAGCTGGAAGGTGAGGCCTGGGATGCCAGGGTGGGAGCAGGCCCAGAGTTGAGTGAAGGCTGGTCCTGAGCTCCCTGTCCCCTTGCCTTTCCCAGGTGAGCGGCCCGGCCGCACCTGCTCAGTCCTACACAGCCCTGTTCAGGGCCCAGACTGCTGGAGGAGGCCAGGAAGGCCCATGGGCCGAGGCCCCGCTGGCCGGATGGCAGAGTGCAGAACTTGGGGGTCTCCACTGGGGCCAAGACTACGAGTTCAAAGTGAGACCCTCCTCCGGCCGCGCTCGAGGCCCTGACAGCAACGTGCTGCTCCTGCGGCTGCCTGAGCAAGGTCAGACACAGATGCCCTCAGGAACTGACAATATTCCTCTGCCTAGCACCCAGGGACTCCAAGACTATCCCAGGCCAATCTCGGGAATGCTGGATCTTGCTCCTGGATGGTCTTCTGCGCTAGGAGGGACAGCTATTCTCATTAGTGTGGCCTCTGACCCCAGGCCCCCAATTCCAGTTCTTTTCCTTAGAGTTCCTCAGCAGCCCTTCCTGAGTCTCTTCTTCCCCCTCTCCAGTGCCCAGTGCTCCTCCACAGGAGGTGACCCTGAAATCTGGCAATGACAGTGTCCTTGTGAGCTGGGCCCCACCGCCTGCTGAAAACCACAATGGCATCATCCGTGGCTACCAGGTACCCTCACACCTGAAATACCCCTTCCTTGTAGGGCAAGACACCCCTCCTCGCCTGCGTCCTGCAGACCCTTGCCCTGGGCCCTGAGGAACAAAGGGAATTTATGGTCGTGGAGCCGGACCCTGTTAGCAACTTCACCCAAAGCCCTCATGTCGTCCCACCATCCACCTTGGGTTATTATCCCCAATTTACAGATACGGAACAGGAGGCTAAGGACGCAGGTGTAGGGAGTCAGAGGAAATAGCCTGAACTGTATGACTCGCTAAGGGTGTGGTGTCAGTGTGGCTTCTGGACCAGCAGCATCCACTTCATCTTGGCACTCAGAAATGCACCTTCTTGGGTCCTTTCCCAGACGGGATGATTCAAACTCAGGGCTGAACCTGGCAACTGGGATTGTAACAAGCTCTCCACTGAGTGGTCCTAAAGCACACTGGAGCCTGAGAAGCATGGGTTTCATGCCTGTTGCCATTGGTTACTTCTGCCCAGCCTCGGGGGGAGGGACTAGAAAGTGTGGGTACCTGTGGGGAGAGGACACCCCACAGGTGGGGTGGTTGGGGAGGACGACCCCACGCCCAGAGCCTGATTTGCAGGTGAGGGCTCAGCTGCTAGGGTGGTGCCTGGGAAGGGGTGAGGCGGGGGTGGCTACTCACCTCTGCTTTGCCTCAGGTCTGGAGCCTGGGTAACACCTCCTTGCCCCCAGCCAACTGGACGGTAACGGGTGAACAGATGCAGCTGGAGATCGTCACCCGAACGCCCGGTTCCTACTGTGTGCAAGTGGCTGCAGTCACTGGCGCTGGGGCTGGGGAGCCCAGTAGCCCTGTCTGCCTCTTTGTAGGTGAGGGCTCTGCGCACCCACCGCACCCACCCCACCCACGCCCCTTCAGCTTCACTCCCACCTTCCCTCCTACCTACCTCCAGCCCCTCCCCTTTATCTACCTCATCTACCCCTCCCCTGAGCTCCAAATCCCATATAGAGCAAGCCATGGAGAGAGCTGCCCGAGAACCCACAGACCATGGCCAATGGACCCTGGAGCGGCTGAAGGCCATCTTAAAGCGGCCAGAGGTGATTGCCAGCGCAGGTGTTGGGATCTGGCTGCTATTGCTGGGCACTGCTGTGTGTGTCCGCTGCCGGCGCCGAGCGGGGGTACACCTGGGCCCAGGTGAGAGGGTGAGGTGGACCCCCAGGTAGTTAGGTCTGCTCAGGGGCCAGCCAGATGCTACAGGGCCTGGTGCTGGAGACTCAGCCTTCCTCTGTCCTCTCCCAGGCCTGTACAGGTACACCAGTGAGGATGCCATCCTAAAACACAGGTGAGGGGCAAGGGGAGGGGCCTGGGGCAGGGAGGGACAGATGGGTCAGAGGCCCATGGAGCTGGTGAAGCTCTGGTCTCTCTTCCGACCAGGGAGTTTGGGATCCTAGCACCTGAATCTCTCCTGAACTCCAGTAGAGAATTGATTCCTCTGTCATTAATGTTCATTCCTATCACACCACTTTACAGGTTTGTAAAGTGCTAAGGGTTTTGCTTTATGGATGTGATGAAAAGAACTTAGAGAGAAAAACAATCAGATTCATCAAGGACTGTTTATTGGGGTCACACAACAGAGGAGGGGCAGAAACTGGCCAGAGCCACACTCCGGGCCTGAGAGCAGTGGGGGAGAGAGGATGTTCCCACTTTGGGGGCGGTAGCAGGGAGGCAGGGTATAAGCTGGCCAGGGTTTTGTGATTTTCAAAACAAACAAGGACCAGGTTAACCCAATAACAGGAAAGCAAAGTGACAGACAAGGACCAGTTACCAGGGGCCCCGTAACAAGCAAGATTTCGAATTTAATTGACTTTGTGGCATGCTAGTAGCTAGTAGCTGGCCTTCTGAACTCCTAGTGGATGCTCTTGCGTCCTAACTCTAATACTTACCACACTCTGCCACTGACTCGCTCGGCTAGGTGGGGAGTAACTAGCACAAAGGACCAGTCTGATTTCTAATACCTCTGCATGCCCAGGAAAGTGCCTTTGCATTTGGTGAATCGCCTGCCTGAACGCTTTCCTTCATGACAGTCCCCCCTTAGCGCCAGCAGAGGGCGCTCTGCCCCCACATCATAGACTTACTAGTCCTGAAGAACAGGGCCAGCTTGCAGGTACATCTGCAAGTGTTTGGCTGCCAGAATAAATCTGCTGTTATGAGACAAGATGCGAAGAAAGAAAACATCCTCGTTTTCTTTCCCTGCTATTGGCTGAATTTTGCCATCTCATCTCTGCCCACTTCCTTCTCTTTAGCTCATTACATTTCCTCTGGAAGTCTCCATGTCCTAGATGTACACCTTTCAACAAGGTGTCCAAGCACCTACTATGTGTCAAACACATCTAGGGCTAGGCCTTAGGATATCATTTTACTGTCGGGTTCCAAGCTGGCTGGAGCTTCTGCCTTGTTCTACGCTCACTAGCTTTTCTTTTCCAACTACTCTGGATTTTGTCTGTTCTGCCCTCAACTCTCTCTGGCTCCTCTGGGGCTTTACCCCTGTCCTTGAGAGAGATTCCATTCTGATCCTTTTGTGCATTCATTCCTTTAGAACAGTCTCTAGCAGAAATTCTGTCCAAGCAAGAACAGCCATGCTGGTGTGTGTATGTGAACCTGTGATGGAAAGGGCAGAAAGATGACCAAGATTTGCAGAGGGGAGGGGTTGGGGTGAGGAGCTGGGAAAGATCTACAGTAAGAAGGTGAAGGGCAAAGAGAGCAGCAAGAAACAGTCTGCTGTGTTCATAGAGAAACACAGACCCTCGGTCTGGCTGAGGCCAAGCGTACAGCTTCTCCATCTAGCTTCAGCTTCAAAGCTGAAGATAGCCCAAGAGGGTCCTGTGAGTCATGCTGAGTAGCTGGGCCCTGTTTTGGCAAATAGGCAGCCACTGAAAGTTTAAGGTAGAGAAGAACTTCAATCGAATCCTTTTCTTGAAAGATCACACAGGCAGCCAGGCTAGAGGTAGAGTGAGCAAGCTCCACAGAGCAGGGTCCCTCCCTGCCAGCTGGATGATCTCACGTTTCCTCACCCCAGCACACAGCATCACCGGTACATGGAAAGGCTGTGGGTGGCCATTTCGCACAAGCAGTTCACTCAGGGCTGCACAGCCTGTCTGCAGTAAATGGACGAGGGGGAGTCTCACCCCAGGACCCCAGGTCTACCTGGCTCTCTCACCCCAGGTCTGCATGGTGTTCTCTCGTTTGTGCTGGCACACCTAGCTGTCACTCTTCACTGTCTCCTAGGCTGGGCAGGTAGGGCTTCCCCAATTCCAGAATCAAAAAGGAGCACTGAGTTGGGGACACTGGATCAGTCTTTTTGTTGTTGTTGTTAAAGATTTATTTATTCATACAAAACTGGAGTACAGGCCAGAGATGCGGAGGGTGAGAGGATTCACCAGAGATAGAGTGGGGAGCAGAACAGGCAGATCGACGAAGCACACTGCTGAGGGGAGCAGCGGGCGGGTCAGGAGAGGTCTGCCACGCCATGTGGATCACCTCCGGGGCAGGCGGGAATCGAACTCATGCAGAAATGGCTTAAGCTTCTTAGTGCTGTGCTTTAACCTGCTGCACCACCAGGGAGGGCCTGGATCACAGTCTTAAGGAATCTGTGAAGGGCAGGAATACAGTGAGAACAAAAGTGGAACCACCATCTCAACCCCTCTGCTAACCCCTGAGCTGGAGGTCTTGGCCAGTTAGGTTCTTACTTCACCCTACTTGTCCTCCCTCCCTGCTGCCCCAGGATGGATCACAGTGACTCCCCCTGGCTGGCAGACACTTGGCGGTCCACCTCTGGCTCTCGGGACCTGAGCAGCACCAGCAGCCTCAGCAGCCGGCTGGGAATGGACCCTCGGGACCCACTGGACTGCCGTAGATCTTGTGAGTGTGCCCAGCAGGGGCCAGGGTGAAGTGGAGCAGGACTCCCAGGGCTGAGAATGGGCAAGATATGCTCACCACAGTTCCTCCTGTCACTTCTACCACAGTGATCTCCTGGGATCCCCGAAGCCCTGGCGTGCCGTTGCTTCCTGACACCAGCACTTTTTATGGCTCTCTCATTGCTGAGCTGCCCTCCACCCCCCCAGCCAGGCCAAGCCCCCAGGCCCCAGCTGTGAGGCGTCTCCCACCTCAGCTGGCCCGGCTCTCCAGCCCCTGGCCTAGTTCAGACAGCCTCTGCAGCCGCCGGGGACTCTCTTCTCCACGCTTCTCCCTGGCCCCCTCAGAGGCCTGGAAGGCCAAGAAGAAGCAGGGTAAGGATGGGAAGGCTACAGAGAGCCTCAAGTGGGTGAGTGGAGGGACTGGAGAGGGAATGTGGTAATGTGACCCACTGGTCTGGAAGCAGGGTACAAGGAGCAGTTCCCACAATTGCTCCTGTTCTCCTGTCCAGTGGACACTGATCTCCACAGCACTCAGCTTAGAGGGTGCTGGCCTCAGCTTTTCTTCACACTGCCCTTGTTTCCATTTGACCACAAAAGTAATGAGCAACGTTTAATAAGCGCTACGTATGCCAGAACTGGGACACAAGAGATATCAGAACTAGTGTTTGCCCCTAAGGGTTGAAAGTCTAATGAAGGTGCATGACCAGCAGACATGTAATTCTAGAACCTGGTAGAATAAGCCCGACGCAGTGTGACGCCTCATCCCTGAGCGCAGCCAGACCAAATGCCTGTCTTTCTCTATGAACAAAAAAGAATATTTCTTGCTGCTCTTTGCTCTTCCCCCTTTTACCCTGAGTCACTATAATAATGTCCTCCTGTGTTCCTCCACCCTGAAAACCTCCCCTCCACATAGCTTGTTCACATTTCTGCCCTTCCAATACCAGATTGCATTTCTGCAAATTTCTGCTAGACAGAGATTGTTCTAAAGCAATGAACGAGTAAAACCATCAGAAGGGCGTCTCCCTCGTGAACTCTTCTCCCGGTGCACTATTCAGAGTTGTGCCCAGACACCAACTCCCCACCCATCTCCCATTGAAGAATGAGTATTTCCTTCCCATTGAATTTCTCTCCTGATTTCCAGCTTCCTCATTTGACTTTACAGAGGGAAATTATTGGTCTTTGTTTCTTTCAACTACAATATAGGAGGTACTTCGTTTATGTTATTTTGCTTAATCTTCAAAATATATTGGCCAGGAATTATTTCTCGAATTTTACAGATAGGGAAAGAGGGTCAGAATTGGGTAACTTGTTCAGAATCAATAAGCTTGTTGAAGTCAGCGAGCCATAGAACTTGAATTTGAAGCCAGAATGGTCTGCTTCAAAGGCTCTCCTGTGAGCGCCCTTGGGGAATCTCACTCTCTCTATCCTCTTATTTCTGAACATTGGCCTGCACCTGCTAACCTTCACGAACCTTCTATACTGATCAGTAAGACTTACAACTGTTCCACAGCCAATTCCTTTATTCTTAACTGGCTGTCATCCAACTTTTATTAAGACAAAGATGGATTCAGAGTAATTAAGAGCTTGTCCAATATCCAGAATTTTATGACTTTGAATATTAACAAAGCTGGCATTCTTTCCAGCTTTGCCTCAGAGCTACTGTAACATAAATCCTCATTGCCAGTGCAATACCAGCTGAAAGAGACTGCATATGTCTCACTTAAAAACCAGCCTTCCCATGGAGAACAAAACTGACTTTAATATAATGAATAGTCCCTCATAGAGCACTAGTAAATCTGGGGGAAATGAACAGTTTTCTACAGCTACTTAAGATGCCAGTTCTGAGATGAGGCTTTTTAACCTTACTCAGAGGTTCAGTTCTTACTTTACCCCCTTTCTCTTCACCCCAGAGGATTCCCACATGTCCCAGGATGGGTTGGCTGGTGACGCCCTGCACTGTAGACACTTGGCCCTCGATCCACTCTGGCTTCCAGAATCCCAGCAGCAGCAAGTTCATGCTACAGCTTTGTCCAGAGCCACTGCTGTTGCCTAAGCCCGAAGACAGCATGTCTTTGTCTTCCAGACCTGGCAGGCACCTCCCCAGGCCCTTCTCACTTTGAGCTGCTTGTTCCTTTTTCTTGTCTTTTGAAGTTTCTTGTTGTTTTTCTCCAAGCTGTGTTCTCATACCTGCACTATCCCGTATCGCAACCATTATATCAGGTCCTCAGTCCTCGTTTTGCAGATACATTGGATGACCTCATTACTCCATTAATTCAAATGAATGCTCATTGCAGTGTAAGCATGCCTGGTGAGATCAGACCTACCTTGTCAGCATTTTGGTTGTATAGTTTAATTTAAATAGCATAGGAATTTAAAAATCCACATAATTTCAAGCATTCTCTTTCCTCCTATTTTTGAACCTTGGTCTGCTTTCTACCTGCTAATCGCTATGAAACATCCAATGAAACTCCTATGCTGATCAATAAGGCTTACCATAGGGTAGAATAAGGTTTTTGTTTACTAGGACCCACTAGGGAAAATGAACAGGCTGGAATGAATATGGCCTTTCCCTTCAAGGGGAGGGACTAGCTTTTCCCCTTCCCGTTCCACACACTCCAACCAACCCTCAAGTGTCCCCATTTCTGAATTTAGTCAAGAGGCCAGGCACTAGGCAAGACAAAGATAATGGTGGAAGATATGGAGCACCTGAAATGGGCCTCCCAGACTCTGTCGGTCATAGGACAACTAAAGGAAATGCATAAAATCCACCCCAGCCAGCCAAGGTACAAAAGGGAATTTTGGTGAAGTTTAGCCATGGTGCGGGCTTCCGTCCCAGTAGCTAAGAATGTCTGGGTCTTGCATGAGAGCCAGGGCCCAGGTAGGATCTGGGTGAATGTCTGTCTTCTGCTCTGAACCTGGCCTTGAATCTTTGATCTTTGAGGCTAGATGGATTATTCAGCTCCATCTCAATGGTCCTACCTGGTCTCTGTTCCATCGTGGAGGAAACCCCTTTCCTAACTGGGCTTCTTTGTGATGCTAATCTGAATGTCAATTCTTTCCTCCCTGGCTTGATGTTCTCCTGTTTCCCAGTCTTGGGAAAATGTCTTCCCTCATTACCCTGTTCCTCTCTGGTTTCAGTTTAGATCCATTTGAGTTTTGGCCAAACTGAGAAGATTCTCACAGCTCACTGCACACAGCTGGGCCTGTTCCTTCGGTTATCCCAGCTTCTGCGTGGTTAGGTTCGCTCAGAGCTCTCGCTCCAGGAGCCCATGGACCAGATGAGAGCTGCCATCTTGCAGGCAATTCCTCTCACCATGTATCTGTACCTCTATTTCTTGTGTGTGTGTGTGTGTGTGTGTGTGTATATACCTCCATTTCTAGTCCATTCACCCATTCATTCAGCAAGTGACACTAAACATGTATGTACAAGCAGGATGTTGCCTCCCTGGGTAGCAGCAACACAGCTTCTGATTCTGACATCCCTCTTCCTTCCAACTCTCTCTCCTGTCATACCTGGCGTGATCTGGGTTACCTGGTTTCGTCTTACCTTCTCAGCTCACCCTGACAGTCCGAACCATCTTGCTGAGTGAGGGACACTCAGGCTTCACAGTGCAGAGCTATTCAGAAACTTGTGAGATATTTTCAGTGTGCAAAATGAAAAAGAACAGATTCTCCTAATCTGAGTGGGGTGAGGTGGTAAGGTAAAGGTTAGTGAAGTTCTTTGAGCCCTGTCCACACCTCCCCAGCTCCTGTTCAACTTCAGCAAACTACCCTCTCCACTCCCAAGTGCCCAGCCCTGCTTCTAAACCCCATGCCTCTGTAAAATAAAGAAGGTATATTTGTTCCACAGGGCCAAATTCCACAACAAGATAAGCAGATTAGAGATTAGAGTGGTTGAATATATACAGTACAGGAAATGAATTTTTTTAAGTGCCTATTAAGCACCAGTCTATGTTTATTTAATTAACAAAACCATCATGTGAAGTGGGTTTTTGCAAAAGGAAGTTGAAGCTGTGGATTTTCCTGTGGTCAGACAGCTAAGGTATGGCTAAAACCTCGCTCCTCCCTTCCTGAAGGTGGAGGTAGCAAGGGGTGGAGAGAAATTCTTTCCTCTTTTCTCTGGGTACAGGAGACCCTACAGCTTAACTGAACGACATAGGCCGTAGTTGGGGTCTGAAGGGCCCACCCTGGCTTGTCCC
The DNA here is from genome assembly GCF_000260355.1 of Condylura cristata. Lineage (NCBI taxonomy): Eukaryota > Metazoa > Chordata > Mammalia > Eulipotyphla > Talpidae > Condylura > Condylura cristata. The sequence goes on from NW_004567126.1 coordinate 14,791,965, forward strand.
CTAACCACTGATTTTCTTCACAGAGCTGCACCAAGCCAACAGCTCCCCACTGCTCCGGGCCAGCCACCCTATGGAGCTGCGGGCCTGGGAGTTGGGGCACAGAGCTTCCAAAAGCCTTTCCCAAAGCCCAGGTGAGGAAAGGGTCCTGAGATAGAAGTAAAGCAGGATCTAGGGTCCCTACGCCCCCACAGCTGGTTCTGTCCCTGAGAAGCTGGGGATGTGGGCTGTGTGTCGGGCAGCTGCAGAGACTGGAGGGCAGACAGGCAGGCTGGGTCCCGGGCTCTTGGGTTCTGCCCTTCTCATGCTCCGACTACTGTTCCCCAGGAGCTGTGCCCCGAGCTCTGGTTGCCTGGCGGGCCCTGGGACCACAGCTCCTCAACTCTTCAAGTGAGCTGGCCACCCGCCCTCTCCCCCCAGTACCCCTCTCTCCTGGTGGAACCCCCATGCAGAGTCAACAGCCCCAGTAAGAGCCATGGGGTTAGGAAGCGGGGCTGGGAGTGCGGGTGGACGTCGGGAGGTGTGGACAGGGGCTCAAAGAGCCGCTCTGACCACCTGCATCACTGTCTTACCCCTAGCAGGTCCTCCACCGAGCCCCACACTCCCTCCTCCCTCCCCCTGGCAGCAGCCCCCCTCCCCATGCTGGCCCCCTCCCAGCCCCCCAGCCCCTCCAGCCCCCAGGCCTCTTCCCTCTCTGGTCCCAGCCCATCTTCCAGTCGTCTGTCCAGCTCTTCGCTGTCATCGTTGGAGGAGGATCAAGACAGTGTGCTGACCCCTGAGGCGGTGGCCCTGTGCCTAGAGCTCAGTGAGGGGGAGGAGACCCCCAGGTGAGTAGCCACTGAGCTACTGAGCAGTGTCCTGCAGGGGTGTGCTGACTTCCAGCCTATTCCACCTACAGGACAGGAATGTTTCTGCTGCTCTTCTCTTCAGCCAGCCATGGCGTTGTCTTACATTTGCCTTTTCTAGAAACAGTGTCTCTCCGATGCCAAGGGCTCCTTCACCACCCACCACCTACGGGTATATCAGTGTACCGACAGCCTCCGAGTTGGCGGACATGGGCAGAGCTGGAGGAGGCGTGGGGTCTGAGGTGATGGGTTTGCTCTGCCCACCTCGGACCTGCCCCACTCCCACCCCCAGCGAGGGCTCCTTGGCCAATGGCTGGGGTTCTGCCTCTGAAGATAATGCCCCCAGCGCCAGAGCCAGCCTCGTCAGCTCCTCCGACGGCTCCTTCCTAGCTGATGCCCACTTCGCCCGGGCCCTAGCAGTGGCTGTGGACAGCTTCGGCTTAGGTCTGGAGCCCAGAGAGGCAGACTGCGTCTTCACAGGTACATAAGAGCACCCCATCTTACTCAGATCCCCACCCCTGGGAATGGACACAGCTCCTGAAAACCCCCACACACACACTTCTCCCCCACCAAGAGGCAAGTTTTGCTAATCATTCATTATCTTCCTTGTCATCATCCTTAACACAGCTAATCTTTATGGACCATTTACTATGTTAATGTTAATGGTAACTCAGTGAGGGCTATTCTTTATCTTTCTTTTCCAAATGAGGAAATGGTCAGTTAAACTGGTTTTCAACTTGCCAGAACTCATCTGAGAGAAGGAGACCCAGTGGTTTGATTCTCAAGCCAGAAGGCTGCCAGTGCTCTGCTCTGACTCCCAGCCTCCAGACTCGGTCTCCAGGCCTCTGCCTCCTTAATTTATGCTAACCCAGCATGTCATATCCTTATGACGGGCAGCTGTTTTCTCTCTTACCAGCCCAGCTCTTTGCTCCGTTTCAACCACTCCTCTATTTCCTCATCTCTGGAGTCACCCCATCTCCTGATTTCTCTTGGAAATTTCTTTTTTTGCATGAATAACTAGGGTACAGTCCAGAGGTGCAGGGGGTAAGAGGATTCACCTGAAGCAGAACAGGAGGATTTGCTGAAATACACTGCCAAGGGGAGCAGTGGGTGAGACTAGAGAGGTCTGCTGCGCTATGTGGGTCAGCTCCCTAGCTGGGGCTCAAACCCAGGCTATAGTGGTGATAATGGTTAGACTTAACCCCTAGGCCACCCCGGAGACCCCTACCCCCGGCCCCTACTGGAACTTTCAAGCTCTTCCTCTTGCCCCTGTGGCCGGGGTCAGGAGCAAGCTCAGCCCTGCACAGCTAGCAGCATGGGGCTGTCACCTTCAGGCCTGAGGTGGCTCACAGCTTCCCTTTGGTGGACCCTATCCCAGGACTCTACCAGACTGCCACCAGGCAGTGGCACATAGGAGAGTAAGGATAATCCACCACAGAAATGCCCACAAGGGATGGAGAGGGGTCCCCAGGGAATGGGAGAGTTTGCCTGGAAGGCTGGAACTGGGCTGGGAGAAAACAATTTCCAGCTTTTCTCTCCAAAGAATCAGCAAGCTATCTTCTAGGTCTGAGGACTGGGCCTGCTGGGACGGGGCCACCAGGACTGAGGGGCAGTTGCGGGCTGGGTTGCATTAGGGTTGGGTGTGTGCCTTCAACTGACCCTAGGATTTCTGTCTTAAGTTGGCTCTGAGGGGTGAAGGTCAACTCTTCTCACACATTCCTGCCCTACCCAACAGATGTCTCCTCACCTCCCTCCCCCCTGGACGACCTCTTCCTGACATCTGCCCTCTCCCTGCCCCTGTGGGAGTGGAGGTCAGACTGGCCAGAGGACTTGGAGAATTCCCACACGCAGCGTCTGGGTAGGGGCCGGCCTCCTTGGCCCCCCGACTCTCAGATCTCTACCCAGAGAAGTCACTTCGGTGGTCCTGAGCCCAAGGGTGGCAGTAAGTGTTTGTCTGCTCAGCTGATGTGGCCATTGAGCAGAGGGCCCCTACGGAAGAGCCAAGAGGGAGACTGGGGTCTACCAGGAGAGAGAAGGAGCAGGTGTGGATAACTCTACTCTCCTTCACCTTCTCCTACAGACTCCTCCTGAAGTGTGTTCCTGAGCCCGCCAAGAACAGACTCAAAATGACTCCCGTCAGCCCCCAGCTGGGCTATGCAGCGTGGGTCTTGTCTTGAGGTCCTCGGTTGGGGTCCACCTTGGTCAGCCTCCAGGAGAGCTCTCCCTCCAGGATTGTGAAAACAGATGAGAACAAAGCAGACCTGATGCCCTTGGGGGCACAGAAAGCCACCCCCACCTGACTCCCAGCCCTGCTTTTTCTTCTGTTCCATTCACTCCCACAAACAGGTCTCATCTATCTAAGAGCAGCCCCATCTCCTGGCCTCCCCACCCACGTGGACCTTGGGGAGTAGGGGAGCCAGAGGCCTTCCTGGAGGACAACAGTGACATAGGAGAGAGGGCAGCAAAGGAAGAAGCTTCCATAACCTCCCTCTTATCCTTCTTTGGGCCATTCCTGCAATTTTCAACTCAACTCCAGAAACACACCATGTAAAAAAAAGAAAAAAGAATACGCTGAGCAGAGAGACTGCCTCAGGACCAAGGCAAGGGCTTCAAGATGGACCTGGCAAGGAAGCTGAACGAAGGGAGAGATGAAACTGTAGGACAAACACACCCTCATACTGTTGTCACTCTCAGTTTAAGGAATTTGATACTATAAAGCTGTAATGACTTGAGTTCTGTGGGGTTGTTCCCAGGGTCCCATGGAGGGAGGCCTGGTTCATGTGGGGAGAACAACCTGAGTTAGAAAAGGACCAAGTGTTCACTGACATTCAGAGTGTGTCTTTCTCTCCTGCCATGCAGTTGAGGGGGATATTGCATGCACCCATCAGGTTTTAAGCAAAATGTAGTCATGGGAAGGGTGAGGAATATTTCGGCATCTGCTGGTTTTAGTAACTTGTCCTGAGAAGGTAAGTCCTGCTTTCCAGGGTCTCACTTGCCCTCCCCAAGGCCAGTCCCAGATGATTTCTTAAAGGAGCTAAAGTAGTTAAAGTCCACGAGTGGAAGAAACACGCCATTATAGTAGACAAAAAAAAAGAGTGGGGCAAGACTTCCAGGGTCTGAGCCCCAGAAAACTCAGGTGGGCAGGGAGGCCGCATCTTTCTCACTGGGTGAGAAAAGTCAGAGACAGAAACCACTTGTTAGCTCAGAGAACCCAAGACCTTGGTTCTCTGAAGTTTCTGAGTATGGCCAGGCCTCAGGTAGCCTTCGGGGTGGCCCATGGGGAAGCAGTCCTGAAAACTCTGCCAGGAGGCTGCCGAGTCAGAGGCCGCGTGAGGCAGCCCTCGGCCGGGGAGCTTCCCGAGTCATTCCCCAGCCAGCCTGCCTCCAGTTTCGTGATCTCAGGATGAAGAATCAGTACTCAGGTGACACATCCGTTCCTCTCTCATTACTTTTCCTTTTAGGGATTTTGGTTTTCTTTTAGCTTCCTAGTAAAATTCCTTTTGAAAATATTCCAATCCAGTTTGCCAGACCAAAGGAAATTAAAACATCAGTGAAAGGGGCAGGAAAATGTTAGAGTCTAGATTTGGGGGGCAGCAGCCATCCCTATTCAGGGCCCCGAGCAGTTACTGCAGTAGGGGTGGCGGAAGCGAGCGGGAAATAAATCCCCAGCTTACCCGAGTGGCATACTGTGGGACAGAATGAGGGTGACTGTGGCTTCAATACTCAAAATCTTTAACATCTCTGAACCAGACAAACCAATCACATATGGGAGGATTTAGCCAACAGGTGCCCATTGCACACATATGGGGGGCTCTGGGACCTGAAAAACTTGTTTTTTTCCTTCTTTAACCAGGATTTCTCTCTGTTTCTCCTTTTTTTGAATTTAGACAATTTGTACTGTTGTGAGGGGCATACTTCCTCCTAGGCGAGCAGAGATATACCCAGTGGGCAGGCACTAGGCAGGCCTGGCTGTATTCTCCAAAGGAAGCTTCTCACTCTTGGCTATTGGTATTGGACATGGCCTCCTCGGTGAGACTGGGGTGTCAGCTCCTTCTGGAAACTGGCCAGACCAGCCCTGTCCTTGCCCTGGGTCTGAGAGAAGACCCAAAGGGAGTAGAAGTAGCCGTGTGCACTGAGGTACACCCTCGCAGCGCCTTCCACCTGGAGCCTGCTCAGAGCAGACAAACAGGGCCCAGGGTGCTGGTCAGGCTCTTTTATTGTCTTTCTTACAAGTGGTTCTCAGAAAGAGATGGAAAGGGAAGAGCAGGCTCTCTGGCTTCTAAGTCAATACCTGGGGGGTGGGGGTGGGGCCCAAGCAATCATTCCTGGGAGGGAAGATGCCCCTGGGCCTCTCTTTGTCCTCCCCCTCAATTTGCCAGCGGGAGGGACTTCTGGACAGGTCCCCGTCCAGGGATAATTCCTTCCCTGTCGCACTCCTGATGTTTTCATCAAAGGTCATCTTGGTTCCTAAAGAGAGAGAGACTGGTTTGCAGGAAAAGGGACAAGGGGCCCGTTTTTCCATTAGCCTCTCCCTGATCTAGTTCTTTTGTGGGGATCCCAGGCTGTAATATATGTCCTCTTGTCTTAATCCTTTGTTAAGGGTACTACAATATTTCTCCCTTCCTGAGCCTTTCTCACTGGGTCCCCTCCTTAAGACACCCCCCCCCACACCCCACATTCTCCCCACTAAACTCTTTTCCAGTATCTATTTTCCTGTTTTCAGTTCCCCTCACCCAACCTCCTTGGCCCTCCCCCCACCTCTCGACGTTTCTGTCCTGGCCTTTGGTTCTGGTTCTGGCTCCGGCTGCGGCTCCGGCTGCGGCCAGGGCCCCGGGAGCCCCGAGAGCTGCTGGAGCCTCTGGAAGAGTTGCTGCCGGCTGTGGAGCAGGTGCTGGTGCCCTGGCCCCGCGACAGGAAGCTCGGTCGGTTGTAGGGGAGCCAGGCCTCCTCTACAGCACAGGAAAGCAGAGCAGGTAGGCAGGCTGGGGCAGAGCATGGGGCTCACCCATGTGCCACCCACATTCCCCACTCAGGGAGAAGACTTGAGGGTAGGGAAGACTTGGGGCTCAGGCCATCCAGGGACTGAGCGGAGCAGAGCATCCTGCACGTGGCCTTGACATGACAGGCACTCAGAGATGGCACCAGCTCCCAAGCCCAGAGAGCCTTGGGAAGGAGGGACAGAACCCCCAGCAGCCTTCTCCCCTCAGCTGGGCTTTGGTCCAGGGAAAGGATGCAACTTGGAAACAGAGAGAGGGCTATGGAAACAAGTGGTCTTTGGCCCGTTGGGATCAAATGCATGAACCCAACGAGAGGTGAGGAGTGAGCTGGACTAAACCTCAGCCCACCCACGGCGCCCCTCTGCCCCGCTCTGTAGCTTCTAGCCTGGGAGCCCACTTTCTTGTGTGGCAGCAGCACCCTTCCAACCTGCCCTGGGCTCCCTTACCATCCGGGTGAGGACCCCACTGGGCCCCCAGGGGCCCCGCCTGCACCATTTTCCTCTCCCCACTGCGCTCCCGCTCTCGTTCCAAGGAGGACATGCTGCCTGCTGCTCTCAGCCCTAAGGCCCAGGCTGCCTCTTCCTCTGGGGGCGGCAAGGGTGGTGGTGGCAAGTCTGGGGAGAGACCCGGTTTCAGCAGAGTCTCCTGTTTCTCCTTCCGCTCCTGTCCCGTTCCCTGGCACCCGGAGGGTGTGTACAAACAGCCCAAGATTTGGATTCATATGTTTCCTCCTCCAGCCCTCAGAGCTCACCCGTGTTTTCCGGCCTGTCCCCCCTTCTGTCGCCATCTCGCAGGCCCATGACCCTCTCACCCCCAGGACTGCGCTCCCGCCTGCAGGGAAGAGCCTTGGGTTTCTTCCGGAATCTGGCACGGGCCCCTTGAGCTGGGGGAGTCATCTCCCCAGCCACCTGCCGGCTCCTCCCTGGAGCACAGAGATAGGGAGAGGAGCAGGGAGAGAGAAAGAAGACCAGGAAGGGAGGTTGAGGGCAGAGGGAAACAAGCATCAGGATTACAGGGAGGTGGGGGCCAGCCAAGGGCTCTACAGACTCACCTGGAGCATTGCTGGCTGTGCTAGGGACAGAGCTGAGGCTGAGGTGATGGGGGGCAGTGGGGCCCACACCCGGGCCAGCAGGCCTCCCTTCGTGGCTACTCAGAGTGGGCTGAGCTACACTGAGAGGGGAACTCGGCCCCAGGGGCGCCCTCCTGCAATGATGTCAGGTCTCAGCATATGTCCACGTAACAAGCACTAAGTGCTGACAATGTGCCAGGCACTGCACAAGACACTCAGCCTACCACTCAGGTGAATGAGACAGAGCATGTCCCCGTGAGGCTCCCAAGCTACTGAAGCAGCAGCGGGTCAGCCAGACTTTGAAATGCCCCAGGAAGCTTGTAGGGTGTCCCCAGGGGAGAAACTGTCTGCAGGGAGTGAGACCCTGTCAGCCTCCACATTCCTCTCCAAGTCACACCCCCTCCCCACTGCCATGCAGCCACAGACCTGCATGCCCCAGGCCTGCATGCCCCAGATTCACCCAGCCACCCACACACCCCATTAGCCACTCAACAGGTATGTACCAAGGGCCTGTAGTGTGCAAGGAAACCTGAGCCACCTACCTGGGCATTTGGTGGAGATGGGGAATGTCAGTGGGAGGCTGGGGAGGATCAGGAGGGGAGGGGGTAAGGGTGGCTGTGGACTGTTGTCCATAGGAAGGTGTGGGAGAGGGGGTTTCCCCTCGGGATGGAGGGACCAAGCATCCTCCGCTGGAGTCAGGCTCTGCTGGTTGGCTCCTCTCAGGCATCGGTGGGCACCATGCTTTGGACTCAGAGCTGAGAGAGAGAAGCAGGAGGGCAGCGGTGACTAGCAGCCACTATACCCTTTGCTTTCCTGACACCCCCTCTCCCAGCATCACTGCCTCCCCCCAGCAGGCCCAGGCAGGTCCCAGGTATATCGGCTTCTGCAGCCTGGCACATCTGTACCCGGCCTCCTCCAGCTCCTCCTCAGGCCCCCCGAGGCAGTTCAGTTCACAGGATGGGGGAGGTGGTGGCAGGGCTTCTGGCCAGTTGAGAGAGGGCATCTGCACAGCTTTTCCCAGAAGTTTTACTTTGCCTCCCCTGGCTCCTGAGGAGAGTAGGGTGGGCGCAGGGGACACACCCCATAAGATTAGGTAAGAGACAGAGACAGGTAAGAAGGAAGTGCTGGACTAGGTCCCCGAGGAAAGTTGGTGGGTGTTCTCCAGGGATATGCTGCTAAAATGGGGGTGTTAGGAACTGGAATCATACCACTGTCCCCCTGGCTCCATTCTGGAGGGGCATACTGGCTCCAGGTGCCTGGATCCCCTGAGAGGTGTTGGGGGAACCCCCCATGGAAGGTCTGTAGCTCTTCCCCCACTGGGTCAATGGTGCTGTAGACAGGACCCTCAGCAGGGGCAGCAGCACCCCTGGCTGTCTGAGCCAGGTATAGGGAGATTCCAGCTTCTGAGGAGCAGAAAGAGGGAGGCCCAGGGGAGGGAGGGGGTGGGGGGAGCAGAGACAGGAAAACAGAGAACAGGAGAGTGGCGGGCAAAAAGAAGTCCCCCAGGATTGACTTCTTCCCCCACCCCAAACCATACTTCCCAAGCCAAGACAGAAGCTAGGCCTGAGAGTTTCCCCCCAACTCACATGCTCCCCAAGGACTGACCCACCTCAGGAAGACCTGCACGCCTCAGCTCCCTCCAGATTGCCCCAGGAGGTTGAGAAGGAGAAAAGGAAGTGTGCTGGGGGGGGCAGAAGTGCCCCTGAGGGAATTACAATTCCTCACCATTGTAATATCTGTCATCTGGGTCAGGATTGCTAGGCCGGCAGCTTCCCCTGGGTTCCTGGGCTGAGGGGCTCCGGGAAGGGTGTGGCCATGAGTCTGCCAGCCATGGGTAGGGAGCAGGGCCAAGGCCCATGGACGGCCTGAGGGAGAGCATGGAACTTGGGGAAGGCAAGGGAGGGAGGGGTCACTGGGAGCTGGGGAACCGTGATGGTGTCAGGATGGAAGCTGCAGTCAGTCGGCAGTGAGGCCCAGAGAGGAAGAGAGCAGTTTCTCAGTGGAGGGGATTGTCCTTGGGAGATGAGTTTCAGAGAATTACCTGGCACTGGCTCCAGAGAGGCCCTCTGAGTGTGGGAAAGACACTGGTAAGGTGAGGGGGAGACTGAGTTGAGAGAAGAGCCGACACTAGGGGTGTGAACCCCACTGGAGCAAAGATGGCTTACCTGCAGGTGTGTAGGCAAAAGAGGCTACCGTGGGGGAAAAAAGGAAACATGGGAAAAAGAAAAAGGGAAATGAGAAAGGTCGGAAATACCCATAATCTTGTTCAGCTCATCCAGGTCCCAATTCCACCACAGGAGTCACCCCGGACCAATTTCATCAGGATTTCTAGGGGTGAGACTCAGACAACAGTGTTTTTCTACAGCGCCCCCAAATGATTCCTGTGTATAACCAAGACTGGGCGTCACTGCGCTCTCAAAATCCGCTCGGATGTGCCCCTTACCTGGGAGGAGCAGAATTCCAGTGGTCTCAGCAGCCCGGCCTTCCCATAGACCCCGCCTCACAATTTAGTGTCTGGGGTCCTGGCCACGCCCCCGCGGGCAGGCCCCGCCCCCCGGCCGCGTCTCCGCCCTTCTCCGAGACTCCAAACCTGCCCCTTCTCTGCAGACACTAAGGAGCCCGCTCTCTTCCCAAGACATTTAAAATACAAATGGAACCCGGGTGCCCAGACTCAGGTCTCTCTCCACCCTGTCCGCCCCACCCGCCCTTCCACGCCCCCGTCCCGACGGCTCCGGCTCCGTGCAAACCCCGACTGTCTCCAAAAGGCGGAGCTCCAGGAGTGGCCCTGCCTGTCCCTCTCTCCCGCCTGAAGGGCGGATTTCCAGGCTCGGTCCACTCCCAAGCCCTCCTTTCCGTCACCCAGCGCCGGAGCGGGCGCCCCAGCCGGCGCTGCCCGTCAGCGCGGCTCACCCGTGTAGTGACTGAGCTCCTTGCGCTGCCTCCGGCGCCGGTAGAGCGCGGCGCACAGTCCCAGCAGCAGCGCTCCGCAGGCGGCGCCGCTGCCCGCGAGGAAGGCGGGCTCCCGCAGCACCCTCGCCAGCCGCTCAGCTAGGCCCGGGCCCACCTCGAGCCCAGGCTCCAACTCCGGCGGAGACGCTGTGGGGGTCAGAGAGGTGAGGAGAGAGGGGTCTAGAAGCCCAGTAGCTGGGGACCCACCTCTTGCCCCCCCTGAACCCCTCTGCGGACTCACGCAGCTGCACCAACACCGGAGCACTGGCCACACCCACACCCGCGCTGGTGGCCGCTGCGACCAGTGTCTGGTAGAGAAGACCCGGCAGCAGTCCCCAAAGCACCGCTGAGCGTGCCCGGCCTTCTGCTGACCGGTTGAGGTGGAAGCGGCTCTCGTTGCCCAGGCACCAGATCTGCGAGGGCAGAGACCCAGGTGAGAGTCAGACACAAGATTCTGGCCTCTGCTGCGACTTGAAGCTCTGAATGATAGAAAGAGCTTAGCCGGGCATTAGCCGGGCATTAGCCGGGCATACTCCAGCCTGTAGGCAGACAAGGCTCTGAAACCTTTCTCTTCTCCTAACCTCATGTCCGGCCCTGGAGCCAGGCCTGGGCATTGTCCTCCCTAATTCCAGGCCCTAGGTCCTTCTGCCCGTGCCACCCCACCCCCACCCCCAAGTCCTCCCACCCACCCAGTCCTTCTCAAACCCTGTACCTGGTATTCCTTGATGACCCCATTTTGTTGGGAGGGAAGTGGAGGTTCCCAGGACACAGTGATACTGCTGTTGCCTTCACCCCCCAAGGCCACTGCCACTCCCTGGGGGGGACCACTGGGGGCTGGGCCAGGGCGGAGCACATTGAGAAGGACACAGACAGTTATTGCAAGCTGGCCCTCATGGCCCAACCCTCCCCGTCCAGGTTTGGAAACTGAGAGGCAAGCCACGTTTTCATCCATCCTCTGGCCTTGCTGTGCCCCAGTGAAGTTTCATTGTCACCACAGCCCCCTCCCTCCTGTCCATCCATCAGCTCTTCACACCTCCCTTACCCTCCTCTGGAATGGTCCTGGTCACCAAAGGGCTTTCAGCCCCCAGCCCCTCCTGGCCTTGGGCTTGCACCTTGATCTGAACCTGGGCCCCTGGGGGGAGTCCTCTTAGCACAGTACTTTGGTGGTTTAGGGACGGTAAGTCCAGCACTGTCCAGCTTCCCTCATCAGGACCTGCTACCATCCAAGACACCCGGTAACCTTGTACCAGCTGAACGGGGCCATCTACCTGTAAAGGATGGGACAAAGCATACGACAAGGGAACGCGTTTTCCAGGCCAGCCCCTGTTCCAGTCACCCAGCCACTCACCTGCCATCCTCTCGTCCCCATTCTTGGAGGGCCCTAGGTCCCCAGTATCATCCCTGCCCTTCACCCAGTCCCTGTACAACACTCACAGTCCAGGACACCTGCAGGGTCCGGGGCCCAAGGATGACGGGCTCCTGGATACGCACAGCCACTTCAGCCAGTCCCCGCTGGCCTCTCCATGGATCCTCCTCTGGCCTGGATGGGCTCTTGTCTGTGACCAAAGAGCCCACACGGCAGGGGCCACAGGGACTCAGGACGGAGTGTGCTTGCATCCTGCCTAGTCCTGACCCACTGCACCCCAGGGGACACCGGTCAGGGAAAGAGCCTCCAGGAGGTGGCGTGGGCTCGGAGCTAAGGAGTGTTCTTTCTGCACAGCTGCATGTGCACCCTGGAAAGACTTCAGTTCCTCCCTCACTTTCCCACATGAAGACGACCCCCTGTCCTAGTAGGCTACATGGTCTGAAGTGAGGTGCTACCAACATGACGGAATCACCCTCTACTTCTCCACCTCCCCCCAACCCTATTTTTCCCCCAACCCTATTCTTTGATGTCTAGAAATAGAGCGAGAGCCCCAGCAGGTACTTGTTACAGCTGCGATGTGGACCACATGGCCCTTCTCAGCTCCATGCACGGCGAGACCGAGTGGCCGTGGTGCCATGTTTGGGTGCACAGTCAAGGTGAAATGTGCCCATGAGCCAGGGGCTGGGCTCACTCACCCCGGGTGCGGACAGGCTCGGACACAGGGCTGGGCTCACTTAGGCCCCAGGCTCCCACCGCCCGCACCAGGAACAGGTAGATGGTGTCGGGCTGCAGGCCGCTGACTGTGTGTGTCTCCAGCTGCACACCATCTGCCACTGTCCGCCACGTGCTGCCAGCTGCTTGACTGCGCAGAAATGAAGTGGCAGAGCTGTCTGAGCCTGGGCCCCGCAGCTGTGTATTCCATCTCATCATTCTCGATGGACCCCACTACCTCCTCAACCCAGGAGAGGGCACTGCAAATCTCTCACATTAGCAAAGACCCTAGCAACATAGGGTCCCCTCATTTTAACTCTGGGTTTGTCTCCAGAGCTTTCTCCATACCTGAAGGCCTCTATCAAATAAGAGGTGACTGTGGCCCCGGCCTCTGGGTTGGGCTTCCAGGTCAGGGTAATGCTGTTCTTGGTGATCTCAGTGACCACTGGCTGAGAGGGAGGCCCCGGAGGGGTACTGAGTTCTGTAGGGGGGTCTGGTGATACTCCCCAATCTTCTGCAGTGAGGAGATAAACTTTAAGTAGAAGGATGGGGGAAGGGTGGCCCCAGTGAAGCCTGACTCCTTCCCAAGTGGAGCCGTGACATCGCGAGGATGCAGAGGGGGCCTTGGGTGCTAACCCCTTTTGCTGCTGCCCTTCTCCTGCCCACCAGTATGACCATGGCACTTGGAAGGTGAGTCAGTCCTGGGGTGAGAGGAATCACCTTTGAAGCAGTTTTGGGCAAAGATATTGGCAAAACAAGGGCAAGAGGAAAAACTCACCCCGCCTCCTAAGCCAGCCACTCCACGTGGCCTCCCCCATGGAACTCCGGGCCACACAGCTATAGAGCCCCAGGTCCATTTCCTGTAAGGGAGGGGAGAGGATCGGCAAACTGGACACGGCAAGGTAGGGTGAGAGGGTGGAGGTGGGGCTGCAGAAGCATGGGGGAGGATGTTGGACACTTCAGTGATCTGAGAGAGTTGGTGGGTAGAAGTGGAGTTAGTACCAGCAGGCACTGGCGAGCACTGGCCCGTGGACCACGTGGCCATTGTCAGGTACTCAATGTCCAGGGGGAGACTCACCTGCAGGGAGGCAATGTACAGGGTCCCGTTGGCCATCAGGTTGAGCTGGAGGTAATCCCCCTGAAGCCATTGCCCATCCTTCTTCCACTGAACACTAGGCTGCGGGTTCCCGGTCACTCTGCATGGCAGCCACACAGAGGACCCAAGGGACAGCGTCTGATTGACTGGTCCCTGGAGGATGATGGGCGGTAGCCCATCCAGGGAGGCTGTGAGAGAAAGAACCTGGGCACGTCAGTGGGGGGATCCCAGGCTGAGGCAAGCCAAGCCCTTGTCTGCATTCTCTGCTCCTTCACATAGCCCTCCCCTGGAGGGCACGGAGCTTCCATAACCAGTCTTTGCCCGGGACTAGTTTTCTATTAGTGGCTTCTGTGGCTGATTTCCAAACTTCAAGGACATGTGTCCCTCCCCCGAAGACAGATTATATAGAATTCAAGAAAAGTAGGCCTTATAAAGTCATTGCTTCTCCCGGGCCATGCATGGGTCCAGCCCTATCTCCATGACCACATACCTCCTTTCACCTCCAGCAGGGCCTTGGCCAGGACGCTGCCAGCCACGCTGACAGCCTGGCACACGTAGTAGCCAGCATCCCTGCTCTGCACTTCCCTGATGCTCAGCTGGCCTCTGGGAGAGACTGAGAAGCGCCCAGTGGGCTGCAGTGACTGACTGGGGAAAAGCAGGACCTGGGGACAGAGCAAGACACCCAGGTAGGCACACAGCCCAAAAGAGGTCCCCATTTCCAGAGAATTCCTAAAGTTCTAGTTCTTACTCTGTGCCCAACCAGTTGTGTGACCTTGGACAAACTAGTTAATACTTAAAACAGGGCCCTCTCTGGTGGTGCAAAGGGTTCAAGCGCAGCAGTATGAAGCTATCTGCAGCCACTGCAGCATGAGTTTCATCCCTGGCCAGGGAGATGACCCACATGTCCAGCCTGCTGCCCCCTCAGCAGTGTATTTCAGTCTATCTGCTTGTTCTGGTCCCCGCTCTGTCTCTGGTGAATCCTCTCATCCCATCCCCCACAGCTCTGGCCTATACCCCAGTTCTGTATGCATAAATAAATACATCTTTAAAAAAAAAAAAGTACTTAAAACAGTAAAACTGAAGGAATTTTATTAGATGATATGGGATATATTTCCCAGCCCTGTGGGAAACTCTGAGCGAGCTGTTTAAATCTCCTTTGCCCAAATTTGACTTAGAGTTCATAGTTACGAGGAGTAAATAAAGTAATTATATGAAGATCTTTTAATGCATTGTGTAATAAATGTTACCAGTTTCCCCTTTCTGGCTTAGTGTTTTATATGAACTTCAGGGAAGGGAGAAAGGAGGTTAGAGTCTCAGGATAAATGAGACCATCATGCTGAGTCCCACCCTTTACTATCATTAGCATTTTTATCCATTTAACTAAGTAAAATGCAATAGTTCCAGAAGCAAGAGATGTTGGAAAATTGTGACTCTGGGTTTGGAATGAGGTAGTGGGTGGCCCAGTTTCCCAGTGGGATGGATTTAGTCAGCCTGTGTCCTAGAAGAAAATTTCCACCCTTCCCTGAAAGGGTATTGATTTACTGTGTAATTTCACTAAATGTCATTTGGTTATTCCAGGGTTTGCTAAAGCTGAAGAAGGATAACTGTGAACTCCCCTTAGTGAACAGAAGAGCAGGTCCTGTTCTATTCTGGCACCCTGATGCAGGGCCTACTTTTCAGAGCACTGTGTTAAATAAAACCCGGGCCCTAAGGGACCTGTAGTAGCAGGGTCTGATTGGATTTGCTACATCCTCGGGACTTTCTTACCCAGAAGAAAAAGATTCTGAGGAATTACCATTCAGGACTGTTTCCTATCACCTTACTACACAATAAATCCCAGATCTTTTATGTTCCTTATTTTATTTAATCCTCCCAAATGACCTGCAAATGTTTCCAAGCGAGTGGTCCAAAGGTAAAACAGAACCCCAGAGAGAGGTTTACAAAAAGCAGAAGGAGGGAGAGCCAAGACTCTGAGGAGGAGACTAGGAGCCGCTGGTGGGACCGTGGGAGGTGGCCACCTACTTGGCTTCCTTCCTTCTGCCAGAAGATGGCTGGTGGGGGGTTTCCTTTGGTCTCACACTGGAAAGTTACACTCTCTCCAGGAGCTGCCATCTGGTTCTGGGGCTGGGTCACCAGCTGGGGCGGAACTGGGAAGGGGTGGAGGAAAAAGGAATGGGGGGGGTGGTAAGAACAGGACAGAGAGATCCAATGTGGCTGAAGTAGGAGCTTAAGCCCATGCAGCTCTTGCTCAAAGCTGTCAGTTTTCTCTTCTCTCTCTCAGATGACCCACCTCACGCCTCTCCTTCTGTCTGTTGGCTTTCATCCTCCATTTGACCCATCCTCCACCTCCCCTCCAGATCTTCCCCACTGCACGCAGTTCCAGGTGGGTGCTCACCGTGAACAGTGAGGGAGCCAGAAGCTTCAGCACGTCCGATGCTGTTCTCCGCCACACAGGTGTACATCCCCTCGTCTTCAGCACGCACACGCCCAATCCAAAGGCTGTGGTTGCTCCGGATCTCATACCTGCTCCACTCCCCACCCCAGGCTGGGTTGGCCACAGCTACAGCACCCCTTTTTCTCCCCCCCCAGGACAGACACCAGAATCAGGGAACAGGAACAAGGCAGCTTCAACAGGGACAGAAACTGGGGCTTGTGGGCCTTTGAATGAAGGTGGAAACTGAAGAGGGCAGGGGCCGTAGGCTCTGGGGGACACACTACTCATGCACCAAGGGAGAAGGTGCCTGCCTTCTAATTTTCTAAGGTAAGGGGCATTCTTGGGCTGGTTGGTTCTCCTCACAGGCAAAAGGAAGGGCTCTCTCACCTGCCTGTGGGCAGTTCCCCATCCTCCTTGCGCCACTGTAGACGAGGCGGGGGATCCCCCTGCACTACACATGGGAAATCCACTGGGGCATCAGCCAGGACCACCTGATTCACTGGTCTACGCAGAAATGATGGGCGCTCTATGGAGTGAGTGAACAGACAGGAGGGGGCGTCAGCACAGCTGCTCACTCCCAGGACACCCACTCCCTTAGCTCCCGAGTCCAAGCGCCTACCGAGCACCAGCAGCTCTGCTGCCCCACTCTCCCGTTCTCCTGCCATGTTCGAGGCCACGCACACATACATCCCTGCATCAGTCTTGTGTGTATATGACACCATCAGCTTCCCGCCACGGATCTGCAGAGTGATGATGAGAACTTTGGTCCTTCGTAGCCATGGAGGTGTATTTGCTTATCGGATCCCCAAAGCCAACCAAAGAAGACAGGTGAGGCTGATTTATTGATTAGGTGAGGAATCTTTAAGTGATTTCTTCAATGTGGGGTTCAGGTCTCTTTTCTCCAAACCGCCTTCCACCAGGCCAGCGAGCAATAAGCTTCCAACTATCTTACACTATTACCAGTGTCATCCTACCCACACTTATTTATCCTTCACCCAACAGCGGCTGGCCAGCGAAAGCCAGAGTTCACCTCTAAGACACAAACCCGCCCCTCCAAGCTCGCTCCAGGCCTCCCTCCTTTGAAACCCGACCTGGACCACTAGCCTATGGCTCCGCCCTCAAGCCCAAGCCTGGCTCTGAACCCCAGCCGAGGCAGCCCCCCTCCCTTACCGTGATTCTTCCCTCCTCCTCCTTGAGTCTAGCCTGGTTCTTCTTCCAGGACACCGAAGGCTCTGGGTGGCCGCGTGGGGGTACGCATTCCATTACTGCTGGCTCCCCCACTGCCACCACCACGTTCCCAGGAGACTGCCGGAAATCATCGCGGAGAACTGGAGACGAAGAGCAGAGAAGGAGGGCGAGGGAACGTGAATTAACGGTGGTGGTCTGTGGGAAGGCTGTGAGGTGAAATAAAGGTCGCACCAGGAAAGTGTTTGGGGGAGCGGTGCATCTTCATAGACTGAACTCTTCCCGGGTGCGAAAACACCAGGCCCCGTCCTCCAGCCCAGACGTGCGCTTTAGGTCTTGGTCCCAAGGACTGTGCACCACCAGCTGAGACTGGGGCTGGCACTGGATCGGATTACCCGGAGCCCTCCCGCCTCCCACAAGCTCAGAAGCAACCGGCCGACGACGGGACTCTCACCTGCCACTTCCAACGAGGCGTTCCGGCTAGCCGCTACTCCCAGGTAGTTGCGCGCCACGCAAGTGTAGACACCCTCGTCGGGTCGCGCGCGGCGGCCGTGAACGATGCGCGGGAAGAAGAGGGCGCCGCTGGGCAGCAGCAGACGGTGTGCGCGGGGGTCCTCGCGCGCCGTGGCCACGCGCGCCCCATTCTTGTACCACTCGATGTTGGGCCGGGGTCGGCCTTCGGCGCGGCAGGGCAGCGTGGCAGGTTCGCCTCGGGACACCAGCAGATCCGGCGGCTGCTCCACGATGCGCGGCATGGCGTCCTCCGGTCCAGCTCGTGACCCTACGGTTAGGGGGGTGGTGCAGAGCATTCAGTACTCGGAAACTGGGGGAGAGACTGAGCTCCAAAGAATTCCCCCTGACCACTCTTCTCTGCCAGTGCCAGTATCTCTCCCTGGGCTCATGTTCCATTGTTGGCTGGAAAGGAAATGCCTACACACTTGGGGAGCAGTGGCATAATAGGGGCACAAACTCCTTCCTAAGGTCGCCCAGACATCCGCCTTTTGTCCTGACAAGTGCAAGTGGACAGGATGGGCCCGGGCTTGGCAAGTGGACCGCCTCTCTCCTGGGCAGGTTTTCAGTGCGCCACGGGCACTGACTGGCAGATCGTCCCACTGGGTTACCAACAACAAGCGGTTCACCAGAACCAACACTTGGGTCTTCATCTCTTTGGTCTCAAGGGGCAAAATGAAGAATGTGGAATGGCAGGGGAGGAGGGAGGGTTTCCTAAGGAAAAGGCAGGTGGGAGTGAAGGCGCTGGAGCTGGGACTAGAAGGTATTCTTAACCTGGATGCCATTTGGGGCGCTCTGGACTGAATGCAAGCAACAGTGGGAAAGAGAGGAACGTTCTTTTTGAAAGGTACATAGTCTCGACAGATTGTGCTATACGTTGACGGAACCAAGAAAGACTAAGAACCACTTGGTGGCAAGAAATTCCTTCTCTTAGTCACTCGAATCAGTTCATCCACATGTTCTGCTCCAGCCTCTCCCTCAGCCCACATTCTTTTCCACTGGTTTCATCTGTGGCTGTAGGTTGGTTTCATCCAGAACGGGTCTCGCACCAACATTCCCAGCTTCATCCGAAGTGAAATTATAACCCGAGATGGCCAGTAGGCGCCGCTGTCGCCTCGTTTAATCTCACACTGGAGTTTGCCACCTACTCCTAGGTCCCCATCCCTCCTCTCGTTTCCAAAATAAGCAAAGATCCCGGTGCTTTGCAGCACTGGGGCGGGATCAGCTTTCACTTCCCCACCCAGACTCTGAGAAGTTATGATGGAGACAAAGCTGGACCGGTTGCCCATGCTGGGGAGAGTTAACATAATTGTTTGGGAACACACAGGGAAGATAATAATTTCCTGATTTCCTCCCTTCCAGGTAGAAATCTCTGCTGTTCGCCTGACTCTTCTTCATGTCATCCCAGTCCCAGTTTAGATAGACCGGATGGAACCAACCAGGGCTGAAATGTCTGCCTTGTACCCTTCCAGGCTGCAAGAACGTGGGCAGAGTATTCACCTCCTCTGATTCTGTCTCTTTCTCTGTAATATAGGGGTAGCGATAAGGCTGTCAAAAGACCATTAGGTATGTAAAGCACTTGGTGGGAAGAAGGCTAAATAAACATGACCATTCTACCACTAGTAGTGCATCCTCCAAGGCTTAACTTACCTCCCCCCCCCCATAGTGTCTACCCAAATGAGGTTCTACCAGATCCCACTATTCCACCCCACCACCCGCCCACACCTTCACGTAACCTCCTGGTGTAATAGAAGTAGGCGGGTCGATAGTTGCCAAATTTTATGCTGTTTTTGCGACTATGGGTGCAGTATTTATCTTCTTTAAGTTGTTTCTCAGTGGCAAAAATGAGACTATTGATGTCTCCCTTACATACGTCATTCAGTTCCCGAGTTAAGAGACAATGTATACTAAAACCATCGTATGAGAGTGTTTGGTGAACAGAGACATCGGGGGTTTGTGAGGAGGGGTCTGGACTTGGAAATCTAAGAAACTTGGGAGACTGGAGGTTTCTGCTTAGCTTTCATCTTCCTCATCCCTACTCCCTCCATCATACATCTTTCTGGTATGGCCCTTTCTTCCTTAATTCCGGTAGACACAGCTGCTGGCGCCCTTTCCCTGGAATTTCTTCCCTGCCATTGCCAGTCTCTGGAGATCCTCCAACAGCAGCTAATGAATAGCTAATGGCCATGTTAATGAAGCTCTGGGGCTCCGCCCCCAGCATCTGGAGAACGCCGCACATAAACGCCCACACATTGCCCAGGTCGTCTTTCTCTTCACCTTCGGGTCTCCAGCCCGGTGCTTGCCACTAAATTCCAGGGGTTAGAGTCAGAAAAACGCCGGCTGGGGAGGAACAGGAGAACCACCCGCAAAGGGCCCGGGATTTGGCAGTTCCCAAGGCGGCCGGCAGAGGGCGGGAGGGGGCCTCTCCGCGAGTTTCGGGTGAGGAGACTCCACTTCCCCACAGCGCTAGGGGAGAGCGCGCTGTCTCAGTCATTTATTAATCACAGTAATTAGCGGTAACGACCTAGCCGCCGGCACTGCCCTCCTGCCGCAGATCTGCCGGGGTGGGCCGGGTGTTAGTCCCACTCTGAGGGACAAACTTCTAAGTTTCCCGACACGATCGCCGCCCCAGTCACGCTCTGTAGTAAACACATCCAATATTTTCATTTCCTCACGCTCATTCTAAGAGAGTTCTCGAAAAATGTAGGGCCCTAAAGCAAAACCTGCTATCTGGGGGAGTCACTGAGTGGCCCAGTTTAACCCAGACCTGCCTGCACGCGCGCCGCCTCTGCCCCCTTGCAGTGGGTCTCAGCCTCCCTTAGCTGTGCCGCTGCCGCTTGGCCGCAGGGTTCGTCTCACCTTTGGGGTCCGGCGGGGTAGGTGAGGAGTAATGGGCCCAGCAACCATCTCCTCCGAAGCCCTCGACATCCCTCTGACACCCCCTGCCGGAGCTTAAGCCCCATTTTATCCCTCGGCCCCACGACGGAGCAGGTGCCGCTGGGTCCGGACATTGGGCAGGAGCGCTCAGGTCTCTCCACCTCGTCAGCCTCCCCCCCACACACACACACCTGGACCGCAGGTGCCCTCGGGGCTGGGTCTCACCGTTGAAGGACGGCTCGCTGGTGGGCAGCAAGCTGTGATTGAGCGCAGCCGTCGAAGAGTTGAAGCCGAAGAGTAGCTCGCTGGAGTTGGCGATGTCCCCGGCCAGTGAGTCCGCGAACAAGTTCATTTGCAGCAGCGTCTTGAGCAGGTAACGCAGCATGACGCGACCCGGCTGGGACCGGGGCGGGGGGCTCGGGACCCAGGCCCTGGGTCTGAGACCCGCGGGCCGGGAGCCGTAAGCCCCTCCGCAGCCTCTGCGCTCTGCCCCAGCCACGGTGCCGCTCTCCGGCCGGCGCGCCCGGGGACGGCGCGGACCTCCGCGTGCCCTCCTCCTTCCCTCGTCCTTCTCTCCACCCCTCCGCGCCGGGGTCCCCGGGGGCTGGGCGGACTGAAAGCAGGTGCCACGCCGATCACGGCGTAATTACGGGATTAATCCGCCTCCCTCCACCCTTCTACCCCCACCCGGACGGCCACTAGCAGGGCAGGAGCCTGGAGTCTCGCAGCGCGCGAGTTGGGGTCCCCGCCCCACGCCCCGCGTCGGAGTCCGGACGCCGCAGGAGTTTCCCTCCTTTCTCAAACCTCCCAAGATATCGACTGAGACTCTGCCGGACTCTGTCCTCCTGGCAGACTTTAGAATAGGAATCCCGCCTCTCTGTTCCCGGTCCTTAGGAAAACTGAGACAAGCACAAACACGGTGCCCCAAGTGTGGGAGCCCTGGCTTCCGTCCTTTCCCAAGTTCTGGGTTTCAACTGCGAAAGTCCGGGGGTCGGGGAAGCGGGGGTTGTGTGGGTGAAGAATAATTCCCTCTGGCTCTCGGGTGCCTGGGCTGCCGGGGGAGACCGGAGGAGGGGGGAGGGGGTGGAGCGTCTGGCCCCCGAATGGAGTAGTCCCTGCGGGAGACTCCGGACGGGGATAAAACTGAGCGTAGCTAACTTACTTCTCTCACGTTTTTATTTGCATACTTTTACTTTGGCCCGCTCTGACATGTTCTATTAAATCGTTTTACTTTTTAGAGGAGACCGAAGGGGAAACCAAGGGTCCTGAACAAAGACAAAGAGAGAGATACCATCTCTGTAAGAGCAAGTGCAGAGAGGCCAGTTGATGCAAGACGTGTGCACATCTGCGGCGACCTGATCACCGTGGTCCTAACCAAGAAAAGTAAAAGCCACGGTGTTATGCTGGAAATAGCATTAAGGCGTCGGGGGAAAGAGAGAAACCAAAATTAGGGGGAGGGTCCTGAGTTGTGGGTTCTGGCTCCACCACACATTGGGTGTGATGGTACAACCTTAGTAAAGTGGGGAGAGGCAGGTGAGCAGGTGGAGGAGACCCAGAGGGGAGGGTGGCGGCCCCAGAGGAGGTAGCCGCAGAGTTAGGGTTTCAGGCAGACAGTATTCAACTGAATGGGAGACTGTTGGGCACGAGATGGTCTGTCCCCAGATGCCTCCCTGAAGACACACCTGCTTTGGGGTCTTGAACTAGGCAATTTTGGTGTCTTCCTACCTCCTAGCCTCCACTCTGTGCATGATTTTTGCAAGGAAGTGGCAAAGTTAAAGTTTGCTGGGGAGAGGGACCCTGGGGCCTCCTCAGAGAGGCAGCACCTTGGGATTGCTCATTTGGCATCTGGTGTGCCTGCTCTGGACCAGGGGTCTGCTACCTCATAGACAACTTAACACTGTAGATCAGGAGGCTGAGATGAGTTGGAGGAGATGGATGACGGGCTAGCAGCACCAGGATGCTAAGAGCTTGATGTTTGTCTCTTGTGCCAAGCTGCATTTAGCTAAGAGATAAGGTACCTAAGAGATAGGTCACCCCCCAGGGGTGACCCACCCAGAAGTAAGTCCCATGCTGTATTTACTGGTAAGAAAAAACACCAGCTCCTTGGCCCTCTGTTTGCCCTCTATTCAGGAGGAATCACGCTTCCAGCTCCGTCCAGATCCCTTTGCTGGGCAGCTTCTGCTGTACAGTCCAGGGTCCTCTGCTCTGCCTCCCACTGGCCCAGAGATCCAGAAGCTCAGCCAGAATAGAAACCCAGCTTCTTGGCACTGGGCCTTGATGTGGGTTAGGGAGGACAGGACTTCCGCAGACCAGACCAGCCCAGCAAGCACATCCCACCATGTGGCTCCTGCCCCATCCTAATCCCCTGATTTGCTCCCTGTCGGCCTCTCAGCAAACACAGGGCCTGCCAGCGTCTAGGGGCTTGTCACCCTGTTAGCGGATTTGTTCCCTGAGACAGAGAAGTTAATTGGCCCTTTATGTGGGGATCAGGGTGTATTTGCTCAGGGCTCCCTGAGCGGAGGCAGCGGCTCAGCTCTTGGGCAAGGCTGCTTCCTAATCCCTGTCACCCTGGGTTTGGAGGCTGGAAAAATAGGGGGGCCACAGTTTCTTCCAGGGCTCTCAGGCCCAGTGTTTCTAGCCCTCTTTTATAACGCACCATTTCTAGTACTCGTTTTTTTCTTCTTGCTCTTTCTTTCTGCTTCTCAGCATCTCTGGACTGCACTCCTTTTAAACTAACTCTGATCTAATGTCTAAAGCAGGCGAGTCCATTATGATGAAGACCTCCAAGCATAACATAAGCTCCCCTCACCCCAGTGTTCCTAGAGCCCTGAGCCTGGCAGGGGTCCAGCCCTCTCCTTCCCTCCCCTTCTTTACTTGAGCTCAGATGGGCAGCCTAGGAACTGGCCTGGGCCTTTTCAAGTCCAAATTCTCACTGACTGTTCCTTGGGAGGAGTTTCCCTCTTACTTGTCTTCACTGCCTGCCCCATCCCCTCCCCCCCCCTCAAAGAAATCATGACACACCCTACCTGGCTTCTAACTTTTGCCTACGGAGAGGTGCTAACTTAGAGCATCTCTCTCTATTTCTTATCTTGTAAACTACAGGTGCTGTACAGCTCCTAGAACACTCTGTGTGTGTACACTGTAATTGGAGTATCTTCCTTGGGGTTCCTTTCAACTGGTTGGTAACTTCCCATCTTAGGCTTAGAGAGAATCAGAGTTGAGGGTTTTCCCTTCTGTTGCCTCGGGAGATGGCTTCTTTTCCAGAATTTTATCAATAATGTCATCTGCACTTTAAGGGTAAGAAAAATAGGAGACTCCAAAGAGGAGTTGGCAGGAAGAATGTGTGAGTGCTGAGTCTGGAGTTAGTGGATAAGTATTTTTGCGTAGGGTATGGCATCTTGTGGGAAGAGGAGTGTGTGTGTGTGTGTGTGTGTGTGTGTGTGTGTGTGTGTGTGTGTGTAGGAAACCATTCCTACAGAACAAAAGCCATAGAAAGGAATCAAGGGGTGATTAGGTCGATGTGGAAGTGGAATATGTCTTTCCCAGGGTGGTTGGTTTTGGGGTGAGTGGAAAATATGGAAGGGGTGAATATGGTAATATGAGAAGACTGTTCAAGAGTGGTGTGTGTGTGTGTGTGTGTGTGTGTGTGTGTGTTTTGAGGGACAGAATAACTACCTCGGGGCAACTTTCTTGGCCTACTGCCAGCAACATAAGCCAGGGAAAATGGCTGGGAATTTGCAGGGACCAAGTTAGGGACTCAGAGAGGCTTTTTGGTGGGCCACAGCCTGCCTGCCAGCTGATAGGGATGAAGCTGCTGGCATGTAATTGCCTGGGAGGGCAGTTGAAGGAAAACCCATGCTCTCACACTGATTACTGCCACTGCCCCAGTACACGCACACACGCACACACGCACATGCCAGGTACATTTACATCCCCCTAGAGCCTGTAGCCTCCCATCACTCTCTGCCTGGACCCCTTCCCAGGGCACTGATATGCACTGAACATATGTGTATGTTTTTGTGGGGTGGGGGAAACAAGGAATTAACATCTGTCCCCCACCCCCACTAGGCCAGCCTGTGAATGGCCCAGCAGGGTCCTGGCTTCAGAGCTGAGATGCCAGGGGGGCAGTGACCCAGCCGGCTGAAGCCAGCATGCCAAACAGGAGGGGGGAGCAGAGAGCAAAGAGCAGGTCTGGGCTGGAAAGCAGACCGCAGGAGCTTACCCCGCAGGAGCCAGGGTTTGTTGGCTCAGTCCCTGTCGCTGCTGAGATAATAAGCCAGGCCCCCCCCTCCTTTGCCCAAGAGTACCCTATACCCCCAACACACACATAGGGTTCCAGCTGAGAAACTGCAAGGAGACACTTTGCAAAGCATTGAAAATGTGGAGGCTAGTGAAATGTCTGCATCCCCTTACAGACAGAACAAACACAAGGAGAACAAGAACTTCCTTTTCTTTTATAAAACTTGGTGCAAACGGGCCCTCCCTGGTGGCGCAGCGGGTTAAAGCACAGCACTGAGAATCTAAAAGCCGCTTCCGCATGAGTTTGATTCCCACCTGCCCTGGAGGTGACCACATGGCGTGGCAGACCTCTCCTGACCCGCCCGCTGCTCCCCTCAGCAGTGTACTTCATTGATCTGCCTGTTCTGCTCCCCGCTCTGTCTCTGGTGCTCTGTCTCTGGTGAAG
Source organism: Condylura cristata (assembly GCF_000260355.1). Classification (NCBI taxonomy): domain Eukaryota; kingdom Metazoa; phylum Chordata; class Mammalia; order Eulipotyphla; family Talpidae; genus Condylura; species Condylura cristata. The sequence goes on from NW_004567126.1 coordinate 14,816,685, forward strand.
CCTCTCGCCGCCCCTGAGCCTCTGGCCTGTACCCCAGTTCTGTATGCACAAATAAATAAATCTTTAAAAAAAAAAAAACTTGGTGCAAGCAAGCCCTCCATAAATACAGGCTTAGGGACTATATCTGATTAGCTAGTCCTCCCAACTGCCCCTTTGGAGACCGCTGGCCTTCCCTTCTCTCTCGCTCTGTCTACTTTCTAGCTCTGTCTCTTTCGCTCCCTCTCTCCATCTACCTTTCTTTACCAGGGCTGTTATAACCAAGTACCACAAAGAAGCCTACAACAACAGTTTATTCTCCCACAATTCTGAAAGCTAGAGACCACGAGTCCTACTCCCCTCACCTTCCACCAGAACTCTGCCCAGTGTCCTGCCCCGCCTCCCTGCCACCAATTCCCTCTGGTAAGCAGAGTAGTTTTCCGAGTCTGAGAATTATTTCTACTGTGTTTCTATGGCGGTGTGAAATATACCTCCAGAGTCATGTCAGCCTGTAAACAACTAACAAAATTAATATTAATATTTTCTCAAATTAATGAAATATGAGAAAAAAGCAAATACTTTTTAGGCACTTCAAAATAAATAAATTAGCAAACAAGTAAAGTCAAGGTGTCCGCAAAACTATTCTTTCTCTGCAAGTGCCAGGGAACAATCCTTCCTGGTTTCTTCTGCCTTCTCGGGGTTGCTAGTAAATCCTGGCATTTCTTGGCCTTATGCATAGTTCCAATCTTCACACAGTATTCTTCTGTGTGCGTGTGTGTGTGTGTGTGTGTGTGTGATCTCTTTTAATAAGGGCACCAGTCATTGGGTTAGGCCACCCAAATCTAGTATGACCTCAGTAAACCAATTATCTGCAAGGATCCTCTTTCCAAATAAAAATATAAATAAGTCACATATTGAAGTTCCAAGTGGATATCAATTCAGGGGGGGCGTGGGGTATCATTTATTTATTTATTTATTTATTTTTTAGGAAATAGGAAAAAGGTTTTTGTTTTCAATAACCACAAAATATAGGAATTGAATAGAAAAGAAATTATCCTGACCTGTAAGAGTAAAATGATTCAATGAGAGACATAAATGAAGACTTGGATAGCTAGAGAAACTATGTATTTGACAATACGGTTATAAAGTTATCTAAAGAAATGCAATTCAAGAAAATCAATTTGGCAGATGAGGAGGAGTCAGTAGAACCCGCATGGTGTTGATGGAGGCAGCAGTTCTTGGTAGAGCTGACTCAACTCTTTTAGAGTTACAAGTTGTCAGGCATCCTGAAAAAGTATGGTAGTAGAAATCACTTACATGCAGAATATAGAGTAGGCAAATAATGGGTCAGACAAAGACAAACCTTAACAGCAACCCTAGAGAAAGTTTACCATAGATCTAAAGCAATGTGGGGGAAAGAGGGAAGGAGAGGGTAAGCGTGAGGAGGAGCACAGTGGACTAAGGTGAAAGCCTTTGTCTGGGTGCTTTGTGGGGGGGATCTTATTTAATCCAAGACACCTTCCTTTTCTGTTTTTCCTCCTTCCTTCACCCTCTCTATTATCCTGTTTCTCTTCTAATAGGGGGCCTATCTTGCTAGGTTTTTTTTTTAAGATTTTATTTATTTTTGCATAGAAGAGCTGGTATGTAGGCTGGTGGGGGGTAAGGGGTTGGGGAGCAGTGAGGACTAGCAGAAACAGAGTAGGGTGCAGAGCAGACAGAGAAATGCAGTGCTGAGGGGAGCGGTGGATGGGACAATAGAGGTCTGCTGCAAAACATGTGGGTCAGCTCCCTGGACAGCTGTCCAGCTCAGGCCTTGTGGTGAGCCATGGTGGTGATAGTGCTGAGAATTAACCTCTAAGCTACCAGAAGGGGTTGTTTTGCTAATTTTATAATTATAAGCACAATACATGGTCGTGCAAAAATTCTCCAAGTGAAGTAAGACCTACCAAGAGGGCAAAGTCCCCACACATCCTTTACTCCTTCTTCATTCCACAGCACTGTGTGGCGGAGGATCTTAGATGTCCTTTCAGATTTGAAAAAAGCATATATTATATATATATCTTCTGAAAAACACAAATATTATCATAACTATTTTACTGTTTCATAGCTTGCCTTTTCAAATCATAAAAACATGTTTTAAGCCACCTAGTAGGTTAAACAGATGGGGAACCGTTAGAAAGCTCCCACTTTTGAGCCTCCCTGCTGTTGCAGGGATTAAAGTCTCAGCACCATGAAGCAGTCACCAGCCATTGTGAAGTAAGTTCAATCCCCGGCCAGGGAGGTGACCCACATGGCACAGCAGACCTCTCCTTATCTGCCCACTACTCCCCTCAGCAGTGTATTTCAGTCAATTTGCCTGTTCTGCTCCCCGCTCTGTCTCTGGAGAATCCTCTCACCCCTTGCACCTCTGGCCTGTACCCTAGTTCTTGCATGCATAAATAAAAGTAAACCTCTTAAAACAAGAAAAAAGAAAGCTCCCACTTTCCACCACAGGCAAGCCATGATGGGAACTAGGACTGGGGCACTACTAGTAATGATGGGAAGAGGCTGGGTTCTGGATATATTTTAAAAATAGAGCTGGCAAGCTTCTACTAAAATGGGGGGACCTAAGCCTATTGCCATAGGCTAGGGAAGGTTAGGACATCAGTTCAGGGGTGTTGAGTCTGAGATGCCTGTTAGAGCTCCCAGTGGTGTGGTTACGTGGGCAGGTGGATGGCCTCATCTGAAGTTCAGAGAAGCTATCTAGGCTAGAGATTTAAGTCTTCATCATATAAATGGCCTGGAAAGTCACAGAACTAAGGAGATCTTCAGGACAGATAAAATCACAGTGGACAGGCCCAAGGACCCAGCCTTTGGGTACTCCTGGCTATACTTAGCATTTAGGAACTTGAAGAAGAAGCAAAAAGTCTGAAAAAGGCCAGAGAGTTTCTGAGTATTTCCCTGCCTCCTGTCTGTGGCCATGGTCTGCCTTTAGTTTTTCATCATCCTTCACTCTAACTATTGCAAACTAAGTGTCTGCATGCAGTCTCCTGCTGAGATCTGTCCTCTACAGTTGCTGGAGGCAGTGGTCTGATGTAAGTTCAATCCTCATTTAATAAGCACCTATTAAATGCCAGACACAGAGCTGCATGTTTGTCTCTAATGATCAAATTTGATCCCATCACCATCATTCAAAATGATAATGGCTCCCATTACTATACAATAGACCCCAGCAAGTGGCATGGAAGAATCACCATCATCTCAATGCTGTCTGCCTTTTCAGATCTTTTTTTAAAAAATATTTTATTTATTTATGTGTATAAGAACTGGGATATAGGCCAGAGGTGCCAACGGTGAGAGGATTTACCAGAGACAGAGTGGGAAGCAGAATAGGTGGGTCTACTGAAATACACCACTGAGGGGAGCAGTGGGTGAAACAGGTAAGGTCTGCTGCACCATGTGGGTCAGCTCCCTGGCCTGGGGTTGAACTCCTCCCGCTGCAGTGGCTGCAGATTGCTTCATAGTGCTAAGACTTAACCCCTTGCACCTCCAGGGAGGCCCCTGGGTAGTATTATTGCCCTCATTTTGCAGAGAGGGAGATTCAGGCACACGGTGATAAGGTGACTTGACTAGTAAATGAAGGTTCAGGATTTCAAGTCAGGCTGACCCTACACCTGATGCTTGGTATACCACATTCCTGGCATACCTGCACCTGAGGATGGCAAAAAGAAGGACCCCCCCCCTTTTCTTTCCCCAACATGCCACTGTTATGTATTATTCTAGTAGCAGAGTGACTTCTACCATCACATTGCTGAGCATAATTCACTAGGTCATAATTCCCCAGATCTTTTTCTACCATTCTGTTTTTAGTCCTTACTTCCCTTAGTCCATAGACCTGTCAATATTAAACCTGATATTCTTAGTACTTGTTCATTTCTGTGATTTCTGGCACTTTCCCAGTTTCAGGGAAGTAAAAAAAGGGTTCTCTTCCTAATCATTCTGTCTCAATTTCTCTCTCTCTCTCTCTCTCTCTCTCTCTCTCTCTCTCTCTCTCTGTATGTGAGAGTCAAAAACAAAAAGGAAGGGACTAATTAAGACATTTAAATCCCCTGCATCCAACAGAAGATGCCACATTTTTCAAGTAAAGAATAATATTCCCTTGCCTTTAGTGATTTACATTCAGTGGGAAATGCTTTGTGTTAAATACACACGTGAAAGACTTTCCTCCACATCACACACTTCATTCTGTATTTCTTTGCTCATTTGTACATGTGTTCATGCATTTACCTGCATTCACCTTGAATTCTCTCCAGTGTCTGCAGGAGTCCCTCTGTCTTTGAGTCCTTCCTTCTATTTCTCCACATTGAACTTTGGATTTCTACACCCTAAGAGGCCCCCTTTCACTGGTTTGTCCTGGAACTCAAGTCCGCAGAGTGATGAGGACCCCAAGACTTTTGGACTCCTGCAGAGAAGCACCATCTGATCTGGGAATATCCAGCCCCATTGTGATTTTATTCATTTTTCATTGACACAGGGAGGAGCGATGCAACCAGAACTGAGGAGCACACAAAACAGAGCAGGTGCTGTTCTGACAAGTCCTGGGAACCTCCCCTCAGACAGACCTTCCTTCTCTCCTTCTTTCCCTCCCTTCCTCCCTCCCTTCTTTCCTCTCACGTGCCTCATTCCTTTTGGTTTTTCTTCTGTGTCTCTCCCCTTTCACCTTCCCTACCCCCATCCTGCTGCCTGTTTATTTTTAAAGCCTCACCTCCTAGGTCTTGATTGCATAGCTCATAAATATTCAACATTTCCTAGAAGCAGCCTCTGAATGATATCTCAGCACTCACTGCTGTCCCCTCATCTAATCAGAAGTAGGGCTAGACTTTGCTAAAGGTCACTTGCCTCTACCCTCTGAGCCCTGTACTTAGCGGCATGGGGGACTTATTTTCCTGTCCATGGTCTTCATCATAAAGGGACCGCCCACTGTGAACCTGCAATCCCATATGGACTCCCACCTTCTCAGAGCCCAAGACCCCTGTTGCTAAATATTCCATGATGAGAAAGTTTAAATATACCAGGGCAATAACCCTGGCATTGGAAGAGGAAAGACAGATGTGGATCCACATAGAAAATTTATTACTTTTGTCCCTGGCACATAGAGGACATTCAGTAAGTATCTGAGCTATTATTGATTTCCTACAGATATATAGAAAAGATAATCCAAATAAAAGAAATCATTAAATTAAATATGAGGGAATACATACAATTTTTTGCACTTAAAAAATAATATAATAGTTTATTTTTACATCATTTTGTGACTTTTTCCATCTCAGTTGTAATCCCCGTGGGCTTCCCATCACCAAATCACCCATGTGCCATCATCACAGTGCATTTCCCTCCCCTCCCCACCCCCCCCATTTTTGATCCCATTCTCCACTCCACCCCCATAAAATGTCTCTGATATATAGTTGTTCATTATTATTCTTTTCTCCCCTGGCCCTTTATACTCCTGCTATGAGTGAAACCATCCAATATTTTTCCTTTTCTTTTTAGCTTATTTCACTAGGCATGATCCTTTCCAGCTCCATCCATGTTGCTGCAAAAGTATTTTTTTGATTGCTGAGTAATATTCCATGGTGTATATGTACTACATCTTTTTAATTCAGTCATCTTCTTTTGGGCATTTGGGCTGCTTCTATGTTTTTCCTATTGTAAATAAAGCAGCAATAAACATGGAGGTGCAGGTGTCTTTTTGAATCAGTGTTTTTGTGTCTCTTGGGTAGATACATAGGAGTGGGATTGCTGGGTCATATGAAAGCATAATCTTTAGCAGTTCGAGAAACCTCCAAACAATTTTCCATAGTGGTTGTACTAGTTTGCATTCCCACCAGCAGTGCAGGTGAGTTCCTTTTTCTCCACATCCTCGCCAACATTTGTTGTTGCTAGTTGTTTGAAGATGTGCCATTCTCACTGGGGTGAGGTGGTATCTCA
>NW_004567126.1:14824032-14844395 GCF_000260355.1 Condylura cristata
GGGATTGCTGGGTCGTAGGGAAGCTCCATGTTTAGCAGTTTGAGGAGCCTCCAAACAGTTTTCCATAGTGGTTGCATTCCCACCAGCAGTGCAGGAGAGTTCCTTTTTCTCCACATCCTTGCCAAAATTTGTGGTTGTTTGAAGATGTGCCATTCTCACTGGGGTGAGGTGTTATTTCACTGTGGTTTTAATTTGCATCTCCCTTGTTACAAGTGATGTTGAACAACAAATAAATAAATCTTAAAAAAAAATAAGATAATCCTTTATAAAGGGTTAAGGAGAGGAGGGAGGGCAGATGATTATGGGTCTGGGGCTCTGTTCAGGACACAGCTCTCCTGCCTACTTGGACATCCACAAGCAACTCCAGTCAAGGCAGTGGCCAGTCTTGCCCCCACTGATTTGGAGACAAGTCAGCCAAGTTAGGGCTTTTTGTTTGAGGAAAAGGAGGAAACAGAGAGCTGGGAATAGGAAGTAAGTGCAGGGAATTAGAGGTTGGTAGGTCTCTCTCTCTCTCTCTCTTTTTAAGATTTACTTATTTATGCATGCAGAACTGGGGTACAAGCGAGAGGTGCTTCATCAGAGGTGAGAGGCTTTACCAGAGACAGAGTGGGGAGGAGAACAGGCAGATTGGCAAAGTACACTGCAGATTGGCAGGTCAGGAGAGGTCTGCCACACCATGTGGGTCACCTCCAGGGATGGGGATTGAACTCGCACGGAAGCTATGCTGCTAGCTTGCAGTGCTACGTCCTAACGTCCTAACCCGTTGCACCACCAGGGAGGGCCCTGGTAGGTCTCTTAAAAAAATTTATGTATTTATACATAAAAGAAATGGATGTAGGTCAGAGGTGGGGGAAGAAGCGAGAAGATTCATAAGAGACAGAGTGGGGAGCGGAACAGGCAGATGTACTGAATTACACTGCTAAGTGGAGCAGTGGGGGAGACAAGAGAGGTCTGCTGTGCCATGTGGATCACCTCCCTGGCCAGGAATCAAACACAGGCCTTAGCTATGAAAGCACTTAGTCTTAACTCCTCCACTACCAGGGAGGCCCAGAATGGCAGGTCCCTTTGTAAGTATCCTCCCTAAATCTCTATTCTATGACATATTAGAAAGTTTTCATCCCAGCATGGCTTGAGTCCTTTCAGAGCTCAAAACCTGATGTGGCCTTTTACAAGGTGAGGAAGCTAGGGTTCTTTTCTGAAGACCTCTCTCTTCTCCTGGGCTTGCTTCTGCTTCTGATTATCACTAAAGAACTGACTAGGACATGGGTAGAAAGAAAAATAGTCAGAAAACAGAGATGGAATCCAAGAATTAAAGAAAAGAAAGTCCTCTTGGTTGAGACACTGGAGACTATCAGGCCAAGCTCATCTCTAAATGCTGCCCTGAGCCAACTCTGTCAAAACTCATAAGGGGACTAGGTTGGCAGAGGTTGGGGGTGGGGTGAGCCACAATGACTTGGCCCAGCAACCAAAGATACAGCTTCATAGCCTCCGCATAGTAACTATTTCAGCACAGCTTAGGTTGGAGAGGGCACCAGAAATATTCCATCGGGCGCTTCTGTCAGAGGAAGCTATAAAAATGTGTATGAGGGGGGAGGGTTGATGTGGGGACAGGGCCCATGTGTTTCGGGCTCTATTAACTAACTCCCTCCCATCCATCACCGCCTCCCCCGGGCCTCTGCAGCCCTGGCAGCTGGGTCACCCCGGGGAGGCTGGGCTGGGGGTCCCTAAAGGGAGCCAGGCTTCAGGCAGAGCAGCGGAGACACATGTGTGTCTGGCTGGGTTGGGGCTGGCGCCTCATTGAGAAGGGGGCTCGCCAAGCTGGGCTTCATTAGGGCAGTGGCACTAATAGGGGAGGGGGCAGGGGGCTGGGCTGACAGCCAATTACTTGCTCGTCTGCATTATGGATTAACCCATCTGGGCCTAGGAGATTGGCTCTGAAAGGGGCACAAAAGGTGGGGCGTGACCACAATCACACACTGAATTATCCCGTCTGAACACAATTGTCCATCAACAAACGGGCCTCGGGATGGGTGACCCCCTTGGGTTCTTTCCACCCCCCCTCACCCTTTGCCCCACAGGAAGAGCCAGAGATAAACTGGCACCTGGTTAAGAGGCAGGGTCTGGGAGTAGGAGAACAAGGGTGGCATCCAAAAAGACAGCGTATTTAGGAGAGAAGGCTGTTTGAGGTTCAGCCAAAGAAGCCTGAAGTCAGACAAACTTTCTTTCACATATATTTTTTCACTTTGGTCCTCTGCCTCAGAGGCAACACATGACCTAAGAAAGCCAATTAACTGGAATACCACAGAATTAGAGAATAGATGGCTTGGCCATCTCTCCCAGAGATACATGGAAGGGCCCCCAAAGTCAGGGCCCATCTCACCCATCACCCTTCTGAGGCTAATTGATTCCAGGCGTGAATAAGGGGTTCTCAGATGGGGTCTTGGAGGACCCAGCTCCTGCTCTGGCATTCTGATGCTCTCCCAGTGGGGTGCCCTCCACCCTCCCCCACCCTGCCTCCTCTAGGAGAAAGCCACTGTGGTGCAGGGTGAGGAGGGAAGAATGGGAGGGGGGTGGCAGGCAGGGGGCTCTCTCCTCTGGCTAATCCCCTCATTACCATCTCATAATCAGAATCACGCTTTCAATGTAAATGGGGATGTTAAATATTGGTTTCTCTAGACACAGCTCCTTTGGAGAAAATTATTGATGCTCCCTCTTTTGCCAGTGCTGGAGGCTCCCACAGTGAGGGGGAGCGGTGTGGAGCATTAGTGAGGGTTAGGGGCTTAGAGTCTGGTTGGCTGGGAAGGTGGAGGTATCTGACAAGAGGAAGGCAAACTGATTTGTTTTTAGTTGGCCTGGGCAGCCTCAATTTCCCTGATTCAGCAGAAGAAACTCATCCAGAGGAAATTGGCTCATTTCAAACTCATCAAGACTTCGTTGGAGCTGATTGGCTTCTACTCTCAAATCACCCTTGACCAGAGATCAATATGGAGTTGGAGATTCCAAAATCAGATTGGGAGGGGGGAGAAAGGAGGGAGGAAGGATGGTACATTCAATGGGAAGCTCAGGCTCCTGGCCAGGCATAGGTTGAACCTCCTGGCATCCCGCAGGGTGGGGGGAATGACCTGGATTCTCCTGCCATTTCTAGATACAAAGCAAAACAAAGTTGCAATGGTTTTGTGTTTGTCTTTGTACATCCTGTGAAATGGGTATCACAGTTGTCACTCCTAGCCTCATAAGACTCTGGAGCAGCATGGTGCTCACCCAGGTGCATGCAGCTGGTCAGTGGTAGGTTTATATTGAACACAGATCTTGTGAGGCCAAACTCAGCCTCCATCTTTTTGCACCATGCTCGCTAACTTTTGAGGTGTCTGCTCCCTTGTTACTATAGGGACACAGAGACCGTTGGTATGTCTGTAGCCTGGTGCTAGTTATGTGCATTGAGGGGTGGGTGTGAGGGCACGCAGGCAGGGGTCCTTTTCTACTCTGCTTTCCCACATGGCCATGGGTGTTGGGAAGGCCATCATTCTACTTGTTCTCCCTCTGTCTGCCCAGGAGCTCCATCCTCACTGGCTTATGTCTGCCCTGGACACAAATCTGGAAATGAAAAACATCAATAGTAATAACAGTTCCTTCTCATATCTGACCAGCATGTGCAGTTTACAAAGTCCCTTTCAAGCTGCATGTGGCTAGGACCTCACAGTCTAATTTGAACTGGTACCATCATTTAAGGTTTGGAGACACAGGCTCTGGAGCCCCACTGTGAGTTCACCTCAGTCCCACTGCTTAGTAGCTGGATAACCCCTGGAAAGCTACATCATGCTCTGCTGCCTTGATGCTCTTATCTATGGAATAAAGGAGGTGATAATAGAGCGTAAGTCCAAGAGTTTGGGGAATAATAACTGAAAGTACACATACCAAATACTTAGAAGTGCTGGTACATATCAAGCTTTCTCTCTCTCTCTCTCTTTTTTCGATTTAGTTTGTATTTATTTATGCATACAAGAAATGGGGTGTAGGCCAGAGGTGCTTGGGGGGTGGGGTGTGTGAGAGAGACAGACAGACAGTGGTGAGCAGAACATGTAGATCTACTGAAATCCACTGCAGAGGGGAGAAGCAGGGAAGACAGGAGAAGTCTGCTGTGCCTCCTGGGTCAGCTCCCTGGCCAGGGATTGAACTCATGCCCCAGTGGGGGGGAAGAGGGGTTGCTTGATAGAGCTGAGACTTTAATCCCTGCACCACTGGGGAGGCCCAACATACTAAATTTTCAATCAGCCATGGGGTAAGGATTATGAGCTATGTACAACCCATTTTACAAACACAGAAACTGAGGCACAAAGAACTAAGTGACTTGTCTGAGGTTATTTGGTTGGTAAGAACAGAACTGGTTCTGAAATCAGGTACAGAATGGAATCTGCAGGTGGTGGGTGTGACTTCCTGCCACACTTTCCTAGGTGAGAAAGAAAAGGGCGGTCTCCTGAGATCTTCTGCTGTGCTTTAAGTTTTTTTTTCCTGTTGAGGGTGGTTAGGATAGCAGTGAAGCAGGAGAAGCGAATTATTTACTATAACCAGCGTGGGGCGGCGGGACCCCCCTCTCCCGGGCCTCAGACTGGAGCGAAGGCACCATGTGGTCTGCGCTAAGCCTCTCCTGAAAGAGAAGGCGGTAGATGCCTTCGGAGGGCCCCCTCCAGGGCCTCAGAGCCGGTTTCCGCTGCTCAGCTCCCTCCGTTTAGCTTCCTCCTCATTAACTCCCCGGCCTCATTAATCAGCCCCGATGAAATGCGCCCCCGGGAACACTGCCCGCCCGCTCTGCCGTTTGGCGCTTTAATTATCCTCCCAGCGGGAGGAGGTGCGGTGTTTGATGCGCCCGCGCACGCTGGCCTAGCTGAAGCAGGACCCAAGTAGAGACCCAGCTTGGGCGGGACACGGGACGCCGTTGCCAGGAGGTAACAGCCGTCCCAGGCAGCCCTGGCTACTACCTGGCCTCTGTGAGTCAGTCTACTATGGAGCTGTCCTTGGATCAAGTCCTCTTCCTACAAAGAAAGAGGAAACTTCCTTCTTTTCAAAACAAAGCCCACAAGCCTTCCTCTTTTCAGTCTAGTTTCAGCCAGACTCCCCCTGCTCCTCCTGCCTAAGTAGCTCACAGTCAGGTGTTGAAGATAAAGACATCACACCAGTCAGACCCCAGGAAGTTCCCATCATCCAAAAACTATCAGGACAAGGTGCTATTCTTAAGCAAGCACAGAGTGCCAGAGCAATGTAGGGCACAGATTTTAGCTTCCAGACACACACACACACACACACACACACACACAGGTGTATGTCCCAGAGAAGACCTAAGCCTGGAGTGCAACTTAATGGTAAGCGTTGGTTAACTGGTATAGGAGTGGGTGCTTCCAGAAGCAAATAGCTCACCCAGACCAGACTAGACAGCACTGTGTGTGCAAGCCTTGGGGGTAATTCAGTGTGGCTGGAGGGCAGGGTGGTGCTAAGGAGACAGCATGTGCCAGGAAGCTAAAGCCTCAGGTCATGGGTGCCTTGTTTGCCTTGCAAAGAACGCTGAATTAGACCCAACATAAAGGCAAAGAGAACTTACTGACAAATTTTAAATCCAGATTGCCATGATTACGCTTATGTTTTGGAGAACTTTTCAAGTGGGGAAGATGAAGTGGAGAACAGGATGGAGGCAAGGAGGCTAATTAGCAGGCTAGGTGACTGACGTGTGGGAGGCAAGAGGGAGAAAGAGAAGTTTAGAATATTTCCAAGTTCCCCCTGCAAAGTGTGTTTTGGGAATTGGGAGGAAGGTGCCTAGAAGTGTTCAAAGGTCTCTGACTCAGCCCAAAAGGAAAGTAAGAAATAGTCCCCCTGATTCTCTTCAGCCAGATTTGTCTTCTGGTCCCACATGATAAGTTATTTCATCAGGTCTCTCATCTGTAAGATGAAACACAGATGGATCTGGTTTACACACTCACAATGGCAGGGTCTGGGGACCTGAGGAAAGGATCTGAGCAAACCAGGGCAAGATAGTTTTGTCCACTGAGAGAAGCAGTGTTCTTCCCCCACAGAATGTTCAGGGTCACAGATTCTCCAGAGGAGAAACCAGGGCTCAGCACTTTAAATATGTTATCTCCTAATTTTAAAATACCTACAGGAACAAAACATACTTGGCTTGAAGCACACTGAATATCTTTAAATCCATTTCCTCATAATAATGTGTGTGTGTGTGTGTTTTTAATCATGGTTCACGTATAGAGGATGCTAAGAGTCAATTCATTATTTTGATAACTCATGGGTTAAGAAAAAGAATCAAGTGTTTTACCCTAGCTTTCCTATTTGGGTGTGCCTCAGGAAAAGCAAATAGTTGATGGCAGGTTTTCTTTAGAAAGTATTCCAGCTAATAAATGAAGATGGAATCACAGAATTAAAAGGTCCCAATTTGGTAATCCCTAATGAAATAATGGACCTGGGCAGTGATACTTCATAGGTGCTGACAGAACAACAATAGTTTCATAGTATTTCTTGTGAAGGATTCTTGCAAGAAACAATCAAGCATTAATTGATCAAACCTCTACATCTAACAACCAATTTACAGGAAATATGGAGCAGAAGAACATGTTAAATGACACCATGGGGATACATTTGACAAAATCCAGACTATGGGAAATTCTGCAGAACAAATGGTCCAGTTTCTTCAACAAATAAATTGCCAAGAATAAAAGAGACTGGGTGGGGGGTTCATTAAGATAAAAGAGCCATTGCACTGTATAGACTCATTTGGATCCTAATTTGAACAAAAGCAATCATGGTGAAGAAAAAATAATTGAAGTGATGGGGAAGTTTGGACATTGATAATATATTTTAGGTGTGATAATGGTCTGAGCGTTTTTATGTAATTTAACAAGTCTTTACCCTTTAGGATTACACTGAACTGTTTACAAAAGAAGTATTATTTCTGAGCTTTGCCTCAAAGCTGTGAGGTGGGGGAGGGGAGACAGTGAAAGAAGATTGTCTTTGAATGGATAGTGCTGAAGCTGGGTGATGGTACATGTGGTTCATTCTATTATTCTCTCTAAATTTAAGGCTACTATTTCACAATGTGTTGTTATCCATGATACAAAGTGTTAAAATTTACTTTATGAGCCAAAATGTATCACCTCAGTCATGGGTTCTAGATTGTGGTCTTTCTGGGTGATGGTACATGTGGATTCACTCTTGTTACAGGGTAGCCCAGAGTGGACTGGGCCGCCTGTCTGTGGGGCCTCACAGTCACTGTAGTTTCCAATCACTTGTGTAGGGTATAGGGTCCAGAAAGCTGGAGTAGGGAGTGGAGTCCATAAGACTCTGCAGGATGTCTTTAGGACATCCTTCCCCTTAACAACTCTATTATTCTAAGTTTGTGTAAGACTATTTCACAGTGTGTTGTTATCCATGATAGAAGGTGTTAAAATTTACTTTATGAGCCAAAATGTGTCACCTCAGTCATGGACTCTAGATTGTGGTCTTTAGATCTCATGGCGCTTTAGCATCCACTGGACTCCAGATCATCCAGTATGCAATCCATCCACGCTGAAACCTTTTGCTACTTGATCTCACTTACCTAATCTCTTTTCTGACCTCTTTCCAAGTCCTTTCCTGATAGAAGATCATTAAAAAAAAGCCTTAAGGGGGGGCCCTCCCTGGTGGCGCAGCGGGTCAAAACACTGCACTGAGAAGCTTGAGCTTCTTCCGCCACTGCACTGAGAAGCTTGAGCTTCTTCCGCATGAGTTCAATTCCCGCCTGCCCCTGAGGAGATCCACATGGCGAGGCAGACCTCTCCTGACCTGCCCGCTGTTCCCCTCAGCAGTGTACTTCGTCAATCTGCCTGTTCTGTCTCTGGTGAATCCTCTCACCCTCCGCATCTCTGGCCTGTACCCCAGTTCTATAATAAATAAATCTTAAAAAAAAAAAAAAAAAGCCTTAAGGGCCAGCGCGAGTTGCTGGGCCAGGCGACACACGACGGGAAGGCGCTAAGGGCGCTAAGGGTTAGCCTCGGTCTCGATTTAGTGCGCCTCCTTAAGTCCCCGGCCCATGTCCTCTACCCAGTTCCTTTAGGTCAGCGTTCAAGGGAGACCACGTCTGTCTGGCCAGACAGAACCCAGACAAAAGAACCCTCTGCTCAGAAGGGGGATAAACGAAAGACGGAATCTCCTCCGGAACAATCGGGTCGGAACGAGTAGCTATTCTTTTGGAGGGGAGGAAGGAAGTGGAAGTCCGCATGTGCCCCTCACGCTTGCAGGACGCTGCGTAGTGCAAGCTCGGCGCTACTTCTGCGCAGTCGCTTCTCACTGCAGCACTCCACCCCCGTTACCCTGCAGCCCGCCGGGTTTCGCAGCGAACCGCCCGGGTCTGCGCGCTAGCAGCTCTTTTAGAAGAGCAGCGCGCAACCAGCAAGCGCAGCGCGAGGGGCGGCGGCCCGGGCGCGGGGTGCGGGGCAGAGGGGACGCGGACAATAGGCAATCAGCCGCTCCCCGCGCGCGCGGGGATCTCCGGCCAGGAGAGCACTCCCAACCGCTCACTGCTCCTCCCAACCCCCCGCGGGCACCTCATTGTTTCCCGGCTCCTCCTCCCGCCCGACCCGGGCAGTCCAGATTGCCGCCGCCTTGGGGGTCTGGCGAGGGTCGGTTCTTGGCCGCAGAGTGGCCGTGAGTCCTCAGACCCCAGAGATCGGTGCGCCCCGGTCAGGCTGCCCGCCCTCCCCCGCTCCCACCTCCTCCATCATCCGCTCCCGGGCGGATCCGGGTAATGAGCCGCCCTCGGCCTGGCCCCCGCACCATTGTGTGCACGTTAGGGGTGAGGCCGGGTCTCCGTGGTGCGATGGAGGGTGACCGCGTGCGCTGCAGCGACCCCCGCTTCACACCTGCTCCCCACCCCCAGCCCGCGGCGGGCGCGGGTGTGTCCTCTCCCTCCCCGCGGGAGGGGTCTCAGCTGGGGCTGCACTTGGTAAAGAGGCCGTGGAGAGCCGGCGGTAGCCCGAGGAGGAGCCATAAATTTGGAACAGATGCGGTCTGACAGTCACCCAGCCCGGAGAGGAGGGGGAGGGCTCTGCTCCCCGCCCAAACCCCATCTCCCAGTCTGCAGCTGTGTTGCAGCCATTCCAAGCCTTGGCGACCCGGACTTTTGGACCTAGGGAACCTTTTCCTCCTCCAGCTCCCACCCCCGCACTCCCACCACTTCTAGGGCTCTTTGTGTGACCGCGTAAGAGGAGGTGGAATGAAGGGCAGGTGTGGCTATGCTTATTGCCTTCCCCCCTAAAGCGTCTTTTCTTTAGAAGATACCAAGTCAGCACCTATGGTCCTCAGCTGCCACTTCGGGGTAGCAGATAGAGAAAATTATGGAAGATAGCAAAAAACGAACTCCGTTGTTTCATTCCATACTATGTAGGTGCCTTGTTTGTGCTAGAAATGCAACGTAGGGGAGACAACGTTTGAAAATGGGGTAGGGTGTGTGTGTGTGTGTGTGTGTGTGTGTGAGTGTGTGTTGGGGGGGTCCTCGGGATTAATGCCTGTCATGCTGTATTATATGGGTCACAGTGTCGTACCTTTAAATAGCATTTCCTTTAGTAGATAGTATTCTCTCCATCCAATTGGAAGGAAGCAGGGTGCAAAGTGTCTCCAGAAGTGTGATGAAATTAGTATGCAGTCCAGGTATCCCAATCACACGTGTGTGGCAGGGGTGACCTGGGGTGTTGGGAGGGTGCTTTCATTACATTGCACTGCCAGGGAGGAAAGATGGACCTGGCAAGGGTTGGAGAGAGTTGGAGTTGAAGCATGGGTAGGGGTGGGCATAGGTAGGGGTGGGCATATCCTGGTTTATTTGATTTGCCCTGGTCACTATACTGGAGGAATTGAAGGCTTAGTTCATACCTCTGGTCTAAAGATCTTGTTGCCATCGCAGTCCGCAGTCCGAGCTTGAGTGAATTGTGGAGCTAGTATCCATAACACCATGGCCAAGCTAAGTTGACAAAAGCCAACTTTTGGTTGTCAGTGGTTCTCATTCATATTCCTCTTTTGTAGTTCTTCTTCCACTCTCTCTCAGGTTCCATAGGGTCAACCAAATCTGGGGTCCACTGCTTCAGTCCGTTCCTTCTCCTACCTAGGTCACATCCACATGGCTTTCAAGGCTGTAGAGTTCTTTAAAGTCACCTGGAGGGAATGTCCAAACAGTCCCAGAGTTTCTAGTTCAGTCGGTCTGGAGTAGAGCTTGAGCTTCTTTCTAGTTTCCCAGGTGATGACAGTGCTGATGCTGGGACCACACTTTGAGAACCGTTTTGGAAAGGAAAAGTAGAGGCTGATGAGAAAGAAGGAACAGAAGTACATGCAGTGCTGAAGGGTACTGGAAATTCAATTTTCCTGGGGGATTAGGGCATCTTCACCTCTGTGAGAGTAAGTTAAATCCCCAAGGAACTGGGTGCCGGCATACTCCAGAATTAGCCCAGTGTGTTCTTTTCTTTTCCTGAGACTTAGCACTCCCCCTAATGAACTCACACCATCCTCTGGTCTCCTCAACCTTTCGAAAGGAAACAAGAATTAGCTAAATTCTCCCAGCCTAATTTGGTGATCTACTCATCTCTTCATCATTAAAGGACAGGGGTGTTTATATCGTACTATGCAATTCTGCTTGCAAGTGGATTAGCATAGGTTTTGGTATATAATAGTAACTTATTGAATGATTGGGTAAAAATGAATGAACGAATACATTGTTTCCTCTTTTGGAGAACCCTAACATCTGAGACCCTCTCCCTCACCTTGGCTTCTCCCAGCTATTCTGAAACAAAGGCAATTTAAGATGCTTGAGTCCAGATATTTGCTGGAAAATTGTCTCCATGGTGTCAATATCACTGTCACCAGC
This sequence comes from Condylura cristata, assembly GCF_000260355.1. NCBI lineage: Eukaryota > Metazoa > Chordata > Mammalia > Eulipotyphla > Talpidae > Condylura > Condylura cristata. Next base: position 14,834,918 of record NW_004567126.1, read on the forward strand.
TAGGAGCCGCTGATTGGTAGTATGCAAGCAAATCCCAAGTCAGAGACTTCAGATGGGTTTGCAAAAATGGGATTTAAGGGTGAAAAAGGGAGGGTAGAGGAAAGCAAGTGACATTTTATTTCTTACCACTAGGTGGCAGACCTTGCCTCCTTAATGACCACTAATCTGTGACTTGAAACTCCCTTCCCTCCCCACCCCCAAACTCTTTCTCAAATCAGAGCCTGGATAAAATAAATGTTTCTCTACTTGGATGATTTAGAAGTTGAGGCACGGAGAGAAGTTGCTTGGAAATACCTTTTTTAACGGCTGTCATTGTACTTGAAATGATCTATTGAGGACATCAGTGAAGACAGTCTCCCTGAAATGTCTTTGTTCTTTCTTCTGGAAAAGAGGTAAACCTGTTGTTGCTATAAGGCAATGACTTACTTGAACAAATTCAATGAATGTAGCTTGCAACCAGAGATTCTGGCTTTACATCAACACATGGCTGCCTTCTCCCAGACATCATCTTGCGGTCACTATCTTATTTCCTGCCACCTAAGAGTTCTTTGTTCTGTTGTTCATATTCAGCTTTCCTCAAACTAGAAAAAAAATTTCATCTAGCTCTAGTGGCTGCTCAGGGGTCTAAATTCTAGTTTGTAAGACACAAAAATGATCTCTCTCTCTCTCTGTTTCTCTCTCTCTTTTTGCTTTTTGCTTACAGTTGGGATACAGGCTAGAGGTGTGGTAGGTGAGCAGATTCAGCAGAGATCGAGTGGGGAGCAGAATAGGCAGATCTACTGACATAAGCTGCCAAGGGGAGCAGAGGAGAGACAAGAGAGGTTTGCTGTGCCATGTGGACCAGCTCCCTGGCCGGGGCTTGAGCTCAGACCATAGAGGTGATAATGCTGAGACTTAACCCATAGGCCACTGGGGAGCACTGGATGATCTTTGTTACACCCCAAATGATTATGTATGTTCAGTATCTCAGGTGATACTGAACAATTAACAAAACTTAGATCTTATAGCAACTTATACATATATAACAGGAATATAGCTATTCTTATATATGTGCGGACCCCCTAATATGTATATTATTATATACTTACATGTAATAATATAATTATAATGTACTATAGGTATATATTACACGAAGACTCAGTGAATATTTTGGTAGAAGAGCAGGGGAGCAGTTTTGCTTTATGTATGTCCTCATCTCAGATGTAGTTAGGGCACACAGAGAGAGAATATAGTGGGGTCTACCACAATGCCAAGGTCAGATCTAGACACTACATAGAAAATGGGAAGACGGGGTTAAAGTCACTGTCAAGCTATTACCAACCACTGCGGCCGGCCTGAGTTCAGTCCTTGATTCCTGACCAGGGAGCTGACCCACGTGGCACAGCAGACGGCTCCTGTCTGGCCCACTGCTCCCCTCAGCAGTGGATTTCAGTATATTCACCTGTTCTGCTCCCCTCTCTGTCTCTGGTGAATCCTCTCACCTGCCCACCACCTCGAGCCTACACCTCAGTCTTGTATGCATAAATAAATAAAAACAAATCTTTTTGGAAAAAAAGAAAAGAAAACCTGAAGTTCTCAGTACCAGCAGGAGTTCTATCCCCAGCCAGGGGACTAACACACATGGCACAGCAGACCTCATCTGTCTTGCATTGCTGCTCCTCTTAGCAGAGTATTTCAGTCAGTCTGCCTATTCTGCTCCCCACTCTGTCTCTGGTGAATCCTCTCACACACATAACACACCCTCACCTCTGTGCCCCAGCTCTTGTATGCATAAATAAATAAAATAAATCTTAAAAAAAGAAAAAGAAAATCCATTAAAACAATTACCAGGTTATACATGGAAACTTTTTTCACAAAGGTACTTAAGTGCTTTTTTCACAAAGGAACTTACCTTTCCTGGGTTAGCAGGCAATAATTTGAAATGCAAAACGAACCACTTATTTGTACTAGGAAATCCTTATAGTAACCATCGCACAGAGCAAATATATATGTGAATTTATTCATACCTGTGTTTGTATCTATAGTCTTAGATGCTACAATCCTAATGGGATAGTATTCAAATAAGGGCAGAATAATTTAAAAGTTAATGAATCATCTACTAATGTACCAGAGTTAAATGTTTACCTGGAAGGTTGTGTCCTGGTTATAGGCCATTAATAACCATCAATAAATAGAATTGTGTTCACCCCTACAGAACTTACAGAATGTCAAACCCTCTTGACTCTCATACCAGGAAAGTAGCCTCAAAATAAACCATTTTAATTGAGATACTGTTGACAAGGCAAATAGCAAGATTCATTCAAATCAATGTTTGATCTCTGAAATTTATTTATACACTAAGGAGATTCCATCAGTTTGCTTATTGTTTCTCCCCACTGCTAATTTCAACATCCTTTATTAGCACTTGACTAGGTATACTGTGGAGTCTTTCTTCTTTCAAGCCTTCATTTAGTAAGGAATTTTCATTACCTAGTGAAGGCACTAAGTAAGAGAGAACCTTCCCCTATATCTTGAAAAGCCTAAGCCCAGAGATGTAGTTTGAGGCGTTAAAGGATTTTATCAGTGGTCCCCAGTTGTAGCTGAAGCCCCATCATTTTTGTTCTTCTCCCATGTTTCCACCCCCAAATCTCTGTAACCACCATCCAATCTAAAACCCTCTATAATAGATCATACCTTCTGAGGGCAAGAAGAGAAAGGGCCCTAAAAGATATACTTTCTATCAAAGGTTATAATATGGTACCTGACATAAGGAAAATGGGTTTAGAGCACAAATTAGTGTCAAACTGTCCCATGATCAAAGATCAGATCCATCACTAACCAGTGTTATAGTTTGGGGCAAGTAACTTACTTTTTCTGAGCTAAAAGCAACTATCTCACTTGTAAAGTAAGGCTTAAAAGACAATGCAGGTAAAACTCTTAGTATAGAGTCTATTATAAAACATCAGTACATGGAAGTTCTCAGTATCCACCAGACACAAAGCTCTGTGAGAACAGAAGCTTATTTCATCTCTGTTGCTTTGGGTGGCTTCTGGCAGACTTTTGCCTGCGATGGAGAGAGTATATTTCACTTGAAATACCACAGAAACCTCATTGAGCTGTCAATAAATCAGGAGCTGCATTGTAAGAATTTTCTATTCTGGGGGAAAGCACTGTTTGTGAAAAAGCCAAAGACAAGCAAAAAAGACTCCTCTTCTTTCTTTTTATTTTTAGGATTTATTTTATTTATTTATGGATACAAGAGTTGGGGTGTAGGCCAAAGGTGGTGGGGGGGTAGGGTTGAAAGGGTTTGCCAGAGACAAAGTGGGGATCAAAACAGGCAGATTGACTGAAATACACTGCTGAGGGGAGCAGCTGGCAAGACAGGAGAGGTCTGCTGCGCGGTGTGGATCATCTCCAGGGCCAGGGATGGAACTCGTGCTTCAGTGTCTGTGGCTTGCTTCATAGTGCTGTGACTTAAACCCTTGTGCCATCAGAGAGGCCCAAGATTCTTTTTTTTAGTGTCGGTCGATTACACTGGGTCCTTCCAGGGATAGATGGATGGAAGTGCAAGAAAGTTCATTTGCGGAAGAGAATCACTAGTCGGAATACAGGGAAGGGAGCCAGTGAAGGTGAGTTGTAGGTAACTGGGGCTTAATCTCATCAAGGAGCTCTGGGAGATGGTATAGACATACCTCCAGGTATCCCACATGAGGAGCAAGGAGGATGGGATATTGATTTATCAACTCCACCCGTGGTCAGCTAAGCCTTCTGCCTCTCAGAATATTCACATCATGAGCACTGGCGATGCAACAGGCCCCCTGGGGTCTACACTGCAGCTCTCCCTGTGGACCTGCAGGAGACTCCGTAGGGCACACACATCTGCAAATACAACATGAGCACCACAGAATTTACGAGACAGATGGTCCCCAGCTGCACAGCTACTTAACTGAAGCCAGAACCTCTGCAGAGATTATCCTTGCTCTGGGAGCCTCTCAAAATTTGTAGCCTTGAGAGTCAGTCCTGGGTTGGAGAAGTTGTCCTGAAATGACTTTGGAGAGATATTTGTTTCTGAGATTGGGGCTCTCAATGCATGGGTTTCCCCCTGAGGCAGAGACATTTCCGTATATCCCAAAGGGGAGGTTTATCACAAGAAGGGAGAGGAGAGGAAAAGCCACTTGCACAGGCCAGCATGAGGACTGCTGCCCCGTGCCAGCGCAGAGTCTGCCCTGAGAGAGCCTTCCTCTCTTTGGGAGGGGCTCATTTCTTTGTGGAGTTGTTAACTAGTTACAATTAGGGTGTTACTAGGTTGATTTGTAAGGACCAGTGATTCTCTGGAATGGCCCTCATCTCCATATCCCTACCTCATATCTGCCTCTAGCACCTTCTATAGAAGTCTGATAGCATGTATTGGCCAGCCTAAGGATTTTCCATTTCCCGATTTTGGTTTAACAACTGTGCTAATCACTTCTATCCCCATCTCCAACTTTTGGCCTTGCTTGAGCCAGGTTTCTGGTCTTGTGGTGCCTCCTTTCCAAATTTTCTACTCTTAAGCTCCATCAATCCCAAATGTGGTCTTTGTTTTTCTAAAATCTGAAAGTCAACCATTATATGCCTCTGAGGGTTGGAGGAATTAGGTACAATAATATGTCCTTAAACATCGGGGAGCTATCTCAGCATGGCCCAGACAACTGGTCCCCTAACAACTTCAGTGATGTAGATGATTAAATCATCTAGGGGGTTTTCATAAGGAATCCTGCAGTCATATCCTTGATTCGATTTTTTAGCTTCAGGCTCCTTAAACTTTGAGAAAATTTTAACAGCCAGAGAAGGAAATTAGAGACAGTTACATTTGCCAAAGTAGCATGTCTTTGGGCTTGGATCTGTCTTGAAGATGCTGCTTGTAAGTTGGACAGTTCCCTCTCCTGTCATCTCTCACATTCTGTATTTTATCAGTCACGAAGAAACCAAAAGACTCAACATTCTGTTAGAAAAAATCTTTAATCATATCTTTAAAAGTTTATTAAGTGCATCCCTGGTGGCACAGGGGTTTAAAACACTCAACTATCAAGCTATTGCCAGCCACTGCAGCATGAGTTCAATCCCAGCCCAGGGAGCTAACCCACATGGAACAGTAGACCTCTCCTGTCTTGCCCACTGCTCCCCTCAGCAGTGTATTTCAGTAGATCTGCCTGTTCTGCTCCCCACTCTGTCTCTGCTGAATCCTCTCTCTGCTAACCTGCTAACCTGCACCCAGTTCTTCTACACAAAAATACATAAATGAAATCTTAAAACAAAATGTTTATTAAGTACCTTTTCTGTCTTCCAAGTTTCTACAGACGTTTTACAGATTATACCATCACCACATAACACAAATTGTCCTTCCTCCAGACTCAAATAACTATTTTCTCATGGCTTTTGTGCCTCCAGCAACTGTTTGTTCACCAGCCCTTCAGTCTTTGCTAACAGCCAGTTGGGTGTTTTTCAGCCTCTAACTACCAACTGGTCCAATGGCAGCAATCCAAGAGCCTGAGAGTGGAGGCTGCACGCCCTTGAGGTTGGGTTTTGAACAACATCAAAGCAAATCTCAGGGCCATTGCAGATTCAAGGAGTGTGGAAATGTTCTCAGCTCTTAGTGGCAAGAATTGTAAAATATTGTGACAAGGTTTTTCATTGCCCGGCAAACATCTTTACACTAACATGTGGACTTATCTTTAGAATTTGTTCTTAAAATGAACTTGCTGAATCAAACGCAAACACATATTTGTGAAATATTGCCAAGTCACCCTTCTGAGAAATTATGCCAATTTTGAATCTCACTAGCAACATATGAGGGTGCCAGATGAGGTCTCCCCAGATCTCACAACACCATGTGTGATCCACAAATTTTCCTGTCAATCTGACAGGTAAAAACGGTATTTTCTTGTTGCTGTAATTTGCCTTTTGCATTCGGTGAGTGAGATTGGGCATATATTATTTACTGAAGAGCCAATTTTCTTGAAACTGGCTATTCATGTTTATTGTTTTCCATTTGGATTAGGGGCTTGGCTTACTGCCTTTCAATGCTCTGGAAAACATGTTAGTAGTGAGATCCTTGGACAGCAATTCTGGGACAGGGTCTTCTGAGTGTCTGCACTACAAGCTTCCTTAGATACCCAATTGTGGTCTTGCTGAAGGTAACACATTCTCCCCTGCCTGGAAAGGGTCTTTAGTATGAGGTGATCATAAAGCAACCCAAGGGAAAACATAGTTCTCACCTGGAAAAGATCTGACTTTCTAGACATTTCCCCCAAAACTTTTCAGAAGAAAAGTCACATGTTTAGAAGGGAACGCCAAGTCCTATATCTGGAGGGATGGAGTTGTATTCAGCTTTCTTAAAGCAATAACCAAAAAAGCAGCTTTCTTAAAGCAACATTACTGGTTATAAAAACACCCTTAGTTTATGTGTTGTAATTGACTTCTGTCTTCTGTGGATATTTTGTGATGGTTTCAATGTATCAGTAATCAATTTTGTGGTAGGACAGTCCTTATGGTTCTTATTATGCTTGCAACATGCCCTTCAGTAACAACCATAAGGAAAAAAGATAGAGGTTTATTATTTATAAGACTGCAAGTTACACAACACAGGCTACACAGTGAGATTATAAGGGGGGGAGGGGCGTGCACAGAGGGCCTGGAGTCCCACTTCTATTGAGATCAAGGGGATGTTAGGGGGAAAGGATGTTCTGAACAAACTCTACAAAGAGGTTTTATGGACTCCACCCCACTCCAGAGAGATCCAAGACACCAAGAACTACAAATCCCATAATGCCATCGTCATTGAAGGGAAGATTGCTGGGACTTGAGGGTGGAATTAAGCAGCCAGGTTTGGTATAAAACCAGATATGTGGGCCCTGGGGATTGCTTGGTTTTTGCCTTTCAGTGCTATTGGGATTCCAGCTTAGTGGAACTGGTAAGACACATTCACCAATATATCTCCCTCCCTTTCTCCCTGAGTTATTCATTTCTTCTTTTCCCTTCTTTTGTAAATAAACCCCTTATTAAACTTTTTGTGTGTACCTGAAGTTAAGTCTCATTCTTATTCCCTTTTAGGCACACTGGTGAGGACCCATAGTCAGACAACCTATTTCATATCGTGTTACCCTGTAATGGGGGAGGAGAGATATAGAGTCTTGTGGGCTCAATCTTTATTGATGAGTTAAAACATAAGAGTGGAGGGCCCTCCTTGGTGGCACAAACCAGTTAAAGCACAGTGCTATGAAGCTATGCTCAGCCACTGCAGTGCAAGTTCGATCCCCGGCCAGTGAGGTGAACCACTTGGTATGGTAGACCTCTTCTGACCCACCTGCTACTCCCCTCAGTCATGTATTTCAGTCAGTCTGCCTGTTCTGCTCCCCCCTCTGTCTTTGATGAACCCTCTCACCCCCCCCATCTCTGGCCTGTACCTCAGTTCTTGCATGCATAAATAAAATCTTTTTTTTTTTTAAAAAAGGGGCCTTCCAAAAACAAACAAACAAAAAAACCCAAAAAAACATAAGAATGGAGAATTTTAAACACAGAAAGAGAAAGAAAAAAATCAGAGTGGTCCCCAAAGCTCAATTATCTAAGTCAACCAGGATCTGTAAAATAAAGGAGACTAGTGGGGAGGTGGGGCAGGTGGCTCTTTATGTAGTGTCTGTATTTGTTGAGTTAGCCCTCTTTGAAGTGGATGCCTCAGCATCAGAACTTAAATCAGACACTTGCATTACAAAAGAAAAGCCAACAGGGTTACAGAACAGTGGGTCTGGTACAAATTGCTCTGCATTGAAATAGAACACCTGTGTTTGGGTCTAGTGACCTTGGACACCTGTCTTCCTGCTCACTGCAGTTTATTCACCTGTAAAAGGAGGGTGATATTGCCTGATGTGAAGCTCAACTGTGAATGTATATTTTGCAAAGGTAAGTTGTATAAATAGTTGGTGTTAATATGTTCACCCAGAGGTCCTAGGTACAACTGAGAATCTAATGGCATTTGGAGACTCAGCAGTTCAGAGCCATCACTGCCTGCAGGACACCATGACTCTCTCAACTTGAGAGAGTAACCTCTTGCCTAAGCTCGTTCAGTCTACCAGGGGGACCCAAACTCATGGTTCTGCAGATTGCCAAGGCAGCCCAAGACTGCAAACACAAGCTACAAGTTTAAGGATCCCCACTCCCACTTCAGACCAACTGGCTACAAATTAGGGGGGGTCCCATGACCACCTTCAGGTTTAATAATTTGCTAATGACTCACAGAACTGAGAACTTACAATGCTATTTTTACCATAATGAAAGGGTATAAGTTAGAACCAGCCAAAGAAAGAGATGCACATGACAGAATAGGACTCCATCCGTAGGTGAAGTTCTGTACCCTCAGGCGTGAATAGTGATAATGCAGAGTGTTGCTGGCTTGAGAAGCTCGTGCTAGTTTTCTTGTCCAGAGATTTTTATTGAGGTTCATTGAACCTGGGCATGATTGGGTAATTCCTCATGTGAATGGACTCAATGACCAACTGATTTCACATGCCCCAAAGCTTCAGGAGGTAGGTAGATATTCGATCCTCTAATCACATGATTTGTTTTTCATGAGTGGCCAACACTTACTTTGAGTCATCTGTTACCAAGCACTCTCAAGTGAGCTCCAATGTTACTTAGGACATTTCAAAGCTCTAGAGGTAATATCCCAGGAATTGAGATGAAGGGCAACTCCCATGGAAAGTTAATTCATTACTATACAAATATCCATGCTATGTCTTTGATTCAATTTTTATCCTAATTAAAAAAAAATTTTTTTTTGAGGCCTGCCTGGTGGCGTAGGGGTTAAGTCTCAGCGCTATCACCGCTAGAACCAAGGTTTGATCCCCTGCCAGGGAGCTGACCCACATGACACAACAGACCTCTCCTGTCTCACCAGCTGCTCCCCTCAGCAGTGTATCTCAGTTCTGCTCCTCACTCTGTCTCTGGTGAATGCTCTCACTACCCTTTGCACCTCTAGCCTATACTCCAGTTCCTCTATGCATAAATAAATACATCTTTTAAAAAATATTTTTTGTTACCCAGTAACAGAATAAATAAATTGACAATCCATTGTATAATGGATTGGATTTCTGATACATTTGTATCAGACTGTATTTCTGATAAACTTCTATTGATTTCTTTGTTAGATTTTGGGGCATCTAACCTCTTCATACTACCTGTGCTTATGTGATAGTGTGAGAGTGTTGGTGGGAACAGAGATTGTCTTAGTACTTTCCTTCTCCTCATATTCTTTTTTCTGAGATTTCCTGTGCCCCCTGCAATTTCCTTCATTGACTGCCCAAGGTCCTCCACTCATACTTTTCACTCTTAATCCTCACTGAGTAAAATGCATTAAAAATTTATCAGTTTTCCCTGGGAAGCTACATGCAAAAAAATGAAACTAGATCACTGCCTCACTCCAGTCACAAAAATCAACTCGAAGTGGATTAAAGACCTAGACATAAGA
>NW_004567126.1:14845515-14856665 GCF_000260355.1 Condylura cristata
TGAGAAAGAAAAAAAAAGTACAAAATGATGTAAAAATAAACTGTTATAAAATTTTTAAAAATTTATCAGTTTTCCATTTTTGATCTAGTAACAGGCAATATAGTAAATGCTTAACACTAAGGTATTACTGTCTGATGTTGATTTAATATATTATTTCCCTACGCATATTTGATTTTTAAAAGATTTTTTGCAAAGTTAGTGGAGATGATTCTCCAGTTGTAGAATTCCTGGCTATAGGGGAAGATATGTTACAGAAAAGTCCTGGTGAGCAAGTAAGTCATATGAATATTTTGGGGAAGGGTATACTAGTTATAGGGTACAGGTCTAAAATACCTTGAGGCAGAACTTTGCTGTTTAGCATGCAAGAACTGGGGTGTAGGCCAGAGGTGTGGGGGGTGAGGAATGAAAGGATTCACCAGAAACAGAGTAGGGAGCAGAACAATTAGTTCTAATGAAATACACTGTTGAGGGGAACAGTGGGAGAGATAGGAGAGGTCAGCTGCGCCATGTGGGGTTAGCTCCTTGGGAGATTGAACTCATGGTGCAGTGGCTGGTGATAGTTTGATAGCTGAGACTTCAACCCCTGCACCACCACGGAGACTCTGTGCTTATTATTTTCAAGAAGCAAGATCAGTGTGGTTGGAACAAGGAGGCAGCAATGGGAGATTAAATCAGAGAGGTAACTGACAGAGAGCAAGAAGACAGCTTTTAAGAGCTCTCTAAATGATTTAGCCAAGAAAGATAATGGTTTTACATATATTCTATACACATAGAATAAAATATTATTCAGCCATAACAATGAATAATATCTTGCCATTTGGGAAAATATATGTGTATCTTGAGGGTATTATGCAAAAGTGAAGTAAGTGACAAATACTGTGTGATTCTCTTAGGTGTGGAATCTTAAAAAAAAATCAAGTTCATAGAGAGAGAGAGAGAGGACAGACTGCTGGTTGTGAGAGATGAGAGGAGGGGTGTGGGTACCCAATAGGTGAAAAGGGGGGGGTGCAAGGTACAGCCTTTCAGTTATAAAATAAATAATCCATCAGGATGTAATGGCATAATGGTCAGGATTACCGTCCTAATACTCTGTTGCATATTTGGAAGTTACCAAGAGAATAGATCTTAAGAGTTCTCCTAGCAAGACATATAAGTATGTGTGGCGACATATGTTGACTAAACTCACTGTGATCATTTGGTAACATATATAGATATTGGATCATCATGTTGTACACCTGCAAGTGATTTGATATTTATGTCAGTTATACCTCACTTTAAAAAACAGAGAGGTGGGACAGCAGTGGAGCCTGAATACATTTTGAAGACAGGTGCAAAGGATTGACTTAGACATAGAGTGAGAGAGAATCACCATGACACTGTGGTTTTTGGCCTGAGCTATTGGGATGGGAAGGAAGTCTGGGAGGATCAGGTTTGGAGCAGGGAGATAAGGAGCTGTTTGTACATATAATTTTGGTGGATCTTTTTTTTTAAAGATTTCTTTTTATTTACTGATGCATATAAGAACTGGGGTATAGGCCAGCGGTATGGAGGCGAGAGGATTCACCAGAGACAGAGCAGACAAATGTTCTGAAACACAATGCTGAAGGAAGCAGCTGGTGGACAGGAGAGGTCGGCTGCACCACGTGGGTCAGCTCCCTGGCTGAGGATCAAACTCATGCTTCAGCGGCTGGAATAGCTTGATAGCATAGCACTGAGACTTTAACCCCTGGTCCACCAAAGAGGCCCTACACATATAGTTTAAGAAGCCCATTACACAAACACTTGGAGGTGTTAAGTAGGGAGTTTGTTATATGAATGTGCAGGGAGGCTATGGTCTGGATATTTAAGGGTGAGAGTCATCAGCCTATGGATGATTGTTGAAAACAGTAAGACTGGAAGAGTTAATCAAGGAAGTGAACAAAGATGGAAAGGACAGGGATTTTTGGCCTAGGGATAAAGTGTCAGCAGTAGCTATCACTGCTAAGGCCTAAGTTTGATCCCCAGCCAGGGAGCTGACCCACATGGGTCAGCAGATCTCTCCTGTCTTGCCTGCTGCTCCCCTCAGCAGTGTTATTTCAGTCCATCTACTACTGTCTCTGGTGAATCCTCTCATCCCCTGCACTTCTAACCTACATTTCAGTTCTCCTACACAAAAACAAATAAAAGAAACAACCTCTACCTCCCTGGAAATTGTTCTAAAAACAAATGAACCCACATTACATATAACCAGTATTAAAACCTTTTTAAAACCAGCATTCAACCCTTTTAAAAACTAGTAAATACATGTAAACCTATTTTAAGCTTTTAATTAAATATTTATAGATAAGTTTCAGGTTAACAGAAAAAGATCTGTAAACCTCCCTACCCCCTCCTCCACATACACACAGCTTCCACTATAACTAACGTATTGCTTTCTTGTGGTACTTTCGTTATTACTGATGAACTAACATTGATATCATTAACTAAAGTACATAGTTTTAGCTTTGTGCTTTGTAGAGTTTTATGAGTTTTGGAAAATAGGTAGTCGTGTATCCACGTGTGATTATCAGTCTCACACAGAATGTCTTCATTGCTCCAAAAATCTTCCATGCTCCACCTATTCGTGCTCCACCTATTCATGGCTCCCTCCCTTCCTGCCACTTTTCCAAAACATAAGAGTTGAAGTTGTAAGTGTGTAGCCTTTTCAGAAAGGCTTCTTTCATATGCATCCCTGCGGGACTGTTCATGGTTTGATAGCTCATTTCCTTTATGTGTTGAATAATATTCCCTTGTGCCATGCACCAGTTTGTTTTTCCAGTCACCTGTTGGACTTGTTTCCTGTTTTTTGGCAATTATGTATAAAACTGTTAGAAACACCCCTGTGCAGGTTTTTGTGTGGATACAAGCAAGCATGCTTGCTGGCTGGCATGCTAAGCCTGTGTTTGCTTTTTTTTTTTTTTTAAGAATTATTTTTATTTATTTATGCATACAAGAACTGGAGTCTAGGCTAGGGGTGTGGGGCATGAGAGGTTTCACCAGAGACAAAGTGGGGAGCCGAAGAGGCAGATCTACTTCATTACACTGCTAGGGGGAGCAGCAAGCAAGATGCTGCACCATGTGGGTTAGCTCCCTGGCCTTCAATCAAATTCATGCCACAGTGGCTGGTAGTAACTTGATAGTACTGAGACTTTAACCCCTGTGCCACAGGGAGGTCTAAAACTATGTTTGCTTTTTAAGTGGCTATAGCATTTTGCATTTCCACAAACAGTGAGTGAGAGTTCTTATTTCCCCATATCCTTGTCATCATTTGGCAAATATGTAGTGTGTATGTGTGTATCTGTGTGTATTTGTGTGTATGTATGCATGTATCTAGCTAGCCAGCTAGATGATCACCAGCTCACAATGGTAACTGATGAGGCTTATGGGGGTTCCTGGTTACAGTGCTGCGACAGCAATATTGGCAACATTTTGGATTTTAGTCATTCTAATGGGCTCGTCAGGTCTCTCATTGTTGTTTCAAGTTGCAGTTCTCCAACAATATATGATATCCAGTATATGAGCAGTGGGGATCTCCAACAATATATGATATCCAGTATATGAACAGTGGGGAGGGTGATAACAGGGGAGGTCTGCTCTGCCAGGCCTCTCGTCTGTTAGTTCCTTGGCTGGGACTCAAATGCAGGCCTGAGAGATGATAGCCTGAGACGTAAGCCCTAGGCCACCATGGATCCTCCTGCTGCATTTTTAGCCCCATTATATACAAAGTGGAAGGGAACGCTTTTTTTCTTCTTTGAAAAATATTTATTTATTTTTGCATATAAAAATGCAGGCCAGAGGTGAGAGGATTCACCAGAGACAGAGTGGGGAGCAGAATAGGTGGATCTACTGAAATCCACTGCTGAGGGGAGCAGCAGGTGGGACAGGAGACCTGCCGTGCCAAGTCTTATTTTTGATGCAATCTTAATTTCTTAGCATTCATTTCTGGAAGTGCAAAAGCTAGAGGAAAGGGTTCTTACGTTTTTTGAAGCTTTTGATATTTATTAAAATTGTTTTATAGAAAAGTTCTCCAAGTTTACATTCTATTTTTTTTTAGTATAGTGGCAAGAGCTATCTCCCCAATCTCTTGTCAAGTAGTTATTATAAACTATTTTAGAAAAGAAAATCACCTTTTTTCCTTTTGAGTATAAAAATAAACTGTGTGCTATCATTTAAAATGAATTGCAAATTCAAAGGTTAAACATGGTCACTCATAATTTTAAATTGTATTTCTTTGATTGCTAATGAAATTAAACATTTTATCAGGCAGCACTCTGTGGGATAAGTTTGAGAAAGGCAAACACACATGGAATCTAAGAAAGTAAAGTTGGGGGACTCCTGGTGGCCTAGGTGTTAAGACTCAGTACTATCACCACTATGATCTGAGTTCAGTCCCAAGCCAAGGAGCTAACCCATTGGGTGCAGCAGACCTTTTTTTTTTTCTACTAGCTGTTCCCCTTAACAGTGTATTTCAGTGTTATCTGTCTGTTGTGCTCCCCACTCTGTCATTGGTTTATTCTCTCATCCCGGTATCCCTGGCCTACATCCGATTTCTCCTACACAAAAATAAACAAAATAAAAACTTTACAAAATTATAGATTGTATATGTATACCATCTACAGGAATGGTAAAAAATCCCATCAGGTAATGAATTCAACAAACTATAAAAGATCTTCCTTTTACAAAAACTGTAAAAGTTAAGAGAAACTGAAGACTAAATAAATGAAGGTATATAAAGTTTTCAAGGATTATAGGGCGGATTATTATAAAGATGCCAGTTTTCTTAAACTGGCCCAAAGATTCATTGCAATACCGGCAAAACAGCCACAGCTTTTTCTCTGGGCCTTGTTTTATTAAAAAAAAAAAAGTATATGGGGCCCTCCCTGGTGGCTCAGCTGGTTAAAGCACAGCACAAAGAAGCTTAGACCACTTCCCTATGAGTTCGATTCCCGCCTGCCCCAGAGGAGATCCACATGGCTGGCACGGCAGACCTCCTCTGACCCACCCGCTGCTCCCCTCAGCAGTGTACTTCCTTGATCTGCCAGTTCTGCTCCCCTCTCTGTCTCTGCTGAATCCTCTCACCCTCTGCATCTCTGACCTGTATCCCTGTTGTGTACGAATAAATAAACAAATCTTTAAAAAAAAAAAAGTATATGTAAATGTGAAGGATCAAGAATAACAAGACACTTGAAAAAGGAGGATGAAAGGGTGAATAAGAGGAGTAACTTTTCCACTTGACACAGGTTGGAGTTAGTAGGTATCCATATCAAAAGCAGGAAGAAAAGAAAGGAGGGATGGAAAGAGGAAGTAAGGCATACACTGCAGAACTACTTGTACATATGCAGTGGAAGAATGTTTGTAGCAGTTTTATCCACAATACCCTAAATTAGATATTAAAAAATTCAGCAGTAAGATGGAGAAATAAAATATCACATATTCATCAAATAAGGTATTTTACAGCAACAAAAATGAGTAAACTGCAGCCTCATGCAGAATGAATGAATCTTAATTAAATGCAGAATACCGAATGAAAGAAGCCAAACAGAGTAAATACGACTTCATTTACAGAAGGTTAAAAACCAGGGAAAACTTTTAGCAATGCATAATAAAGCGATAAAACTAGAAAGAAAGGCATGTCAGCATAGCGGGTATCTGTGAAAGGGAGATAGGGACTAATGGTAGGAAGAAGTGGGAAAGGGCTTCTACTTGGCTGGCTATATTCCACTCCTGTATAGTGGCTATATGGTATTTGCTTTATAATAAATTCAAATACAAATATGTTTATATACTCCTCTATATATGTACGTTATATTCACACGACAAAAATGTTTTCAAAAGCCAAGGTTAGGGGCCTCCATTGTGGTTAAGTCTCAGCATTACAAAGCTGTCGCAAACCACTGCAGCATAAGTTTGTTCCCTGGCCAGGGAGGTGATCCACATGGCATAGCAGATGTCTTCTGTCTTGCCTACTGCTCCCCTTAGCAGTATATTTCAGTCAGTCTGACTATTTGGCTCCCCACTCTGTCTCTGGTGAATTCTCTCACCCTCCACGCCTCTGGCCTGTACTCCAGTTCTTGTATGCATAAATAAAAAATAAAATTTATATTTTGAATCATTCACTGTTGTACAATGTGTGCTTTCTCATCTCAGTTTTAGTCCCTGTGAAATTTCCACCATCAGGGCCCTCTCTGTGGTGCAACAGCTTAAAGAGCAGCACTGCGAAGCTATCTGTACTCACTGCAGCATAAGTTCAAACCCCAGCCGGGAAGGTGAGCCACATGGTGTGGCAGTGTATACACTGCTCCCCTTAGCAGTGTATTTCAGAACATCTGCCTGTTCTGCTCTCCACTCTGTCTCTGGTGAATCCTCTCACCTCCTGCACCTCTGGTCTATACCCCAATTCTTGTTTGCGTGAATAAAAATAAATCTTTAAAAAAGAAGAAAGTCCCACCACCAATTCTCCTGTATAACATTACCATAGACCCTCATGCTATTCCCAAACCTGTTTTGGTTCTATTCTCATCTCCCCTCCCTCCCTCCTGCCATGTAGAATGTCTCTGATATTTAATTGCCTGTTGATTTTGATTTTTACTTTATTATATATTTTTTCCTGATCTCTTATTTGTATCCTCTACAATCCTCCTAAAAGTGAAACCATTCAGTATTTTTTCCCTTTCTGTTTTATTTCACTGAGCATGATCCCTTCCAGCTCCATCCATGTTGCCACAAATGTCACGAATTTATCATTTTCATTGCCGAATAATATTCCACTGTGTATATATGCTATATCTTCTTGATCCAGTCATCTATTTTTGGGTCGTTTCCATAACTTACCTATTGTAAATTGTGCTGCAATAAACATAGGGGTGCAGGTGACCTTTTGATTTAACGTTTTTGTGTCCTTTGGGTAGATAATTTTTTTTAAGCCAAGTTCACTTTGGCAGGCAAGTGTGCAAGCAGGAAGTCTAACTGTCTAGTAAAAGCATGATGAAGGATTGGACCAGGGTGGAGCAGTAGATGTAAGATATATTTCAGAGACAGAATAAACAAGACTTAATGGAATGGAAAGGGAAAAGATAAAACAACAAACACACTAATGGTTATAAAATACACTAAAAAAGTGCATAGAGTGAACTAAACTTTTGAAATAGAAAACATTAAAGAGGAGATTTAGGTAGGGTAAGTGGGTATCAAAAAAAAACTTATAACTGACTGGGGGGAAGTTAGGTGTAGGCCAGGGGTGCAGGGGTGAAAGAATTAACCAGCTAGAGTTGAGAACAGAAGAAGCAGACTTGAAGTACAATGCTAAAAGGAGCAGCAGCTTAATAGGAGGGATCTGCGGTTGCCGAGTGAGGAGCTCAAGTTTGTTTATACTCCAGGCATCACTGACTAGTTAGGGTGATTATTTTTGAGTGTGTCCTGACTGATTCTGAGTTGGCATAGAGAATCACCAGCTTGATATCCAGGTTCCCATGGCAGTTCCATCTACTCCCTTTATCCACTCAAGCCTCCCAAACTTGCCTGCTGGGTAAGGGATGGGGCTTTGGGTTTTAGCAACGATATCCCAACTCTTCCTACAAAAGCTTCCTACAAAAAAACACGACACAGATTGTGGAGGAAATGGATGAGGGACTGATACAATTAAAGGGAGTGCTCAAGAGTTTATGGGTAGAAGACTAAATGTACTTTCTGCATTCTTGGACAGTATTTTATTTTTGAGCATTTATTATCTCACTAAGCTGTTATTTACTTAACAACTATCACTTGGACTGACAATAAAAGTGTAGCACATGCCTTTACACAGTACATGCCATAAATTCTGATGGTGTGATGAGGTGCTGAACAAGCATATTATATAACCCCTGAAATCCAGGCTCAGTCTCCGTCAGTCAACATGTCAGACATATGATCCCAAGGTATAAATATATATTAGCAGGTTTTACATTATTGGTTCAGCTTTACCTTTAGCTATCACTTTCATTTGGATACAACTTTTTCTTTTTAGGTTAGACCAATGAGTGTGGGAGTGAAGGAAAGGATACAGAAATAATGTCTAGAAACAGCGATTATGGGAAAGACTTCTTAAATCAACCCACTTTACCTAGGAAGGCTTCCTGTATGAGTCAGAGTTGACTTACGAATCATCCAGATTTAAGAATATTAACAATAGAAAGAAGACTTTTTTTTTTTTCAGGTTTATGACAGTGAGAGCTAGATAAATTGTGACTTAAAACTTCTTGTAGTCTTTGATTTAGCAAATGATTTAGGCATGCCTCTTCCATTCAGACACATGAATTATCTTAAGACATTAAAAAAATTAGTGTTGCACTGAATGAAAGTGAATTTTGCTTTGATAGGTGTTTTACATTCTACTTGAACCCTTAAGAGGATTGAAAATGTGAACACTAAAAACCATTTGTGGAGAGAAATCAACAAAGGAAAAATTCTATTAATTAGAAAACAGGTAAACGATCTAACAGCTGTCAATGTTTATTACTAAGAAGACTATAATGATAGTGTTTTTCTCTATGTTTGATCTAAATTAACACATTTAATTCTCACAACAATGCTGTGAAGTGGAAGTCAGGTTGGAGAGATATTGAGGTCAGAGAGGAGGGATTCTTGGGTTATGCCTCGAAGAACTCCCCTTTCAGCAGCACGTGCAAGTTTCCTCAAGAGTAGAGGTGTATAGTTATATCCAAAAGGGTAGGATTATTATGAAAAGGAAAAGCAGAGTGAAGGACACTTGCAGACACAAGCAGGCAGAAAGATTTGCCCCCAGAGACATGTTTGCTAAAGAGAGAGGCCCGCACCATCACAGGTGGGCTGCCTTGGGAGGGGAAATTCCTATTCTGCTTTGCAAAGGGTGAAGGTTGGTGAAGAGAAGCTCCCAGGTACTACAGCTGGGCAAGATGACTGCTGCCCCCTTGCCAGTGCAAAGACTGCATTGAAATGGTCTTCTTTCTTTGGGAGGGGCTCATTCCTTTGTCCACTGTTAACTTTTGTTAACCTGATTATGATGAGGGTGTG
This sequence comes from Condylura cristata, assembly GCF_000260355.1. NCBI lineage: Eukaryota > Metazoa > Chordata > Mammalia > Eulipotyphla > Talpidae > Condylura > Condylura cristata. Next base: position 14,854,561 of record NW_004567126.1, read on the forward strand.
ACTGGGCTGATTTAAAGGACCAGCAAGCTCTGCTTGAGCCCTCATCTCCATAGCCCAACCTTTGGTCTGCACATTCTGAAACTTTCTGTAGCAGTCTGATAGCAGCAGGCGCCTGAGGATTTTTCATTTCTACAGCTGGTTTGCGGAACTATGTTAATCACTTCCACCCCACCTCTAGCATTTGACCTTGCCCGAACCAGGTTTCTGGTCTTTTGGATCCTTCTTTCCAAATATTCTACTCTTCACCTTCATCAAAATCATTCTCATTTTATAGATGAAGAAACCAAGGAACTGTGAGATTAGTTAAATAAAATGGGGGGAGGTCACATTGTAACAGAGTGGTCCCTAGGAAAAGGGGAAGTTCCAGATTCCCTGCCCCACCCAGAAGGAGGGTGGAGCTGAGCAGAGAAAAAGGAGAGAAGGAAGCTGGATGGAGAACAAGAAGGTGACCCTGAAGAAGCCACATGGAGCAGCAAGCACGTGATGAAGAAACCGTGCTTGTTTCCTGACCCTGGACTGGTTAAGGCAGATGTGGGTGAGATACCTGTAGGGAGGTGACTATGGCAGTGTTTATATTGATTTTGATTTTGCTCTTTTCCTCCCAGATTTGTCTGGCCATTCCTGACCCTTTTCCTTGGGTCCCGGCAGAAGGTGCTGTAGTCTTGTGGCAGCTTTCAGGCCTTGCTTTGGACCAATCCCTTTTGGGTTGACTTTTACCCACGAGGGGATGGGTCACTTCAGGTGCTTGATTCAGAAGTTATATTCTTTGTGTTCCGTATTGTGTATTCACTATATTAAAGTCCCTTTTCACTAAAGTTTTATATGTTTTGTCTTGATGCGGCAGATGGCAGAACCCACTTAGAGCAGGCAGGTTTGGGGCTTCAGGGGTGCCTCTCTCCCCCTGCCCTATAACAGATTTGCTGTCCTGGAACAGCATTACTTAAATTTGAAGCCAGGCAGCCTGACACAAAAATCCACTTATCCTCTTAAAGGGTACTAGAGTGTATTTTTTTCTTAGAAATAGAGGAAGAGATTGCAAACATCCTGGGATTCCTTTATGCTTCCCGGTAACATATAAACTATGGTGGCATTTCAACATGTACTACAAAGTCAACTGTCTCTACTTCATCCCTATGGCTGATTTCCTTGACTTTCCAAATAGAACCAGTGATTCTCAGAGCTACTTTTCTAAACCTAACATACATTTGCTATTTTACAAAACATACATAATTCATTCACATTTGGAGGAAAAGAATCCACCTTGGCTTTTAAATTAGCAAACCATGATAAACAAAAATTAAGATTCTTAACTTTGAAAAATATTGGGATACCTTCCAATACATGCTGGATTCGCATTTTAAGGACCATTTGGGTGCGATTACTAATCATGAGCGGTCACAAAAGCTGTCACAACTGACAGTCTTACTTTTAATCTCTTTAGACTGAAAAAACTATCGGGACAGCAGTTACAACTTCCCAATTAGGAGGCAGAGGAATAGTACTGAAACTTTTCTGCTGGGCTCTGGAATCGTGACTTAAGCCACGGAAACACGTGCCAATCCAATCAGGCCATCTAATCCTACAAACGTTCGCACCCATCCAAACTAAATAACCTGGAAAACATCATAACTGCAATCAGTAGTTGCAAATTTTTTTTTTTTTTTTTTTAAATAACGCCCTGGCGTTTCTTGAAAAGCCACAACGTACACATCCTAACGAGGGTCCACGGGGGCTTTTTAAAGCCTCCCGCAGAAATACTGTGCTGTCAGCCAGAGCGCCTTCCAGGACACCCTCAGCGCAGGTTTCCCGGGTTTCCGGCCTGGACGTCAGCCCGCAGCCGAGGCCGGCGGAGAGGGAGGAGAGCAGAGCGGAGGGAGAAGGAGAGCGAGCGAGCGAGCGCAATGGTCAAGTCCTCCTTAACTCCTCGCCCCCTCGCGGGCCTCACCCCTCCTCCCGGGGGCTGAGATTGGAGAGGAAGTGGGAAGGCTCCAATCTGCTCCTCACGCCAGCGCCCTCATGCCCCCACCCTTCTCCTCAGCTCGGGGCTTCGGCGCGCCTCACCCCCGCCTCTCGCCCCGGGAGAGGGGCGGGCGGCGCGGCCGGGC
>NW_004567126.1:14856858-14885116 GCF_000260355.1 Condylura cristata
GCAGCGGCGGCCGCTTGGAAGATGGCTGCGCCCTGTGGCTCGGAGCTGCCCGCCAACTCGCCGCTAAAAATCCCGAAGATGGAGGTGCTCTCCCCGGCGTCTCCTGGTGGCCTGAGCGACGGAAATCCATCGCTGTCTGACCCTTCCACGCCTCGGGGTGCCTCCCCGCTCGGGCCGGGCAGCGCCGCGGGCTCGGGGGCAGCGGCGTCTGGGGGTCTCGGGCTGGGGCTGGGGGGCCGCAGCGCCGCCTCGTCCTCGGTCTCCTTCTCCCCTGGTGGCGGCGGTGGCGGGGCTGCGGCAGCCGCCGCCGCCGCCTGCCGGGGCATGTCGTGGACGCCGGCCGAGACGAACGCGCTCATCGCAGTGTGGGGCAACGAGCGGCTGGTGGAGGCGCGGTACCAGCAGCTGGAGGGAGCCGGCACGGTGTTCGGCAGCAAGGCCCCCGGGCCAGCCATGTACGAGCGCGTGTCCCGGGCCCTGGCCGAGCTGGGCTACGAGCGGACCCCGTCCCAATGCCGGGAGCGCATCAAGGTAACCGGCCGCCCGGCCTGGGGCCGCGAACCTGAGGCAGAGAGAAGGCGGGGAAGCGGGCCTCGGGGGCGGGGGCCGGTCTGAGCGCAGGGCTCCCCTCCGGGGCCCGGTGGGCGACTCGCATCTCCTCCGCTTTTTTCTTCTCTCCCCGGGAAGGGGGCTTTTTTCCAGATGGCCGCCAGCCCGTAGGTTTCCTGAGTTTGAAGTTGGGCGTGCCTGCCGCCGCCCCTCTTTCTTGCCAATTGAGGATATTCCTGCGCTCTGAAGTTGGTAGTTCTCATTGTGCCTGGTGTGGCAGCCCGGGGCCTCTGGCGCTTCTCGCCCCCACCGCCGGGGCCCCTCGCTTTGTTCACGGCTGAGGGGCTTTCAGGCCTGGGCTTGCCGGCGGGACGGCATTGAGGAAGGGTAGAAAGGGGAGCGGTGAGCCCCCAGTCGAGGAATTTTCAGTGAGTGGCAGTGGCGGTGCCGTAGGAAAAAAGCGCCTTCGGACGACGGGCCTTTGTGTCAGTCGCCTTGCTGCTAACTTGAGCTCCGAAGGACGAGTGAGACATTGATGCTTTGGCGAAGTGGAAAGGCTTGATGGCCAGACAGTGCCTGCTCTCTTGAAGTTGGGGGCACGATTAAAGTTAGCCTGACTGAGAGTTGGTCCGGAATCTGGAGTGTGGCTGCCCGCAGAGTTAGATTGGCTTGAGGCCCTGGTGTGTTTCAGAGGAAGCTCCTTCAAGAAAGGCAGTTTTACCCTGCTTTAGTTATGGTGCTGGATGTGTGGTGGCAGGTAAAGAGCTCAGTGTGCATCTGGCTGTCCTTGTGGATCTGAATGTTTAAATGCAGAGGTTTCATTTGGGCCAGAAATGTTACTAGCAGCCGGATTTTCATTGCTGTTTCTGCTGACTCCATCCAGGCTGGCATTCAGATTTGTATTATTGGCAGATGAAGAGTTGTTAGCGTTATTTTTTAGTTAAGCCAGTTTCTTCATCCCAGAGTCCGCTAAAAGATTCACAGAGGCTTCTTTCTCCCGGCTTTCACTGAACTCCTTCTTGGTGGTAGTCATGTTGTCTGTGCGCTTCTCTTTTCTCATAAGGATGGACACGTTTTTTCTGAACTCCTCGGGGAAGGGAGTGGAAACCCAGTAAGAAAGATCGTAACTACCCTAGAGGAGGCGATTGCTCCAAAGTTCTAGAGCCCTTGATTCGAGTGGGGTTCATCCAGAGACGTTGTTCCATAGAGAATTTGGTCCAGAAACTTAAGATATTTCAGACCTATTAACTATTGGTCAAGTAATTTGGTACCCACTTATTTATTAATAACAGAATTAAAGTGGTTCACTTGATAGTATGTACCTTTGGGTCTTCTTATGCTGCCTTTTTTTCCTTTAAGTAAGGATGTCATTGAAATAGTATCTTATCGACAATTAAAGTAGTAGTTTGTAATAGATACTGATCTCTGGTGTGCACTCATTGCACTATTTAAGATCGTTACCGTTAAAATCGGAGGGAGAAGTTTTGCTGTGCATCTGTCCATTAACTTTTCTTGAGTTTAAATGTACACCTGAGACTTTAGTAACTGTTTTAACTTGACTGGTGTTTTGTCCATAGAAATTTACCAATCCAAGGAAAAAGTGTTGTGCTGTGAAAATCTCACAGAATATAAATCCAAAAAAGTATTTCTGAAATGATCAGAACTATCAACATGGGTTGCATCTTTGTCCAGTTATGAGAATGATAATGCAAAGCAAGGAAGGGAGATGGAGCTTTTCTGAAGAATTTTAAAAAGAGGACTATTTTACCTTTCTCCAAATTGACCTCAGGGTCTTAGGATGTTCTAAGGATATTTGGATGCTGATAGGTTCTCTGGTTTACAGTAGCAGTTGGCAGGGAGGGCAGGTAACTTTTTTTCCCATTAAGTGCTCTGTTCCCTGTGTGATTTCCCTGAAGGAACCAAAGACTTCATTAACAGTGTTGGTATTTTCCTGCCAGAGTGACAAGTTCTGGTGGCTTCTAGTCACTACTGTATGTCCAGTGCAGCACATAGTGGGTACTGGGTACATGACTCTCACAGTCTCCAAGGTAAACAACAGACAAGAGAATTTTTCAAAGTATACTAATCTAGAGCGATGTTACTCAAAATTTAAACGCAAAGACATAGACCCCCGTTTGAAAAATACCACATTGAAAACTACTCTTTGTCACTTTAGGAGACTTTAAATGTAAGTTAAGCCTAGAAGCAAATGTGGTTGTTGGAACCATGTCCTGGCAGTTATGAGATGGATGTACAAGCAATTCAGATTATGCTTATGAAAATAAAAACACAACTTTAAAAAATTCTCAGAGAGGGGCCTTCTTGGCGTCACAAGGGGGTACGTCTCAATACTATGAAGTTATTTATCACCAGCCACTGCAGCACTAGTTCGATTCCCAGCCAGGGAGCTGACCCACATGGCGCAGCAGACCTTGCCTGTCTCACCTGCTGCTCTTCTCAGCAGTCTATTTCAGTCAGTCCACCTATTCTGCTCCCAACTCTGTCTCAGATATATCTCACCCCCCACACATCTGGCCTACATGCCAGCTCCTGTATGCATAAATAAATAAAATAAATCTTTGGAAAAATTCTCAGAGAAGCTCAATCCCATGAAAGCAAATATTTAGACCCCAGCTTCACAAATGCAGCTTTGGAAAAAGCAATTCAGAAATCTCTTTCCCTTTATTGTGTTGATAAGAACTGCAAAAAAAAAAGAAAGAAAGAAAGAAAGAAAGAAAGAAAAAAGCCAGTAATCCATTAGGTTTAGATTGCTTTTGATTTTACAAACCAGAAAGAAAGTAGTGCAGTTAGATGTGGACTTGGAGGAACTTCTTGTATAGACTGATGTAATGTAAATGTAAACTACCAGAGGCTCAGGGAGGAACACCATGTGAGCCAACTGTATTTCTGTTCTAATGCATTTGAAGTGCCTGTCAGAATTCATTGCTGAAAACTTAGTAAGTAATTTCTTCTAAGTTTGAAAGAAGGGAAGAAACCTATAATGACGTCAGCTTTTCCACACTTACTCAGATAGTTTGTACACGTTGATGGAGCAGCCTTCACTGCATTGTTCTGACCTACCAAGCAGTCTCATTTCAATTTCTGCCCTGACCGCCTTTTGGAATAATCTTAAAGCATGCCACTTACCTTCTGCTGCAGCCATCTTAGCTATACAGTGAAAGTACTAATGTATGAAAATATTGAAATCGAATTCTAACTCTTAGACTTTGTTGCTGAAGTTACTATTTCTTAGTACCGAAATGAATATGTATATTCTAAATACACAGGATTTTAATTTAAGATATAAACATTTGTTTATTGCTTCACAGTTTCATTTTGAGGTCAGATGTGATAAAATGAATGTATTTGAGACTTCCTTGCTACACAGATTGTTGCATAATGCTGAGGTTTTGTGCCTTTTGTTTGTTTGCCAGAAGAAATGCCTATTAGCAATTCCAGCCTAATTTTGGAATCAGATAAATAAATCTAGGTAGTTTTCTGTCTAGTAATTACGATTTCTCGCCTTTTTTGTAGGCTTTGTCTTTATGTCTCCCTTCACTAAATAATTGTACAGAGCTATCTACTGGGTGCTAAAATAAATGAAAGGACTATAATATATAATCCTAGCGCTTACAGTGCAGTTGAAGATGTATATGCACAGCAAAGAGTTAAAGGACTGTACAAGACAACACAAGGGATGGTATGTGATAGAGTACTTGATTAAGTGTCAGGTGACGAAAGCTGACTGTGAGTGTGATGGCTTCAAAGGAGGGAGAGAGCTCTATGCTATAGTAGTTGAAAGATCTAGCTAGACTTGGAACTCGTGAAAACATTCACTTCTGAGCCAGATGCTGTATTCACACTTCAGTCAGTTAATCTGATGCACTGCAGAACTCATTCTCAAGTCCCATAATTTTGGGTGTTCTCCAAAAATTTGCCTCTTGAGAGTTGGCTTTATGTCTTTGAAACAGATGTGTACTTCTAGTTGTGCCTCAAGAAAAAATGCAAGGTGATTGTATGACCTAAAAGACCCATTTTTGCTGGATAATTCTGGTTGCTTATCAGATAAATTAAAAAGTGTTAGGGAGTCTTCTGCTTAGCAAACAAAATGACTTAGCTGTATTTATCAGTATTTGCTTAGCAATGAATATTGCTTAGCTATATTCATCAGTAATTGTCATAATCTTTGGAACAGATTTTATATTTTAGCAGACAAATCAAAATGTAATATACTTGGTCTTTCATTTTAGCTGTCAACCCTTGCTGGTATTTGTGAGGATCAACAGAACAAAGACAACTGGAGCCAAAAGCTCTCTGCCCAGATAAACATTTTGATAGAACTTGCCCACCTCTGAGAACTTTTCTCTGGTGTTTGCAGACAAGATTTTCCTCTGCATGATTATCATTGAAGGATTTCTAAGAAATACGACATAGACCTCAAATAATTCATGAAAGGATTGTCATAGTTGTTTCCTTCCATCTTACATATTCAGTTTCTGCTGTTACCAGGCCATTGTCCCTGACAGCTTGTGTGCTCTAGTTTGCTTGTCTTGTGAATCTGCCAAGCTTGATGTGTGTCTCAAATCTTAGATCAGCTTGGACTACCTGGCCATACATTTATATTTGCGCTTGCCCTTTTGGAGGTAAGAGCTCTAATGTCCCCATATTAAAACTGTGGATGAATCCACTCTGTGTTTATTTCCTAGCACTTAGGGAACTCAAGTAAAGAGTGGATATTCTGGGTCCTTCGTTAACACGATATGTAAAAGGAAAAAGAAACTTGAAGTACACATAGTACTGCAGTGTTGTCAGTACGATTCTGTGATGACGGAAATGTTCTTGACTGCAGTTAGTGTATGGCCACCAGTTGCATGTAGTGCTCTTAGGCTGTGGTATGGGTGTCTGAGGAACTCATTTTTCAGTTACACTTAATTTTAATTTAATTTTCAGTGGTTGCTAGCCATGCTTGCTTAGTGGCTGTCGTATTGGACTTTGTAGGTAAAAGTTGTTGCTCAGAATATTCTGATGTGGGTTGTGAAAGAATTCGCTTAGCTACACCCTTAAACCTCTAGGGGGAGCTCAAAGTTTCTTGTCCTCCCGGTCAGTTGACCCATCCAGAGTACTTTGATGGAAGTCAAGACTAGTGGATCATCGTTATAGGAGAAAAGAGCTTTTAATGCAAGGAATAAGACAGTATAACCTCAGTTGACTGGGCCAACCAGCGTCATATTCTTGATTCTCTTGGACAATTCTGGCCAACAGAACTTAGTGTGTTCTGTGTCTGTACCGCCCAACAACACTGTACGGTAGCCTCTAGCCACAGGTGAGCATCAAGCTCTTGACAAGTGGTTAGTGTGACTGTGAAACAATTAAAAAAATATCCATTGCAATTAATTTAAATTTAAATAGCTACATGTGGCCAGTGGCTGGTATGATTTTTAAAAAAAGATTTATTTATGAATACAAGAACTGGGGTGTAACCACAGGTATGGGGAGAGGTGGTGGTGAGAAGATTCATCAGAGACAGTGGGGAGCAGAAAGGCAGATTGACTGAAATATACTGCTGAGGGGGACAGCTGGTAAGACAGGAAGAGGTCTGCTGAGCCATGTGAGTTAGCTCCCTAGCCAGGGGGCTCATGTTGTAGTGGCTTGGGATAGCTTGCTAGCGTTATGTCTTTAGTCCCTGAACAACCAGGGATGCCCAATGTAAAGTTTTTAAGTAATATTTTGCTTATGGCTAGCCCTCAAGAAATTTTGAAATTTATATATGCTCTTGGACGTTTTTAAGCTGATGTTAAGATTTTTCATCATATGTTTAGAAGTTTTTAGGTTATAGGAAATATTAAATCTAGAATGAGGTGAATAAGATGAGGATTGGCTATAAAATTTGTTGACTATATACGCTGAATCTGGAAAATCTATCCAAGATTTTTATCTCTAGGCTTTTTTTTTTAATCAAATCTATCTTAAAAATGTTAATGACCAGCCAGTGATCTCCACTTACCTGTAAAAGAAACAATAGCAGTAACTCCTGTTGCTTCAGTTATTCTAAATTTAGAGGCAAAGTTTCACATCAAAAAAATATGTTCAAGACTGGGAATGGCAGGAATTTCTAAGGTTGTAAGGTGCCTTGATTAGTCAGCAAAGAAGGCATATGGGTACCCCTCTGGGAAACCCTTTCTTTATTGTATTTTTTAAAGATGTATTTATTTTTATTCATGCATATAAGAGCTGAGGTGTAGGCCAGTGGTGTAAGGGGTGAGAACAGTTACCAGAGTCAAGAGTGGGGAGCACAATAGGTGGATCCACTGAAACACACTGCTGAGGAGCAGTGGGTAGGACAGGAAAGGTCTGTTGTACCATGTGGATTAGCTCCCTAGCTGGGTTTCGAACTTGGGGGTCAAACCCATGTTATACTTGGTAGTGCTGAGACTTAACCCCTTGAGCCACCAGGGAGGCCCCAGGGGCCCTTTAGAGCTGATGATTTTGCTGTCTGTCTTGACTGGTATCATGAGACTGCTCTTGAATTATATTGTCCCTTAAGAATCCTAGGGAAAGGCATAGAGCTTTTAACTTGTGGAGCTTAACCAGGCATCTGGAGGAGGATTTGAAGAGCTTGTCTATTCCTTTCATCAGACTGATCTGACCGATTGATTACAGGGTTACTTTAAGTATTGGGGCCTGAAATACGGCTTAATTTTTTTTTTATTACTGATCACAGTATTTGAGTGCCTTCTATGGCAGACCCTAGAAATAAAGCAGTGCCTCACTCCCCTGCCAGTGAAGGAGGCAGACTGCAATACACTGGTTACAATATGGGAGCAAGGTCTGTATTGTCTTGATGGTAACCATGGTGCTGTAGGAACCATGCCATCTTGGGACCTTGAGAACTGGGTGCTAAAGGGAAAGTGGCACTGATTTGAGCAGAAGGGTGTAAACGCCTTGTGTGGAAGCAGAGGCAGCATTAACCTAGAATGATGCAGACTGCAAATACAGTAAAATATATTTTGCTCAAGAGTCCAAAATTAGAAGCATCCAAACAGTATATTTTCCAAAAAAAAAAAAAAATTATAGCGATAAGCTGCTTAAAAAGTCATGCTTTTTAATTGTAGAACAGTTTGCCATAGTGGGTGACATTTGGTAATGGTATGCCTTTGAAGCTGTAAATGACAGGTTAGTGGTGTCAAAAAGAACCAAGTAGTTTTGGTGGGCCTTCCCTGGTGACGCAGCGGGTTAAAGCACAGCACTGAGAATCTAAAGCCACTTCCGCATGAGTTAGATTCCTGCCTGCCCCGGAGGTGACCACATGGCGTGGCAGACCTATCCTGACCCGCCCGCTGCTCCCCTCAGCAGTTTACTTCATTGATCTGCCTGTTCTGCTCCCCACTCTGTCTTTGGTGAAGCCTCTCACCGCTCTTGAGCCTCTGGCCTGTACCCCAGCTCTGTATGCACAAACAAATAAATCTTTAAAAAAAAAAGAACCAAGTAGTTTTGGGATAACAGAGTAGTGAAAGTCACAATTTTAGATGATTAATATGTCATAAATTTAGATAAGTAACTTGATGGTATTTCATTGCAGTTGTGTAAAAATCCACTATATCTATCCCATTCTTTAATTTATGTTATGGGAAGAAAACCAAACATGCAGTAAGAAGAAATATTTTTACCTTGCATACTAGCCACCAACATAATATATGTATAACTGAAACAAATTTCACAAAATAATAATGACTATAGGTAGCACGTGTGGAGCATCTAACTATGTGCCATGGGCTGTTCCAAGTGCTTTACAAATACTCATTTGTCTTGCATAGTAACTACATGCAGTTTGCTTTGGTATGTTCTGTTGGCACACAGATGATCATACGTCAGAACCTCTCAGCCATATGTCCTCTGCAGCACACAAGTGTACAACATGGGAAGCACCAGCACAATGCCTCCCACCTTCCCTCTTTTTGTCTCCAGTACTTTTCAGCATTGCATCTTTTCACCGCAGTCCCTCTGGTGCTTCTCATCTCCCCCCTCTCCCAGCCACAGTCTCTTATCTTCAGAAGTTCTCCCACCTAAAACTAGTGCAAAGAAACTAAGAGGATGGGGGTGGCCACTCCCACTGGTTTTGGGCAGTAGTCTTACTCCTTCGGGACTGGCAGCTCAGGGTCACGTTAGTCCCCACAGACCCAAGGCTCTAACATATCTCCCCCAACCCCCATGCCACTCCATAGATGGGAGATCCCCACAAGCTGTTGGAAAGTGTGGGCTTCTCACTTACCGAGCACATTGAGTTCTAAAGTTTGGCTGGTGCGGTGGTCCCTGAGTTTGCCTTGACTGTCTTGCACATTCACAGAACAGTAGTAGGGCCCGGAGTCTTTCTCCCGGAGGCCCTGCAGCTTCAGGGACACGTTCTGGGGCGGCATGGAGTAGACAAGGGATACTCTAGGCTTGCTTATGGTGGCCCCACGGATGTACGCCAACACCTGCTGTGACAGATGACTCCCCACCCTCCACTTACTATAGCATGTGCACTGTGCCCAGGGGCTCGGCTCACCCCCTCTTGCAACTGGCAGTCTTCAAATATTGCTCACTTGCAGTCCTCCCATCCCACTTCAGACACCCCTTACCTCCCTAGCCACCTCCTACCCACACGGGGTCAGCTTCACCAGAAAAGTCTATTTGCCTTGGCATTGTCTCATCTTCTACTTGGGGTGTTTAGAAAGATGCTCATAGCCAACTAAAATTGATCTTCCAACCCACTGATGGCCATAGCCTGAAGCTAGATAAAGGATTAGAAAATTTTGAACTGAGTTCAAATTTTTCATCATTGTGCTCTTTTTAGATTTAATAGTCTCAAACTCCATAAAATGCATTAATTAGAATAAGTCATAACCCAGAGAGACATGAAGCTGAAGCTATTGTAGGGAAGAGGTGGAAATTCTAAGAAATGAGACTGAAGACATTAGCAAGAAGTCAGATGATGTGCTAAGGTGTGTGGACTTTATCCTGATCAAAGTAATTTTAAACTGGGGAGTGAGTGACATGGTTAGTCTTAGGATTTAAGAACTGACTATAGGGTGGAAAGTGAATTAGAATGGGTAAGACTGGAAGCACTGAGATCATTTAGAGGCTAATTGCAGTAAGTTAGACATGAGGTGAAATAAACAGTGGCAGTAAGTATAGAATAGATATCATATGTATCCAAACCAGTGGGACTGTTTGGAGAATGTGAAAATTTTACTTTATAGGATTTGGTAAGTCTTATTGTCACATAAGTCACTCACTACTCTTGCTGATATATACAGAGGATTCTATTTTGTACCCTGAAAGATCATCACAATACTCCTTAAGTTTTTAGGGTTGTTCTGGAACTCAGTGGGATCCAGTTAAAACACCATTTTAGTACAGCCTTGTCGGTGTCACTTCTGGATTATTCTGTGTACACTTTTGGATTCTGATCTGCTCTGCAAACTTCAGAAGTGATGATCCTGCTTTCCTGTTTTTTCCTAATTTTTCTAACATTTATCAGAGAGCAAGAACTAAAATTCAGATAGATCTGAAATGTTAATTGCCCTACAAATATTCAGAAGTATGCTCCTGTTTGTAGGTTGAGGTAGGATAGCAGTTTTTCCTTCTTTGGTGGGTTATTTCTGTGTAATGTTTAAAAATATTTGAAAATGAGCTTTCAGCTTTAAACCACTGATTGTTAGAATTGCATTGATTATTTAGGTACTCTTTAATAATTTTACTTAGTTGTGGGATTCATGCAGTATGTTCTTCTACTTCATCGCCATTGCACAAACTTCATTGTGTTCAGGATGGCTGCTTAATGAGTATGCCTCCTGTGTACATGTTACAAATGACCTGGAGTTTGTAATCTGTGGGGAGCTCCCTCTCCCCCTTGTTCTGAATAATTAAACACTGCATATTGGGGGAAAAGGCTTGTACTTATATCTGTATTAACCTGTGTAGTTGAGACAGTCCTTGAGAAGCAATGGAAATACTTTTTTTTCTTTTTCTTGGCATAATCAAGTTAGCATTATCTTAACACTTAGTGGGATGTGTTTATTCTTTAGTAAAATACAAACCTGTGATTATTCTCTGAGATTTTAGGACTAACAGCCATTATGTTACTTTATTTTTATCTATGTATTCTTGGCTGTATTCATAAATTACATATTTTGAGCTACCAAATTATACTTCAGTATAAATTGACACACCAGAATGGAAGTTATTTACTTGGATCTGTTTTCTAGTTGCATTTTCTCAGCTTGTGTAAATATGCTTTGTTGTAATAGATTCACTTTTTGAAACTCACATTGTCTATTATCTACCTTCAGCTTACTTCATTTATCTGAAAAAATTGTTTGTAACTTATATTAATAAAACCAGAATAAAGTTAATATCTACCCAAACCTGCTTTTACTATTATTATTTTAAGTTTACAAATAGTTTTCTCTAAATGGAAAGGACTGGTTTATGATTTAAAAGGGAGAGTATGATAGTTCAAAAGTGCCTTAACTTTCTCTTTGACCTTTCCATTACCATATACTGTTGCAACAGGAACTTTGTTGCCACTTTGCAGCAGGACCTGGATGCGGGATACAGCAGTCTTGGAGCAGTTCTGCAAGGCAAGACTGTTACTTGAGCAGAAGTTTGTGCCATTTATTGAAAGCATACAGGCTGGTACAAGCTGATCATGCCACAATGATAGGAGGAATAAAGTCCGGAGGGTGGGATAGAATGGGGGCAGAGTTTTACGAGGGGCAGGGAAGGGGACATTGTCACGGGGCAATTGCATCAGCAAGGTATTTGATTTTATCACAGGCAGTCATGGAATCAGGTCAGCAGTGGCCTAGGCGTCCCTGGGCCTGCCTTGTGATACGGGCTATCCTCTAGGTAGTCAAGGAATTCTCTGCTGAGATTTGTAGATAGCAAGTAGGTCACAGTTGCCCATGAGTGGCCAGCTAGTAGCCAGCTCATAGTAATCGGCAATATACAACTTTAAGGAATTTTTATTCATTTATGTGTTCATTCATCCTCACCAGAAATCTGTCCAGCTACTTCCATATGGTAGGCATTAGTTTAGGTGCTGGGAATAAATCATTGAATAAACTTGGGAGGAAAAAAACCCTGCCTTCAAAAAACTTATATTTAGCAGGGAATGAAATTTAAAATGTTATTCAAAACAGCTAATACCCTCAAATAAGCTGTTCTTTCATATTAGTCCCATAAATGTTCTATTCCTTGTTATCAGCCTTAATGATTTTAGGAAGTTTGAGCTCTTTACATTTCACTATGCCTAAAAATAGACATATATTTGTCCTTGCTGTGTTAAGAATGACTTACATGATTTCATATTACACCTTTTGATTATGGCATGTCCAGTTGTCATTGAGATTTGCCCCCTAAGCAACAAGTACAGCACAGTTAATATTCATCTAGTCATTAGGTAGTGTGTCCCCGACCCCTACACTAGGTCCTGAAAGGTCAAGCTTCAGCAAAACCAGTTCTTCCTTGTGCAAATTAAGAAACATGTTTAATAGTTGGACTTGGAGAGATCAAATTCATGCCAATTTGAGAACTATGTCAAATAATTTTTTTTCTTTACATGAGGAATTGAAACCAAATTAAGAGGGAAAGTGAAAGGAAGCATTTTAATGTCTTCATTATAGCACAGCCATTATAATGTCTTTAATATGAACAAAAAGTTGAAGAAATTGTGATGATAAAATAGATGTTCCTGAAACTTTGATTTGTGGACAAAAACAGTGTTATTTAATATTTAACCTAAAGCTAGGTATAAATCTAAAATTTATACTTACAGATCTCTTATGTGTTGTCAAACAAAACCAACCTTATGAAACATTTTAGGTATTAATAAAACTAAATTCCAAAAGCCAAGTTAGCATTATTGGCTGATGTGTTTTAGCTGAAACTCATTTTCTTTTCCAAACAACATTCCGATGCCTACTTGTAAGACTCTTGTTATTCCTACCATGTTTTGTGATGTGACTTGGCTGCTACTGCTTTTCTCTTCTTGAACTAATCTTTATTCCTAAATCACTTTGGTCTCCACATGGTAATACTATCATTTTTATATTAATAATGGCAAACCTTGCTAATGCAAACTATTAGGTAGATACTATTTCAATGTTGTGTGTGTGTGCAGGGTGGGGGTGTTGGTGGCTGATATTTGACACAACATATCTGTGTTATGGCACAACATATCTGTGTTGGAGTTACTAGTACTAGCTCCACCTCAAAGATGGAGAAATGGAGGCACAGAGAGAATATGTCTAATATCAATGCTAGCTGGTGGGAAAACTAGACTATACAGTCTGACTCCAGAACTCCATGCTTTTTATCACTTGCTTATATTGTCTCCTTCTGCATCATCAATCCATCATTTTTTAATTTTGAGGTAATACTGTGGCAACAGCTTGAGTATCATGTCAGAAATGCAATACAGAAGTCATATAGCAACGTAGATGGACATAATTATGCTTATACATGTTTCTTAGAGAAGTAAAAACATAAATTCTAATAAATCCTGTAGCTAATTCAAGGTGTCTTCAGTTGATAAACACAATGAGAAACAGTGATTTGGAAGTCCTGAAGAATATAGACAGGTATTGAAGCATAAAGTTCTCAATGTAGAGGAATTATTCCATCAAATCGTTCTAGTGATTGATGGGTTTATTAGACTGCTAAGTTCTTTCAAAGGAAGTAAGTTTGAATTATAGAGGAACCAAATAGAATTAACTTGATAGTGAAGGCAGATAAAGATGTGGCTTAGCAAAGGAGGCCATGGAGTACCCACTATCTTATGCCTGCCATTGCTACCTGATGTCTAAATGGTTTGTGTACTCTTTCTCCTTGGAGATGATGGGGATGAGATGCATTATTTTAAATACATACATGGTATGCAAATAAGAAACCTAAAACTAGAATCAGGAAATAAAACAGAATGCAGGGACTATGGTGATAACACAAGTAAATATGGTTACTTCAGCTAAATATTAAAATGATCATTGTGGACTTTTCAACACCTATGGCAAAAAAGGTAAATTGAGTCATTTTTTATACTTTCCAGTGTTTGCTGAGCAGTGTATCAGGTCCTAGAGTTGCAACCTGGGATGAATTTATACCAAAGACATAGTGACCATAGTGGTCTTAGGTAAGCACTTAACCTTCCTCAGTCTTAATTCTCTGTTAAATAGAGATGTATCCTATATCTTCATGTATATACACTGCCCAGACCACTGTTCCAGGAATGACAGCCCAGCTTCCTGGAATACTGATGATGGCATTGGGTTAAATTACCCTAGGAATTTTCCTTCATCCAAGAGAGCTGTCTCTATCCAAAGGTAGGCTCCCCTCTCTAGTGGAACTTGAGTCCAGAGACTGGTCAGTATTGAAATACAGCATCTTTGCCTTAATTCAGGACAACGCTGAAGGGCCTACCATGTTCCTTTACCTCCCTTTAGGATTAACAGAGGCCTTACTCATCAGCTGAAGTCTGTCTTCCACTTCTTTCTTTGCCCAGTCGTGCTCTTCCCGGGAGGCACAAGTGGTTCTCAAGAACCTCCCCAATAAAGCCCTTGGCACTTAGTCTCCTCCCAGTCTATTTTCTGGCACTGTTTCTTTTATCCTTATTGTAAAAAAAGGAAACTGCAAAACCCAAGTCTCAGCACCCAATAAGCACTGAGGAGATAGCACTGTGGTTTCCCTTCATTACATGGGACTTGGACCGCACTGGGAAGCTGTTTGATTTCTGAGGAAGGGGCAGACTTTCTCATTTGGCCATTACTTTTAGCAGTTCACTTAAAGGTAAGAATAAAATATTAAAAATTACTGGATGAGCTATAAAAAAACATGATTGCCTAAATTTATCTCTTAACTTCTCAAGTTCAGGTTGCCCAAGAGCAAATGCTTAAATTTAAAACATTCATTTCAAAATTTTTCGTAGAAAGGATATGTGTGAGGATGGAAAGCATATTCTGTTCTTGCATTCATGACTTGTAGTTTACACAATGTAAATGCAGAAAAAAAAATCAAAAACCCTTTCTGAAGTAATTCAGTATTTAAAAAAAAAAAAACCTCAGTGAATCTTGACTTAGTACTTGTGCTGAGACTTTCTAGGAGCCTTACAACTTAGATTATTTTATCCAAATATGAGTTTTTTTAAACCAAGATACATAAAATGTACTAATTTTACTGTATTTAAGTTAATGCTGCATTATAGGTGATAACTTAGTCAGAAAATAGCTACAAAATGGAAAATCATGGTCAATGTGAAGGCATAAATTAAACCTACTATTTTGCGGGGGCAGGGGAGACTTGCTTTTGCAGTTTCCCTCTTAACCTCTAGTCTCATAAATAGAAGAAAGTGCCTTTGTATTTGGGAAGAATGCAGAAACTGTATGAGGGGTTTGGTGTGTATGCAAACTTAACTTTCAGTATGGCGGATCATGGAACAATTAATGCGTAATTCAGGATGTTTTTATGGGGGGCCTTAAAAAATGAATGATTTGCCCCTGCTATGCCAGAAACATTTTTTAGATCATTCTTGTGTGCTTTTTTCATTTTCACTTATTAATAAAGGTTAACATTTTTAATATTCTTGAATACCATTTTGAGGTGATGCTCAGGGAGTGAAGTGCAGAAAAAGGATTCCACAGAAATGCTTATGTAACAACTTCAGAGGTGATGTATGAGGTAGGATGAAAATCATCCAAGTCAGTTCTTCACCAACTGATTTTTCTCCCCTTTTAGGTGGGGAGGAAGTAGTAGTATCTGCCTATCATTTTGACTGCACTGCCTGTCTGATTATGTCTGAAATGAGTGGTTCAGTATACCTTAATTTCTTGTTCTAAATAGAAGCACTTGAGGATTCCATGTCTAAAAGAATTCTTACATCTCAAAGAAGTCCTTGAGCATGGCCATACTTACTATGGCTTTTATGGTATTGCTGTCAATATGAAATAAAGTGCAGGGTCAAAAGCATTATGCTCAAATGAAGGTAGTTTTGTGAGAACTGGAAAGTGTTTGGTTTTGTTAAATTAGTATTGTCCTCCTGGAGGGTTTTTTTCTTCATATTCTGACCGGGCAAGACCCTCAGCTACTAGCATGGAGGAACCTAAAAAGTTTAGGAGCCGATACTTTTTGAGAATCAAAATTTTCTGGATTATTTGTTCTGTGAAAGAGCTTCTCCCTCGTGAAGACAGTAGTCACACAAGTCATAGACACGAAAGTGAGTCGTTGATAGCCAAATTTGGAATGAAGTGCAAGCTGATAGAATTCAATCCTGGACAATTCCCCACAGAGACTGAGGCTTCAGAGAGGTAAGATCTCTTGGTTTCTGGTGGTCATTCCTCTGTTTGACCCTGTTAAAATTCAGGAAACAAGTGAATCAAGTCTTCTTTTTCTGTCTTTGACAGTACTATTTTACATTCTTATTCATTCATTCATTTATCCATTTAATTTCTAAGGCATAAAAAATTCAGATTGGGACAGGATTATAGAATTCCACTAGGCAGCTTTTTCTTTCCCCCACGCAAAGCAAACTGAAACAGCAAAAGTGGTAGATGTTTTCTAAGTAGTCTTGCTCTCCATACGTAGCCCTTTTATTATAACAGAGTTAGCTTGCTATGCTAGTTACAGCTGTATTTTTGTTTTAGCTCCTTTCCTGCTTCTGTTGTCCCCAAAAGATTTTAGGAGTCCTAAGTACTTTGGATTTACTGATTTTATAAGTAAATTTATAGATATAAATATGTCCATTATTGTAGTAAAATGACTTTCCTGATTTCCTGTCTATGAAATATTCTATCTTGTTAGTGATTTACAACTTTGTAAATGCATTATTTAATGTACATAATGACAATCCTTATGTGATAGGCACTGTTCTAGTAAGCCAGACAGAACCTCTTCTTAATGGAGCTTACAATCTAGTGGAATAGCTTTCTTAGGAAAGAACATTTTGTGAGAAACATTTGGTAATTTTTATGAGCCAAACCCAGTTTTAACGGAATAATGATCTTGGGGCCTTGGTTCCTCATTTGTTAAGTGAGGAAATTGAACCAATGATTTCTAAGGTTCCTTTAAATTTAGACTTCATGTATTAGAGAAGTTGAAGTCAGGTTTGCCATAAGAGCCTCGGACAGCTCCAATTACTCTGTGAATTAATGTCTTATAGAAAGTGTCAAAAGAGAAACTATTTGGATGGGTGATGGAGAGTATCCAGTGCTACAGGGAAGTAAAGAAGTTAAGGTCAAAGTTTGAATACCTTTCTTTGAAATTAAGAAGACATTGTTAACCATAATATGAATAGTTTTGGTGGAATATGAGATCATACTTTGATTCCACCGGGTTAGAGACTGAATCAGTGTAGGCGTTGCCTGTCTCTGAGACCCTTTGTTCCTTAGGCAACTTTAAAATAGGAAGACTTTTAAGACCTAGCTTTTGCAGCCCCTAAGATTTACTTTAATGTATTTGTTTCTAAATGAGTGTATTTTTCTTTTCTAAAATGTTAACCTGAGATAATTTAGCCAACCTCTGTAAGTCAGTCAGCTAATCAATCAGAGTACCATGCGATACAATTGGAATCAGCATAACTAATGCATCATTTAATACTGCTTAAAAAGATTTTCCTGCCCAGCAGGTGGGAGGAGGTGGTCACATTTTGGTGAAGAGTAAACTGTTACAGTTGTATGCTTTTATATAGAAATTGTTTCTTTTAAGAAACCAGAGAAATTAGCTGATTTACTTTTTAAAGGAATCATTAATGGTGCCTTATCTAAATGAACATGAGACTGAGCAACTGGTTAAATTGTATTTAAACTAGTGGTCCCTGTTTTTAAAGTCTTTATAAAACCTAAGACATGAAGGAATTCTACTTTATTTTAGGGCTTCTGACTCATACCTTCTCCAGTCTTTAATGGAAGAAGTTCTGCATGGTGTAGAGGAGTTTTTTAACCTAAGGTTCTTCTGCTGACTCTCCAGAGAATCCATGTCTCTCCTGAAATTGTACAAAACAGTTATATATGTGTATTTTTCTGGGAGGGGATCCCTGACCCAACAAAGTTAATAACTTTAGCTCTGATAAGAAAAAGGAAAAATTAAGAATAAAACCATCTTCACTTGCCAAAATTTCCTCTTTTGCACTAAGAACTGGGGGAATGTGAAACAAGTGATACATTTTTGGTTTTGTTTTGTTGGGGTTTTTGTTTTTTGCTAGTTTAAAGGGATTTTTAGGTAATAAGCAAATCAGGTTTTAATGTACAGAAAACCTAATTAAATAGATACAGTTCTGCTATCTCCAGACTGGTTCTGCCCTGGGTGATTTCCTAATCATCGCACCTTTGTTACCAGAAATATACAGTAACTTAGGTGTGCAGAAATGTGTCCATTTAGTCATGTCTGCTATTTCAGGGTTTTTCCCTGTTCTTTGTGCTCAAAGTAAGAAATAAACCCAGTTAAAGAAAAGTTGAATTTTTGATAGATACTGTAATAAACTCTTGTTATCTCAGTTAACCAAGAGCAACTAGTTATAACAGATACAATAAAGCAGTAACTTTAAAGAAATACAATAGATCTGTTATATACACCTACCTTAGACTGACTGTTGTGTTAGTATTTTTGTAAACAGTGACTGGAGATTACTCTCAATATGTGATTTTTAAGACTGTTTGCAAATAAGTGTATTCTCTATTTGTATAACAGAATCTAAAATGTATCACTTTTAGTTGGCAGGGGAAAGAGAGACCACATTAGTGGCCTTTTCTTGAATGACCACTTTGACAACTGCATTTGAAAATCTGTTCCCTGCCTTGTTTTTTCTCATACCATGTTCCTCCTATGACAACTAAGCTATCTTCCCTATAGTTTGGCTTTATTTTACATCTCACATTTCCAACTGATCATGCCAGAGATTTCTAAGCATCACATTTATACAGCCATTATGCTTCATTCCTGCTCCTCTTTGTGGTAGGCCCTATCCTGCTTATAGTTAGTTTTGTTAGAACAATGACAACAGTGATTTTTGTCATGGGATTATGTTATGACTGCATGATGTGGGGCAAATGTGACATATGATTGAGCCAGGGCAGTATTGTTGGCATGTCCCTGTATCCTACTTGGCCATGCCAGGGAAGAATCAAATTCTTCCTACTTGCTGACAGTAAAAGGAGGGATTGAGGACACCAAAGCAAAAGAAACCTTTCAACCTAAAAGTAGCTTGTAAAATGTCAGGAAGGGCTTTGACGAAACCACTGTCCCTACTTACAGATCTTATTTTCCAAACCTTTCATTATTTTATTTGCCCTTTTCTGAACTCTGCAATTTCCCTCTCTTGTAGCTGGTTCGATGCCCAGAACTGAATGCTGTGCTCCAGCTGTGGCCTCACCGGTGCTGAATAGAGAGGAAGAGCCACCTCCATAGCTTACATGTGATTCCTCTGCTTATACAACCCAATACTGGATTTACTTACTTTGGCAAGATAGCTGCATTGTGCACTGTATTTAATGTTACGTGTACTGTAACCCTGGGTCTTTCTCTGCATTGCTGCCGTTAAACCCCAATCCTGCCAATCTAAACTCCTGCCTTTGTTTACCCTTGCCTCCCCTTCCCCGTAGACTCCTCCCTCTTACATTCATCCACAATGAATGCCATCTTTTTATTCTCTCATTCCTTTTCACCCTAATCTTAAACTTTGGCAAAGCTTGCCTTGTGTCCTGTAAGTTGTCAGTTGTCAGCCACCTTATTTTTCTTCTCGCTTTGGTAATGGGGCATCTTTCGAGTCTTTTCTTTGGTTCTTTACTTTTGTAGTCGCTTGGCATGGTGGATTTTGTAAACATTCACCTGGCATTTTTTCCCAATCAAATACTTAATGAACTCCTCCCATTAGGCAACCTAGTCTGTACTTTAGTTCCTCTGTCTAGATTTCTTGACTTCTGACCTCTGTCTCCATAATTTGATTCAAGATACAGTATTGTCTCTCAGTTCTTCCCCCAGGGAGGAGGCTGTAATACTGATTTACCATGGACATTCCTAACAGTAAGAAAAACATTATTGTTCTTAGTTGTGAGTAGAAGTCTTTAATAATTTTAAGCAAGTTCTTCCTCCATTCCAAGATCTTAATTTAAACAACAACAAAAAATCAACTAGAATTTAACTTACTTTGAATTTCTAAGATAAGTGAAGGAAGAAGGGAGTTAAATTGTTTTTGGTTGTTTAGGAAATGGTTCCCCAAGGAAGCTAACCTGAAGTTCTTGTTGGTTTTGGTATAGCTTTCTGAAATAGGAAGTGAGACTTCATCTTTCCTGATTTCTGAAGCATTATCTTAATCTCTCAGATTTAGAATAAATTTAAAGAGTTTATTTAATACTGTTGATATAGACATACATTCTCTTGATTATATGCCTTGATTAAACATTTAGTGTGTAGAAAGTGTAAACTTTTCTGATTTACTCTGAGTGATAAGACTTACAAGGTACTTTTTTCTGTTTTCTCCATTTCTAAACTTTTCTCTAGTTTAACTAGTTTCACTGTTTCTTAGAGTAGTATTTGAGCTGATAGTTGAGTCCTTTTTTTCTTGTTCTAGTTGATATGTCTTATTTAAAATGACTCTCCCTGAATCTTGAATCTTTATTGAATCCAGAAGTTACTGTTTATGTTTGTATTTCTGTCTTGAGAATTAGTTAGGAAAAATTTTAACATTTTAGTACATCAAATTCCAGTCATATGAATCTAGAAGTCACTATTTTTCCTCCAGATCCTTAATATATTATAGATCAGCAGATTACACTATTAAAGTGTATTATATTTACAAAAGCACAATAAAAAGAGGTAGAAAGATATATGAACCTACTTTGGTGAAATATAAAACCACTAGAGAATGCTGTCTAGTAAGTTCCTTATTTACAATTATATAAGCCGACTGATTTTAGTTCTCTCTGATGCTTTCAAAGGAAGTTGATGGCTTCTGTAGTTTCCCACCATGTATATTTGTCAAAGATACGTGGTTTTGCTTATGCCTGTTTCACATCCTCAGAAGTGTGGACCTTTCTTCGAAGGAACATTAATTTTATTCCTGGACTTCCACAGTAACCCTCGGTGACACAGGGCCACTCTGAAGGGGAACAGATCCGCCCAGGCCCTGTTGAATGTTGAGTGCTTTCCCCTAGGCAGCCAGTAAGCAGTGGGCAATGGCTTGGTTTCCATCTCCATTTATGGCCTTGGAAGGGTGAAGGGCACATGGCTGGGACTCTCCATTTATGGTCCTTGGAGAAGTTGAAAAGAATGGTTGGGGTGTTCTTAGAGGCAGAAACTTGACTTTGTGAGATAAAAATAAATTGGCAGGAGATGTTTGCAATTCAAATTCCAACCCCTGCTTGGAGGGCAGAGGGCACTGGGAAAGAGGAATATGTAGAAAGTCAAATGAGATGTGCTGCAGGCATCTGTCTCTTTCTATAGGGAGGGTTGTCCAAGATGCATTTCCCAAGTTCCTTCCTGATTTGTTCTAGGAAGTTTTGTGTTAGGTGGTTGTGACTATGCTTTACAAAAGAAAGAAGGAGCACTTTTAAAGAGTGTATTATCTGAAACCCAGTTCATTAAGGCATCATTTGAGACCTGAAAAGAGATCCCAAGAAAGGGAGAAGGAGGCAGGTGCTTAGGCAGGGATAGGCTGGCCGGGTTTAGGGTGGGCTGACTAATCACTACTCTGTTAGGTCTGAGGAGTTCATTCTGTGAGTCATGCTTTTGTCATTCCTCTTGCCCATCTGGATTCTGGCCTCAAGGGACAGGTTTGCATACTATTTGTCAGAATGTCATTTTGTAGTTATCTGTGATTTAAAGACAGTGAACTTTAATGGAGGTGTTGTAAAGATTATTAAGACTTGTTTTAGTTTGGAGAGAATAGGTAATATCTCTAAGGCAAATTTATAACTTGGATAATGTGTATAAAATAAGGCTGAGATGAACTGGTTTTGTACGATTGAGTTAAGAAGTCTTTGGGAGCCACTAGGGAAAAGAATCTCAGAGTGATGTCCAGTGAAACAGAAAGGAGATTACAAAGAACAAAGGGAGGCAAAGATGGGATAGAGGCTGCATGTGACCAAACTAAATTTGGAAGCTGGGACTAAGTCCTTGCTTAATCTTTTGAAATATAATGTGAGATAGCATAAAATGTACTTCTAAACATAAGAAACTGGACCAATAATCAGAAATGTGTACTAGGAAAGTAGGGAAAAATTTAAGTGTTGTACAGGGTAATAAAATTGTCATCTGTGGACTTGTCTGATGTTTACATGCTTTGTGTTTCAAGGCAGAAAAAGTGTGAAATGACACCCTTCCACTTAACATTCCCCCCACCCCCATCCAAGGGGGCTTTGTTTAGTTGGCAGTTTGAGATGATGGAATCGAACTATATCATTAGCTGGTTTCTAGATCTAGATAGTGTGTTGTTTCTTGATAATTGATGTTTGAGACAGGGAATCTGTAGCATCATTGATTTGACTTCTAAAATTTTGGCAGCTTCCCCTAAGTAATACGTTTTACTAGCTAATTCATTTAGGCAATTGGTTTTGCCCTGTATTTCTTCTTAATCACGAGTAAGGAAGGTTATAGTCTTTGCTTTGGGAAATTCTTCTTTCTGTACTCCCTTCCCTCACTTTTTCCAAATTCTGGGCACATATAGCAGCTCTTTTTCTTCTGTGGCAGGTGTGCATCCTATTGGCTGGCTGGTATTCTTGTTTTCCTTTTTTTTTTTTTTTCTTATTCATTTTAAATGGGGGTGGGGGTATAAAAATGTGTATGGGGTACATGCAATAATGTTGTAATGTTTCTTGTTGTTTAATGGATAATTAATTGCAAAATAATTGTTTGAATTGTAACATGTTTAAGTAAATGTTAAATTAGTATTTTTTTTTCTAATATAATAATGAATTTGAACTCTAGTATTCTTGTTAACAATGTGTCTGTGTTTGTCTGTCTGTGTCTGTCTAATAGTAATTAATATCTGTGGTCCGTACCTGGAAGAGGAAGTACAGCTTTAAAGGAATAACAAAAGACTTTGTGTCTTAGACCCTTCGCAGGTGTTACAGTCGGGTGAAAGAACATGGTGTTGGGAAAAGAAAGAGCAGTTACACATTTGAACAGTTGGAACAGGTGTTTGGTCAGGGAGGATGGGATGCTCAGCCCTGCCAGCCTGTACTTATTAACAGTAGTGGCTTGTACCAGGAGCTGGAGTCAGATGGCAGCACTATGGAGGAGTATTCACAGGAGGACTGGGGAAACCACAGTCAGGATCTCCATGGCTACCCAACAGATCAGGAATTGGGTAAGTCAATACGCGTGTTGTGTGTACCTTTCTGTTGCACTAGGATCTATAAGGCCTTTTGGTGCCATTCCCGTTGCCAGCACAAAGCATAGACTCAGTACATTTGGGGCAGTGTGGGGTGTTCTGGGTTTAGCTGTCACCTACCAGCTTGTGCTTAGTGTGGGTCACTTGGTAATTTGGGTACCAGCTGGTAACCTGTCCTAAAGACAGAAGCATTCCTAACGCTGCACTGCACAAGGAAATACAGTAACTTGTAGCACCCCAGGCAATTTTAAATATTTTGTGTCTCCTGATTCTCAAGTGACTGCATGTACTGACTCTTATCCCAAATGCTATGGAAGTAACTTTTTTAATCCCAAATACTTTTTCTGTTCATAATTTGGAAAATGTCCTCTTGTAGACATCAATCTCAACAAAATATGAAAGAAAACCTTTTTCTTTTTTTAAGAGAGCTGATACTTGAAATTTTCAATGATCGTACTCCTTCAAACTTCATAAGAGAGTCTATCCCAACAATAGCTGGAATGGTTCATATAGTTTTAAGTTTTAAAAATGGTAAATAAAACTTCTGACCATCCAACCTAAACTTATTGGCCTAATTAAGAGTATATATGTAGTTTTTGTGTGCTTTTTAAAAATCTTTTGCAATAAATGACCCAGTTTTGATTATCATACTCAGGAAGTACTAGTAAAGTTTCTGCTGAGCCATTGTATTCTAATGACTAGTATGCCATGAGGGCTCACTTATAAGGAAATGTTTTTACTCCCCAAAGAGCTATTCAGGCAACCCCCAAGGAAGTGTCAGTAAGACTGGCACAGTAAGTGTGCTTCCTTGGCGTAAGACAGAGGTCCATGGATATTGTTTTTTTTGCAAAATTCCTATTGATGGGCAAATGCTAATTCAAATGAAAAAGGATTAAATGTATATTTCTTATAAGTGCTGTTTTGGGGTGGGAAGTCCCTCAAATATTGAAGATAGCAGCTGTAAAGCTGTAAGACTAACACAATGTAAAAGAGACTGAAAGAATACAAATGGTCAGTGCTAAGTTCTCAACCTCATAATTTCAAAACAGTAAAAAGGTCTAAGTTACCTTGGTATCTATAACTCTGCTTTTTCCATAAAGAGTTAAATTGCTCACAACTTCGGGGAAAAAATAATGTGCAGAGCATATTGATCCTGATATTGGGAAAAATAATTGCTTTATAAAGCCTACACAGAAATCCAAATAGGGTAGAATTATTTTCAATCTTGTTCCTTTAAAAATCATGTTTGCAGTGAAATTAAGCTTTAAGCTCCTGGTTAGAAATCCACTGGTGACCTTGAAGAATTTTATACTTGTAGAGCTGGTTTCTGATCTTGCATATAAATGTATGCATCTCATTATATAAGAGTTATATTTATAAATCTGGCGTTGGACAGTGTTTGACACTAGAACTAAGGTCTCACATTGGAAAGTATAGAACACATAGTAAACGTAGCTACTTATCACATAAATGTATGACACTTATGACACTACTTAGGAAAATATAACTTGTTTCCAAAACTTTGCTTTTCAGATGAAATACCTGTCACAAAGAGAACATTAAAAATAAAACAGGAGTCTTCTGAAGAAGCACAGTAAGTAGATCCTTCACCTTCCTATAAAGTGTATTTATATAAGTATAATGAGCATTGGGAAGATCAGAATGTCATTGCTGTAATTAAGCATGCTGCACAGCAAGTTTATCTAGTCATGTTCAACGTTTTAGCTCAACTTTTCAAATGGTTACTCTAAAATAGTGTATACAAGGCCTCCCTGGCGGCACACAGGTCTAAGCTCCCTGCAGCATGAGCTCAGCTCCCAGGCAGGGAGCTGACCCACATGATGCAGAAAACCTCTCCCATCTTGCCTGTTCTGTCCCCCTCTCTGGCTCTCGTGAATCCTACTTCCCCACCACCCTGTTTTTATGGCCTACATCTCAGCTCTTACATGTATAAATAAATAAATAAATAAATCTTTAAAAAATAGTAAATAGTGTATATAGCAAGAAATATAGTACATGAGAATAAGTATGTTTGTAGTGACTGCTGTGTGACTGTGGAGAATCTAGATATTTAAATGATATATAAGGAAAAGCCTAGCCAAGGCTCTGAGTTTATCAGGGTCCAGGAAAGTGATAGAAGGGCCAGAGAAACACTTATATCCCTTATAATATTACATTCTGGGAACCAGAAAGCAAACTCTTAGATGACCTGCTTATATATTTAGTAAAGAAAGCAATTACTGGAGGGCCGGTATAAGACTGTCCAGGACCGGAGTCCTTGCACGGCTCACACCACCTGAGCTTTCTCCTCAGGGAAGGAGGCTAATGCCTTATCTCTTTGTAAGGACATCACTCTTGTGCTTTCCTGCGGCTTTAATGTTTGTGGTTCCTTTTTTTAAAAGCATATATGTATTTTTTGAAAATTTATTTGTTTATGCCTACAGAACTCAGTTACAGGCCAGAGTTTCAGGGGGGTGAGAGGATTCACCAGAGACAGAGTGGAGAGGAGAACAGGCAGATGTACTGAAATACACTGCTGAGGGGAGCAGTGGCACATGATAGGAAAGGTGCTGTGCTATGTAGGTCCCAGGCTGAGGATCTTCAAACTCAATGTTGCAGTGGCTTGGGATGGCTTGATAGCACTCTGTCTTAACCCCTGTACCACCAGGGAGGCCCAAAATTTTCTACTTTCATGTTTTAAATTCATCAATAGTGAGCTCACAAAACTACACCTTCAAGAATAAAACCTAATGACTCAAATCAGTAATTCTGAGTCCACCTCTTTTTGGAGGTAGGTTTCTTGAAATTGTGATGTCGGGGCCTCCCTGGTAGCACAGGGGTTAAGTCTCAGTGCTGTCCAGCTATTGCCAGCCACTGTGGCATGAGTTCCATCTCCAGCCAGGGAGCTAACCAACACAGTGCAGCAGATTTCTCCAGACTCACCTGTTACCTACTTTGTCTCTGATGAATCTTCTTGCCCTGCTCTTGCTCTTATACTCCAGCTCTTGCATGAATGCATAAATGTCTTTAAAAAAAAAAAAAAAAGCGCTACAAAATCACAGGAACCATAGAAGAATGATGTCCTTAAAAAAAGAGATAAGGCTAACTAACCCCTTAGAAGGAAGCTCAGGTAATGTGAGTCCAGGCAAGGATTCTGGGCATCCCAGTTCTTATATCATAAATAAATAAAAGTAAATCATTAAATAAATAAAATTGTGATGCCTGAATGTTCTACGGGGAAGGAAGCTTTGATAAGTGTTTTAAGAAATGAGTTACCGCAAGTCTGTACCTTCAGTTTCCCATTCTTTAAAGAGACTGCTGTCTATTACTAGAATGTCTTGGCTTTCCCCTGACACTAACATGGGAGACCGCTGATAGAAGTAGGGTTGAACTCAAAACATCACAGAATTGGTGTCAGTTCATGACATCTTCCTCAAACCATCTGTACTTTTCCACGGTTGGAGGTTCAGAAATCAGGAAATATAAAAGACAAGTCTCAGAAACTTTAATTAACCGGTTCTGTCTAGTTCTTACTGTTCTCCATAGTTTTGAATAACTGCGAGGTATTTCGAGCTTGGGAGTTTCAGGATGAGATCAGATCAGCAGGGCAGGAGACTGCCAGACTGCAGAAATATGCAGCCAGGGCCACCTCACCTCCAAGTTTTAGCTCACAGGGTGAGAAATTAATAGATTCATAAAGTAACTTCCCTTGGGCATAGAATTTCTTTTTTGTAAGTATAGATGGGATTAGCTTGAACAAGCCAACATAATTTGCAGTAAAATACATCATCCGTCATCTATGAAGAATAGTCACCTAATCTTACTTACCTAACACATATTTACCCAGTACCTATTGTCTGTCTGTCGTTGGGGTACATCAGTGAGCAAAGCACACAAAAACCTCTGTTTTCCATGTCAGCTCTGTAGCCTGGTCCTCCTTGAAATCAGTAAGACATTTCAGAGGAGGACAA
This sequence comes from Condylura cristata, assembly GCF_000260355.1. NCBI lineage: Eukaryota > Metazoa > Chordata > Mammalia > Eulipotyphla > Talpidae > Condylura > Condylura cristata. The sequence goes on from NW_004567126.1 coordinate 14,883,733, forward strand.
GGAAGGACAGGTATGGCCCCATATCTCAGCCTCAAGCACTATAATCTAAATATTAGAAAAGCAGTATCAAGTACCTCTGTAAACTCTTAAGAGGAACATTCCCCAGGGAATGTAGTGATTTCATCTAGATGGCCTGTCTGATACTTGAGACACTTTCAAGACAACTAAAGAATGGAAGATAAATTTAGGGCAATCTTTGGTTCTCAGAAGCAGCCAGTAACAAAATATTAGCTCTTTGTGATCTTGCAAAAAAAAAAAAGTCAAGGAGAGCTAGAGGTCAGATGGAGGATGACTATGTAGAAGATCCTTCCCCAGTTCAAAAGTTTTCCCCTGAGTTTGTATGAGAATAGGAAAGTTTCAAGGATCTGTTTCCTTCCAGAAGCTACTAGCAAACCAAATTACCTTCATTCTCTCTTGTTTAGGCCTATGTTTGATTGTATATGAGTGTGGTCATTGAGTATTTTTGTAGCTTAAATCTGTCATTGAGGTAAAGTGTAATAGTTGGTTGCTAAGCTAATATTTAATAAACTTCAGTCTCCCAATATCACCGTTTTGCTGTAACTGAGAACATAAACACATGGCCTCACGTATGAATCATCATGACATATCCGTCATAACTGCCTGATTAAGAGGCACATGACACAAGAATTTCCTGGCATTTTCTTACATTAACAATCCAAATAAAAATTTTGTCCCTTTATAAAATATTTTTGTAGAATAGCCTCAGCCTATTTTCTTGAGTTTTAATCTCTTAAAACCTAAGCCGTGATATGATCTTTTCCACCGGAAAAGATTCTTAGAACTTAATTTCATGTTCAGCTTGTTTTCAGTTTTCATGTTCATCTTGTTTGCGAATAGCTGTGAATTCAGAAGTAGAAGAATATGTCACTTCATTTTTTGTATCATGTTATTAGTTAAACCAATTTATTTTCCTTCAGCATATTTATAGACCAAAATTACTAAGCTTTCAGAATTTCCAAGCAAGAAATTAAGCCTCCCAGGTGGCCTAAAGGTTAAGTGTCAGCGCTCCTACTGCAAGACCTGAGTTTGAGCCCAGGCCAGGGAGCTGACCCACATGGTGCAGCAGACTTCTATTTTACCCACGACTCCCCTTTTCAGTAGGTCAGCCTGTTCTGCTTCCCACTCTGTCTCTGGTAAATCCTGTCACCTCCCCACCTCTGGTCTATACTCCAGTTCTTCTGTTTAAAAATAAACACATAAAATATCTTAAAAATAAATAAGCTCTTCATTATTTTAAGTGCTAGTGGATACTTTCTGAATTCAGCATCCTTAATCTGCTTTTTTTTTTTTTAAAGATTTATTTATGCATACAGAGCTGGGGTACAGGCCAGAGGTGCAGGGGCAGTGAGAGGATTCACCAGAG
>NW_004567126.1:14885896-14888831 GCF_000260355.1 Condylura cristata
AAAAAAAAAAAAAAATTTCACAATCCTAGGTAGGGATTCTGAAACTCTAGGGTCTTACATTATCAATAGTAACTAAGTTTTATGCAGTAAAATTACAAAAGTAATAGAAAGTAATTACTAATTTCTAGCACTTTCCAGGGTTGAGTGTTTTACAGATTTTAATACTATTATTACGTAGACTGACACTATCAACCATGGATAGTACTAATTAAAAATTTAGTACCTTCTACTAACCACATCTTTAACAGCTAATGGCTACCATATTGGGCAGAATAAATATATAGAGCATTTCCAGCATTACAGAAGGTTCTATTGAACAGTGGTGATCTAAACATCTAAGGAAATTTTGATTTTTCTTTGTCTTTCTAGGAAGAGAGACATCATGCAAAATATTGTACAGATTTTGGAATCAGTACAGTTGAAATGGGAACTGTTTCAGAGCTGGACAGACTTTTCAAGGCTTCATCTCTCTAATAAACTGGCCATTTTTGGAATTGGTTATAACACCCGTTGGAAAGAGGATATCCGTTACCATTATGCTGAGATCAGCTCCCAGGTGCCTCTTGGCAAGCGACTCCGCGAGTACTTCAACTCTGAAAAGCCTGAGGGACGGATCATTATGACCCGAGTACAGAAAATGAACTGGAAAAATGTTTACTACAAATTTTTAGAGATCACGATAAGCGAAGCTAGGTGCCTGGAGCTGCACATGGAAATTGACTGGATACCCATTGCCCACTCCAAACCAACCGGTGGGAACGTTGTTCAGTATTTATTGCCAGGAGGCATTCCCAAAAGCCCAGGCCTTTATGCCATTGGCTATGAAGAATGTATTGAGAGGCCTCCCTCACCCCACATGGAGCGACGTTCCCTGGACCCCGGAAAGGAGGGCCGGGTTGACTTGGAGACCCTTTCAGCACAAGCCTCATTACAGGTGGAAATAGAACCCACCCGAATTATCTATTGCTACCTCGGGATTGCTGAGGTCAGGACTCTGCAGCAATGTTTATTTCTACATTTCCAAGCAAATACCAAAACCTTCAGCAAAGACTGGGTTGGTATTAATGGATTTTTGTCTCAGAACTGTATTGTGGATCCCGGAGTTTCCCCTAAATCCATCTACATCAAATTTGTAGAAGTAGAGAGGGATTTTCTTTCCGCTGGCTCTTTAGTTGAATGCCTGGAAAAAGCCATTGGATACCCCTTAAAATTTAACAACTGAATGTCATCCTTCATAAGGATTCAGGCTCTGACCTCCCTCTCCTCTGCTCCCTTCCATTACCCAGACTGTCCCTCGTCCAGACGCTACCATCAAACTCTTTATGGAAAAGCTTTCCACAATCGGGCCAGTACAACTTTTAAGGAATTATGGTAGACTTTGGGCAGAAAACACAGACCTCACCTGAAAATGCTCATTTTGAGCAAGCAACATACCCAGTGAACTTGCATGGTGGGTCAGCTGTTTCTTTTTTAAAAAACAAAAAACAATTTTTAAATGGATTTTAGAGCCCGAATATAAACAAATGTAGGTACATTCCATATTGGACAAAACTTATACTTTGAGTTTCATATGAAATTGAAAAATTGTATTTTTTTCACAATGTTTCATTTTTACACATCTCTATGTCTATATAAGTATTATTTACAATCCTGAATAAATAAGCAATAGACAATGGCAAGTTAAATCTTGAGTCACAGTAAATAAGACTGTTTTTCAATATCACCCTTAGCTGTGATTGTATATAATTTAGACTTTCATTTTTTCATCAACCAAGTGTTTTGCTCTTCCCAGTCAGTGTTGCCTGCAAAGAACTTTGTTTCTGTGGTGTACCAATTTTACAGTTGTGTTGCCATTTAAACTTTTTTTTTTTTAAAAAAAAAAACAATATTAAAGTAATTCCTGACCTCTTGGTGTACTAGTTGAGCGTTTTGTAACAGTGTGGCGGCACCCGCTGTGGGCGCTGCGCTATGCACATACTGAACAGCAGGATATCATCACTTTCTTTCACACTCTCTGCCCCGCTGACCAGTGTCATCTTGCCAGAGTACCTAAGGCACTGGATACTCAATTTGTATTTCTCTTCTGACTCTAGCATATGAATTTATAAGAGACTTTTATGCTTTACCTTACACACAGCAGGGGCAACTCTCAAGGAGACACGTGGAGAACAATGTCGTGATGCTCTGTTTAAGAAGAGGAGAGAGGAGATCCAATAGAAACATCCAGAAACATTTTTTAAAGTGATTGATAGGTTAGGCAGTAATAAAGGTACGTTCCTTGGAGAGCTAAGTAGCTTTCTAATGTCTAAACTCTAAGGATCACCCAGCACTACACTTGGAGGTTATGACTTGGTCATGACTAGCTTACTAGGAGGCTAATCACTTTGGTCTTGAAGCAGGAACTTGCTAGACTGGTAGCTTACTTTACATTAATTTAATGATTCCCCAGTATCTCTCAGGTGCCCTACTTTAAACACACGCAAGTACAGGTAAGAGATATAATTCTCCCAGTTTTTCTATACTGCTGAAGTTATAATTGCATGTATATAAAATGTTCTTTTGTTTTCTGCAACCTAGATGGACTCAGTGATTTTCTCATTCTGATATCCCTTATTGGTTGATGCATATTTATTTTTCTAATGGATGGAGAGTTCATAATCAATGGAATGATTAAAAAGCTAGTGTCAGGCCCTCCCTGGTGGTGCAGTGGGTTAAAGCACAGCACTATGAAACTAAAGCCACTTCAGCAAGAGTTTGATTCCTGGACAGAGAAGTGACCATAGAGTGGCAGACTTCTGACCCACCCACTGCTCCCCTCAGCAGTATAATTTGTCAACTGGCCTGTTCTGCTCCCCATTCTCTCTCTGGTGATTCTTCTCACTGCTCTTGCATCTCTGACCTATACCCCAGTTCTCTGTGCATAAATAAATAAATC
>NW_004567126.1:14888931-14977655 GCF_000260355.1 Condylura cristata
AAAAAAAAAAAAAAAAAGCTAGTGTCACTTGAGTCTAGGCTTATAGAGTTAGCTGTTTTCTGATGTGAATTGCCAAAATTGGTTTCTGATTTAGGGGGAGTATAAGTGCTTTGGGAGTGTTTAAATGTACTACCTCTTTTTCCATGCACAGTCTGTAGGTAGGGACTATAGCTTCTCTTCTTTGGAACTGAGAATTAATCCTAATGTGGCTGAGCTAACATCTCACAGCAATAAGCTTGAATATTCAGTATTAACTGCGGTAGAAAAATAGCTTTACTATCAGGAACACCACATGGCACCCCCAAAAGTAATAGGCTTCGTACATTTTTTTCTGTTATCCTCTTCCTGTTCATTAGTTACTAAGCTGGACAGAGCAGTGAGGGTGTTGGAGGTTTACCTGGCAGCCCTGAGAACAAGGCATTGCTAGACGGCTATGAGCAGCGTGGAGGAGATGGCAAAAACGGATGCAGTTTGGGTTTCACTTTCACCAGTTGACTAGAGATGATTGAGGAATAAGACAATGGAAAATGGAGGCTTGGAAGAAAGTATCTTGCTGATACTGAATATTGGCCAGAACAATCTGGAAAAGGGTGTCAGATAACTCTGAGCATGGCTAAAAACCTAAGTGGACTATATGGACTCTGGTCAAGTCATAAACTGACTCAAGGGATGGAGGAGATGTGTTCAAAGGAAAGAATCAGCCTTAGAAAGAATGTGAGCTAAGACGTGATTGGAAGAAACACAGATGACCTGCACATCTTTTTTTTTTTTTTTAATTCATACAGAACTAGGGTACAGGCCAGAGATGCAGAGGGTGAGAGGGTTCACCGGAGACAGAGTAGGGAGCAAAACTGGCAGATGGACGAAGTATACTGCTGAGGGGAGCAGCGGGCGGGTCAGGAGAGGTCTGCCTCGCCATGTGGTCACCTTTGGGGCAGGCAAGGATCCAACTCAGTGGCTAAGAAGCTAAGTGGCTTTAGCTTCTTAGTGCTGTGCTTTAACCCGCTGCGCCACCAGGGAGGGCCAACCTGCACATCTTTTAACACGGAACTAGAACTTAACCCTCCTTGCATGCAGCCTTTTTCTACAGTCAGTTCCACTCATCTGGGCCAGGATTCTCATCTGGGCCAAGGTTCTCTTAACACAGGTGCTGTGCATTGTTCACTCTAAAGTACACCTTGGCAGAAACCTTCAGAAAGTAGTGGAGTTGCTTCCCTAACTTCTACCAGTTGATGGCCCCAGGGTCAGAAGTGGTTGGAAGAGGAGAAAGTATGGAAAACCTTTTGAGTGGGATAAGGACAGTGAGAATCCAGAAGGGACAGGCCCTGTGACACATGGTAACATTTCACTGCTGACAGATCTTTGGTTGCAGTTTCACTTCCAATGTCACAGAGTATCTAGGACCCACATTCTGCAGGAAAAACTAAGAATGTTGAGGCTGGACATTAAGTAGCACTTGGTAGGGATGAGCTCAGCCTGTGTAGTGACATGCTTTGGTGTTCTAGAACATAACCAAAGGCCCTTTGTCTTACTTTTCTTGGAAGGAGTTACATTTTGGGGGTGACTTCATGGTTTGAAACAAAGAAGGTGGTTTGCCATGTAATGTCAAGAAAAATTTGCGTGTGATAGAAAACCCAAACCTGGCCTCCCTGGTGGCACAAGGGGTTAAGTCAGCACTGTGAGGCTGTTAGCAGATCCCCAGCCAGGGAGGTGACCCATAGCTGGCCCACATAGCACAGCAGACCTCTCCTGTCTTCACCCACTGCTCCCTTACGCGCATGTCAGTCAATCCACCTGTTCCCCCCACTCTGTCTGGTGAATCCTCTCACTCCCCCACCCACACACCTCTGGCCTGCACCCTAGTTCCTGTATGCATGAAAAATAAGTCTTTAAAAAAAAAGCCAAACCGGCAATCATCCCTCCGACCCCCTCCCATACACACACCATCTACTTGGCAATCCCAAGTTTGTAGGTCTGTGCATAAAAGTATGAGACTGGCGGGTATCTAGCCCTGTTGCCTTTGCTACTCCTGAGCTGCCACGTATCAGATTCCAGGGGTTGCATGAACACAGTAATGTTTGCACTGGCATTTCCCAAAGTCACTGCATGGCAGGTATTTGAAGAGCAGTCAGGCAAGTCACACTAGGAAGCAGCAGCTGAAAAGGTGTGGGGCACCGTGAAGAACAAGACCTTGTACGGTGCAGGTCCAAGGACCGCGTTCAAGTGTTACAGTAGAACTGGGTGGAATAAGTGGAAACCAAGAGGCCTGGCAGCTTTTTCCCCCTGTCAACTGGCACCGAGAGCGTGCAGCGCCAGAAATTCGTGGTTCTGCTTACTGCTCTCGGCGGCCTTTGCTCGGTGGTAGAGCTGTGCCGGGATGTTCGAAGCATCTTCATTTCGGCTGTCGACAGAAGCAAGGACAGGTGTGTGCACACTGGGAAGAGCTGCAGCCACCAGGGGGCGCAATGGTGCCTGGGACCTAATGCGGGGGGAGGGGGTCGGGGTGCGGTTAAATTAAACCTACGGCGAACGAGATCTCAGGTCACAGAGGACCTGAGAAGAGATGGGAAGATGCGAAGGAGCAGTGGCAAATTACCGGAGGGGCCTTATCCAGTCTACCTTCCCGTAGCCGCCCCACGCTCTCCGGTCAGTTAAGGTCTAAAAACAGCTCTTCGCTGTAGAGATGGGGATGTGGCTCGGGTTCCAGCTGCTTCCCGCTCAGCTCCTGGGGCGTCCTCACGCCGGTCTTTTTCCACCTTGGAGAAAGAGACAAAATACCCAAGTGACCGCTGGGGCTGTTTTAGGGGGACTCCGAAATCCCGCCCAAAGCCCGCAAGTGAGGACAGCCCCCACGTCCACCTTTTCCCGGCGACGCCCAGGGCCTCCTTGAGGCAAGGCTCGGGGCTCCAGGCGCGACGCGAACTTCCCCACCGCTAACCTCACTCCGCTCCTCAGGCAGGGACTTTGGAAAGCGGCCGTTTGGGCCCGCAGAGCCGGACCTGCGCGGCTGGCACGGGGGCCCGCTGGCTGCCGCTTTCTCCCCGCTGAGGGTGGAGCGCGGGCACCCTGCAGCTCCGCTCTTCCTCCTCCAGGAAGGCCTCCCTGCCTAGGCTGAGGACGCAGTTCTCGCAAGTCCGGGGCAGATTAGCTGAGCCAGAGCCTTCGACCTTTTACCGTGTAAATAATGCGGGTGGCTCCGGGACATGAGATGATCTCCAAATCTCCCTTGGAGTCCGCCTTCCTACCCTGGCCGGCGGGGAAGGCTACAGTGGCCGTAAGAGTTCAGGACCTCTTTCTTCTTGTCCCAAGCCGACTTGTGCGGGCACCGCGACTGGCCCGACCTCACCCGGCGTCCAGCCCCGGGGGGAGGCCCTAATGCAGGCGTCGCAGCTGTAGGTGCACCTCCCCGCGGCTGGCCACCCCGCGCCCCGCCCGCGCGGGACCGCCACCTCTCCGCCCCCTCGAATGCCCCGCCCGCTGTCCCTGTCGGTCCCCACCCCGCCACCGGCACACACACGCCACACACACGCACAGACTGTCGAAAGCCGCCCTCGGTGTCAGTGGCCTGCGCGACCTCCGCACCTGCCGGTCCTGTGTCCTGGAGCGGGCGCCCCTGATTCTGCCGGGGCCAGGGAAGGCCATGGTTTTCCTACCCCGGCCCCCTGCGACCAACTTGGTGCGGTTATTTATCCTGGGGCTAAGTACCCTCGGTGAGTGAAACCTGGGGGTGCGGGGGTGGAGGGGGACTTGTGGTGGCCCGAGGGTGGCGGTGGGGTGGTGGGGTAGATTTGATTCGAAGGTCCGGGTGGCCAGCTAGCCGGGCCACTTCCCCCGGCAGGGTATCACTGATGCTGGCTGGTCCCCCCCCCGTGTGGGGGAACGGTGCACCCCCTTTTGGGTGCTTCGGGTGCGGAAATGTAAACCTGGAACCTCTAGAGTTAGGCGTCGAAAACACTCCTCACCCTTACTCCCCACCTATAACCAGAAGAGCCTGATGAGCTGAGCTGCTAGAAGAGACCGACTAAAGAGCTTAAGGACTTAACTCTGTCCCCTTCCTCTCCCCACTCCACATTGGAGCTGTTCACCAAGAGCCCCCAGGGAATCCCCTGGCTCCCAGGCTTAATTTAAGTACTTCAATTCTTCGATCCAAATCCTCCTTTCCCCTTCTTGCTTCCTGCCCTGGGAATCAAGGGAGGTGCCCCAAGCTCGACCGTGAGGTCATTTGGGACACAGGAAATGAAGGAAGGGTTCATATGCCTAAAGGAGAATTGTGATGCACCCCCACCCCCACCCACCAGAGTCCTACCTCCCCCTATTGGTTCCCAGAGCCAAAGGGAAAAGGAAATAGTGTGGAGGACCTCAAAGAGTCAGTGAGGAAGGAAACTGGATCTTGGGAATCATAGACCTGGGACGCAGAAAGAATTGAGTCAAGGAACTTGAGTGAGGGATTGAGCTCAGGAATTCAGTGTCAATCTTTATTTTCCTGGGCCTTTTTTTTTTTTTTTTCATCTTCTCAGCATTAGACAATACAGAAAGCATTCTAAACACGACATCAATGTGACATTACACCATAGACCTTGTTTTGACTTACACTAACCATCTGTGAAAACTGTATGTGGCATTAGATCATGCAGGTAGTGCTCACGTTAAGAAAGTTAGACATTCGCAAATGAAGGCATCGTTACGAAGGTAAGAATAAAAGTTACGCATTGTAAGGATTTCCGAGGAACGTTAACCACCTCTGCCCACACCAGGAAGGAAATTCCTTGTGTCTGGATGATGAGTCTAGCTAGGAGAACCGAAAGAACTGGCCCAAGGTTCATCCCGGGAGGTCTGGCCGATGGTCATGTAACCTCGAGGCTCATTTTCGGATCCTGTTTACGAGTGTGCTCAGCACTCTGGTGGTCATCGTGATCTCACCATTATTCCACAGGTGCTCCTGGCTGTGACGCAATTGCTTCTCCACAGGAAACCTTAGAGCAAGTGTTCGAAGAGTCTTGAGGCTTGAAACCTTCTTAGAGCAATACTTGAGTGTTAAGGCTTCTGGGGAGCACCAGGCGAAACTGGTGTGGCTGAGTGCAACATCAGGGTAGACAAGGCCCATCAGGAACAAGCCTATCATAAGAGGTTTCCTTGGCTGCCTCCCAGGTTCTCTTGTCACCCCTCTTCAAGGATCACAGGAGGGGTGAAGGATGGGTGTGGTGAGGTCAGCTTTCACTTCTCATTTCTCTCTGGTTGGACATGGTCAGGGTAGGTAAGATTGGAAAGATGTAGAGAGAAATTCAGCCTCAGTGATGGGTGCTCCCAACTCAGCCTACACTCACCGGTGCCCCCTTTAACCCAGTCTGTGCTACAGGTGTTGAGGCAGGGAACTATTAGGGTCCCCAGAGAAAGGGGAGCTTGAGCACCCCACCATCTGCCTGGTCAGCTTCCTGCCCCCAGGCTGGGTGGGCCTGCTTCTGGGTCCCTCTGCTTCTCAGCCTTCTCTCCCAATTTCAGTTTCTGCCACTCCTCCCCTCTTGTAGTTCCCCCCAAGTATCCCACCCCTCTTCCTGTTGGAGATCTAAGCAAGAGAGAAACCTCACACTTGCTGCCTGGGCGCCCTCTCAGCATTTCTGCAGGCTTTTCCTTTCCTGACCTCAGTTTTCATGTGGACAGCCTGGCCGCCCCCAGGAGTTGCCCTCAGGAATTGCCAAGCTCCTGCTGGTCGGTCACTCATCGGTTAAGTGGCACTAGGGGCCCACTGATTTAGGCAGGCATTGGGCTGTGCAGTGCAGGACCGGCACCGGGTGAGTCTCTGCTTAGGCTGCTGCCTCTGGGGCGTGAGAAGTCCTCAGGGGGAGTTTCTCAGAGAACCAGGGAGACTAAAAATAGTAGCCCTGGGGAGCAGGCCTTTTCATTCTACTCTGGCCCTTGCCTGCCCCCTCGCTCTAGTCTCAGAGTGGGCCAGAGGATCCTTTTCTTTGACTGCTCCCCATCTCCTTCACTCTGGCCTAACATCCCACCCCAGAAACTGTGGACCCCGGGAGTGAAAAAGGAATGGGTGGGTGGGGGGGAACTTCTGCTCCTGCAGACCCCCAGGCTCTTCAGCTTCTAGTCTTCAGGGCATAGAACAGGGAGCTTGTAGGCCTCAGGGTGTCCATCACCATCTACTCCAGGTCCCTTGTACATTTTGTGAAGTGAAGTTATAAAGAGGAGCTGGGGGAGGTCGCTGGAGGCACCTACGGCAAAGGAAGCTTGTGCCTTTCTTGGGATCCAGTTTTCCCTCCAGGAGCTGCCTCTGGCCGCTGGGGAGTGTGCTGCCCAAAGGCCAGGAGGAGCAGGCTCAGCCGGCAGTGCTGTCCTCCCTTGCTGGACTGAGTGACAAACTGGCCGGTTCCCCAGGGGGGGTCCGGCTCCTTGAGGCCGAGGTTGTTTTGGCCTGTAGAACCTCCGGTCCCCAGCCCCCCTTCCCTGTCATTGTCTTCTGGCTTATCACTGGGCACAAGTTTCCTGCCCAACCCACAGGGATCTGTCAGGAAGTAGAAGGGGGTTGCTGAAGGCCAAGGAATAGGGATGGAGGTTCTATAAAGACGTGCAGGGGGAAATGGTGGGGGTGGTGTGCATCCTGGAGGGATGGGCGCCTGGACCTTAGAGGCCTTCTGCCCAGGGCTAGCAGGGCTGAGAGTCTGACCTAGCTGGGGCCTCTTGGGCACCAGCAAAAGTGTCACCTCAGACTCCAGCGCAGAGAGCTAAGACCAGGGAAGAGAAGGGCAAGGATTAGGATGGCCAGCATCTCAGGCCTCTTGGGGTACATGCTCAAGGTTAGTGGCCCAGGACTGGGCTGCTCTATTGCTCCTTTGGAGAGCCAGTGTTTCTGAAAGCCCTGATTGAAGAATACCCCCCTTGATACCAACGTCCCAGCCCACCTCCTGGCCACCCCCCCCCCACACACACACGTAGAGAAACTTTGTTCTAGATTATAAATAAGGAAACTTCAGTCATGCCCAGTTCTGCCAAGATTCTCTGCCAGCTCCTAAGACCCATTTAGATCAATTGGATTCAAAAAAAGGACCTTGGGAATTTCCTGGTTCTTAACTCTCCCCTGTTCTGGGGAAGCCCTCCTGCTGGGACCGAGGGGGAATCTGGGGAGCACTACAGTTACTGGGCTAGATTGGGCTTCGTGGCTCCTGGCAGTACAGAAGGAACCGCGGGCTTAATCTTTAACCAACTGCCTCCCCACCCCCCTCCGCCCATCTGGTACAAACCCTGCCATCCTGAGTAGCCTAGCTACTCTCGCTTGGCTGTCCCCAGGGCAAGTTGGGGACCAAATGGGCTACATAGCAAGTAGATCAAAAGTATAAAGTCTGCTCTCTTGGAAAGTCTTTCACGTCCTCTCTGGAAATCTGTTTCCCCTTCTCCGTACTGAAAACTGCAGCTTTGAATACAAATGAAATGCGTGTAAGGATGTGCTGATCCTGCCGTAAACCGTGGGCTGAGGTTGGGGAGAATAAGTTCTGATGAAATTCAAAGCACAGTACTAAGGGAGCAGCCCCTAGTCAGTCTTCAAGTTTCCTGTGGCAGGACCCAGAGAGAGCTTCATGCTTCTTGGGGGCAGGACGGGATGGAGAATAAGCCGCTCAGTTCACTCGTTCTTGTCCCCAGCATTTCCCTCCTGGGCCCAGCTGCAGCTGCACGTGCCTCCTGGCCTCACCAAGTTGCAGGTGGTGGAGGGAGCCGATGTGGTGCTCCCCACGTGGTACACCCTGCAACTGGAGGAGCCCTCCTCCCAGCCCTGGGAAGTGCTCTCTGCGATTTGGTACTTGCAACAGAAAGGGAAGGACCAGGAACAGGTGAGGGAGGAAAGCATCTTGGCCTGAAGCCAGCTGCAGCCAGTGGGTGCACGGGTGATGGGGGTGGGGGGATGTTAAAGAGCTGCCCATGGGGGGGGGGATGGTTGGGGCTGGGGGGCTGGGAAGGATCTCCAAGAAAAGCAAGGTCCTCTTCACCATTTTGATCTTTGTTTTGATGTTGAAGACTTCCAGAATTTTTTTTTAATTTTTTAATTTTTTGCTACTTTCCCTAGAAATCCAGCACATGTAACAAGAAGTGAGGGATAGTAAAGTGAGGTTTGGGGGTTGCTGGAAGGTGGGGTGGGGTTTAAGGCAAGTAACAAAAAGTGTTGAAACATGAGCCTCTTTTCTGTTTGCATAATCTATGCTTTGGATATGGTGACAGATCCCTTCTCTTCCCAGACGACTATTAATCAGTTCAGCTGCCCCATCTCTGCTCTTTTGAGAGGTAAGGGGTAGTCTCTTCCCTCTGGCTCCCATCTATCCTCCCTCAGACTTACATTTAGACACAGATTTACCCAGAAGCACATGAAACAATTTTTGGAGCCCCTTATTTGCTTGAGCACCTTCCAAGGCCCCAGAAAGTATATTCACGAGGTCATTTAGTTAAAAAAAAATTTTTTTTTCTTGGTCTTCTTTTTCTTGAAGATGCCTCCCCTCCACACATACCTTTTCCATTTATATAAGTTCAGACCCTGTCAAACCTGGATCTACCCTACAATTTTAGTTTCTTTCATACATCACCCCTCACCTCTCCCCCAAGGGGAAGACAGTGCAGAGGCAAATAGACTTTTCTGGTGAAGAGGACCCAGAGGTACTCAGAGGGCAGCTGGGGAGATAGGGGGTGTTTGGGGTGCTGGTACAGGTGGGATAGGGGGAACTGCAGGCCAGTGATATTTGAAGACTGTCAGTTGCAAGAGATGGTGAGCCGGGTCCCTGGGCACAGTGCATATCTGTCACAGCAGGTGTTGGCGTACATCCGTGGGGCCACCATAAGCAAGCCTGGAGTATCCCTGGTCTACTCCATGCCCTCCCAGAACGTGTCCCTGAAGCTGCAGGGCCTCCGAGAGAAAGACTCCGGGTCCTACTACTGTTCTGTGAATGTGCAAGACAGTCAAGGCAAAGTCGGGGACCACCGCACCAGCCGAACGTTAGAACTCAATGTGCTCGGTAAGTGAGAAGCCCACACTTTCCGACAGCCTGTGGGGATCCCCCAATGGGGAGCTCGGGCAGGCCCCTCTCCCAAAGCCCTCAGTAGAAGGGTTAGAGGACAGTCTATGGGCCTGCGGGGTGAGAGGGGTTTTGCTATTCCTCGGGTACAAGCTTTTAACCTGTTTTTCCTCCCCAGTTCCTCCTGCTCCTCCATCTTGCCGTGTCCTGGGTGTGCCCCGTGTGGGGACCAATGTGACCCTGAGCTGCCGGTCCCCTAGGAGTAAGCCTGATGCCCAGTACCAGTGGGAACGGCCACCCCCATCACCCCAAGTTTTCTTTCCACCAGTTTTAGGTGAGGGAATTTCTGGAGACCTGGAGACTGTGGCTGGGTGGGGGAAGAGGGTACTCAGAAAGGCACCAGAGGGACTGAGGTGAAAAGGGGAGGCAATGGGCATGTGGAGAAGAGAATGTGAGAAGAGATGGTGGGGAGGGCATGGCGTGGAGGAAGAGCGTCCCTGTTGGGTGCTCTCCTCTGCACTTGGTGCTGAAGAGGCTCTGGAGCCCCCGGGTCTGCTTTCCAGTTTAGCTGGCCCACTCACTAGCAGTGGACCCTGGGCTTCCATTTTCTCATTTGCAAAGTAGGGGTTTCTATAGCTCTGATTTGAACGTATCAGCTGTAAAGACATTTGGAAGCAAATGGAACATTTTCAATGCAGTGGATTAGATGCTTTTAGAGAATTGTTACTATATTATGAGATGTGGTGATGGTTTTGTGGCAATGTGGGGCAATGTCCTTATTTTTTGAGATTCATGCTGAGGTCTTTATTTTAAAATGTCTCCAAAGAGTGGCCTCCCTGGTGGCCTAGGGGTTAAGTCTCAGAGCTATCACTGTCAACCTGCTGGCTTGAGTTCCATTCCCACGGAGGTGACTCAGATAGCACAGATAGATCTCTCCTGTCTTCTCCACTGCACCCCTCAGCAGTGTGTTTCAGTAGAGCTGCCTGTTCTGCTCCCCACTCTGTCTCTGGTGAATCTTCAGCCTCACACCTCTGGTTTGCACCCCAGTTCTTCTATGCAAAAACAAATAAAAAAAATTTTAAAGCCTTTGAAAAATAGAAAGATAAGGAAGTATAGCAATAGGTTTGTAATTATTCACTGTAGGTGGTGAGAAGGTGCATTTTTATTTTCCCAATTTTATAATAAAAGTTTCATTTTTTAAAAAATTTTGTGACAATTTTATAAGGGAATCCACACAAACTAGTCTTTGGCAAGAATAAGCTGCTAATAAGCTTTAATTGCTATAATGATTATTTCATATATTCCTTTTAACAGCATCAAACAGAACATATGCTCCCATTTCAGAGATGGAGAAAGAAACAGGGACTCAGGGCTAGCAAGTAGCTCGTTTAAAGGTTTACGCCCTATTGGGGAACACAGAAACCCCTAGCTTAATGTTCATTGTCTCCCACCATGCTGCTATATTGAAATAAAATGTTTTGTTTTTCTGGGGTCATTTGTGTTTCACTTTCAGATACCACAGTCTCTCAGGGGTGGAAATGGAGAGTGGGAGCTGTGCTGTGCAGCTGGGAGCAGACCCCAGCTTGCTGCCTGTCCGTCCCTTTCTCTCCACCAGGGAACAGACAACTAAGTCCCTGGCAGGCCAAAAAGGACATCCCAGAGGAAAGGCAGGATTTGGAGGGAAGAGGAAGGAGGAAAAGGGTTCCTGAACTGACAGCTAAATTGTGTCCACAGATGCCTTCCGGGGGTCTTTAAACCTCACAAACCTTTCCACATCCATGTCTGGAGTCTATGTGTGCAAGGCCCACAATGATGTGGGGAGTGCCCGGTGCAATGTGACCCTGGAAGTGAGCACAGGTCAGTGAGGGGTAAGTGTGGTTAAGGAGATGCTTTCCATGGTGGGGGCGGGGCTGGTGGTGGTGGTAACAGGACCAGGGGCTTGTTCTGGCTTAAAGTTTGGTTGGTGACTAAGTATTTTCTGTTCCACAGCCACTGTTCTTCTTAACAGGGAAAGTAAGAGAATGTGCATGGTGGCAGTGGGGCGGTGGTCTGGGAGGGGAGGGGCACAGTGGGCGTCCCCTCTGACATTCAGGCTTTTCCAGGGCCTGGCTCTGGAGTGGTTGCTGGAGCAGTTGTGGGCACCCTGCTTGGCTTGGGGCTGCTGGTTGGGCTGGTCCTTTTGTACCAACGCCGCCGCCAGGGCAAGGCCCTAGAAGAACGGGCTAATGATATCAAGTAAGTGACCCTGGTGTCCAGCCCCACACTGGCTGGGAATGCAGGCAGAGCTTCGCTGCTAGAAAGGCCAGGCAGAAACCTCTTTCCTGTGGGCAGTTTTTTTTTTTTTTTTTAAGATTTATTTATTTGCATACAGAGCTGGGGTACAGGCCATTGGCTCAGGGGCAGTGAGAGGATTCACCAGAGACAGAGTGGGGAGCAGAAACGGCAGATTGACAAAGCACACTGCTGAGGGGACCAGCGGGCAGGTTAGGAGAGGTCTGCCATGCCATGTGGTTACCTCCCGGGCAGGTGGGAATCGAACTCATGCGGAAGTGGCTTGAGCTTCTCAGTGCTGTGCTTTAACCCGCTGCGCCACCAGGGAGGGCCGGTGCAGGCAGGTTTTAAGAAAGAGCAGAGATGAAGTTGAAGAGGGGGGTGGTGGGAGGGAGGTAAAGCCAATAGAAGTTGTCTCCTCCTTCTGCCAACTTCTGACTCTCACTTCTTTGATGACCAGGGAGGATGCAGTTGCTCCCCGGACCCTGCCCTGGTCCAAGGGCTCAGATACCATCTCCAAGAATGGGACCCTTTCTTCTGTTACCTCGGCCCGAGCCCTCCGGCCACCCCAAGGCCCTCCCAGGCCTGGTGCATTGACCCCCACAGCCAGCCTCTCCAGTCAGGTCCTACCTTCACCAGCGCTAAGCAGGACAGATGAGGCCCACCCTCGACCAATATCCCCCAATCCTGGGGGGGTTTCTTCCTCTGCTCTGGGCCGCATGGGAGGTGTCCCAGTGATGGTGCCCGCCCAGAGTCAGGCTGGGTCTCTGGTATGACAGTTGAGTCACTGCTGGCTCTGTCATCTGGTTTCCCTTCTCCCTCTAGGGGTCACCCCTAGCACAGAGGCCGAAGTCTTGGGAGGATGGCCACCTCCAGACTTTGCTCTTCTGCCCTCATTGTCCTTTACTATGTGAAAAATGAGTCTCAGCTAAGACCCACATTTTCAGGAGGTAGAAAGAGAAGAGGAAGTGGACCTGGAATGAAGAAGTCTTCCCCTCCACCCTTCCCTTTCCCTAATCCTCCTAAGGCTGTGGCAAATGCAGCTGAGGTTGGGTCCTCCTAGGACCCTGGTGGGCACTGTCAGGCCGTGTGTCCCCCAGGCCCTGCCATCTGTACCCTCTCCCCTACCTAACACTACCTTTCATCCCACTCCAGCTCCCCACATGAATGTAACCTGTCCTGCTGGCTTGGTTGGGTTTTGTTGGGGTAAGGGAGATACTTTTTAAACTAACTTGAAATGTGTATTTTGTTTTTATTTTACAAATTTCAATAAAAATACATTGTGTTTGTATGGAAAACAAGTCAAATCCCCCTTTCAAACTTGTAATTCCTAGAAGCTGTGCTTTGCCAGGATGCAAAGCGGACCCCTACTCAGGCTGAGTACAGGAGGGTGTCTCCACACAGCCTCTGGCTTTTTGGCTTAGGGTAGCTCTTCAGGTGCCTTTAAAAGGGTTGTTCACTGTCCAATGGTAAAGGAGAAGCACAAAAAAGCCGGAGCTGAGAAGACTCTGACCCATCTAAACACCAAGGAGAAGAAATTGGTTCCCTTCCTGCTGGGGCTTGAATGCTCCGGGCTTGAATTTTATGCATCCACTTGATCCCCTGCTTCCTCTCCAGGGCAAGGGAGAGCAGCCTGATTTTGCTGCCCTCCAGACTATGGAATTTTAACAGACACATTTTGCCCAGCCAGCAGCACTCACCTTTCTGCTGGGGGACAGCTGGGCATAGGTGGGGGGAGGGGGGCAGGGTGGAGAGGGTCTCACAATTCTGGGACATCCTTTCCTATCTAGGAGGGCTCTCAGCAAGCCTCAGTTTCCCTTCTCAGGGGGAGGGGGAGCCCACTGCAGTTTCCATGGAGACTATCCTCAGCAACTGTCCATGAAAGTGCCAAAGAAGGGAAATCAAAGGAGAAAAGAAGAGGGCCTCGGAGGGAACAGCAATCGCAGAAGGGTCAGAAAGGGTCTGGGCCTGAGGGTCATGCTCTGAGTGAGGCCCCCAAATGGTGATGCCATTTTCCAGCTCTCCAATTTTCAGATACTACCTCCCAACCCCCCACCCCCGCCCCAGACCTTTTCCAAGGTCATTTTCCCTACAGAACTCCACTTCTGATTTTTCCCTTTCCTTGCCTCCCACCCCAGCCCAGGCTTCTCCCCAGGGGCTTTCCCCAGCTTCAGAAATTGGGGGGAAGAGGGCAGAAGAAAACAATAAAACTAGAATGATTCCAGAATTGGGCCCGGAGGAGGGAGGAGCATTTCCTACCTGAGGGTGCCAGCCTCTCCCCTTATTTGCTCTGAGATATAGCCAGTTTCGCTCCTGCCCTGTGGTGCTGCCTTCTTCACCCCAGACGCAGGCCCACAGACAGACACAGGACATGGCCATGGCCCAGCTCCTGGGGCCTCTCCTCCGTGGGGCACTGCTGGGCTTTGTCTGCATGAGCGGTAAGGAGGGTCCAGAGAGAACGGGCGGGTGGGACCCCGGAGGAGCCCTGAGGTGCATGCAGAGGCCCGACTTTCCTCCTTCAGGGTCCATTCTGTTGCCTGGCAGACTGGGGCTGCTGCAAGCATGGGGCCAGGAAGGTGGCTGGGATGAGATTGGGGAGGGGGCCCCAGAAGGCTGAAGGCTGGGAGGGTGGAGGAAACTGGCGTGCCAGCCAGCCAGCCAGCCAGCAGGAGGGCCTGCTGGGCCTCTTTAGCAGGAGGGTTTAACCACCACAGGCCTATTGTTTTCCCTTCCCCTACTAACACACCCTCATACCTGGCCCAGTCTTGTCCTTTTACCTACAAAATCCTGGCCCCGCTGTGGGCTCCTCCCTGACAGAAACCTCAGGCTTTTAAAAGAGAAGGACTGAGGGGACGCTGGTGCTCTGGGGAGACAAGGAGCCCCCACCTCACTTGTAGAAGGTGCCGGTTTGGCCAGGCACTAGGACAACCAGTTTTGGGGGCCAGCTCCACGCTGCTTTCCCAGCCCTGGCCCACCAGGCCTGGCCTGGGCACTACGTCTGCTGGCCTCCCTGTGTGTCTAGCTCCCCAGCTAGCCGTGGAGGTAAAGGTTCCAGCCGAGCCCGTGAGCACGCCGGTGGGCCAGACAACTGAGCTGAGCTGCAGCTACAGCACGTCGGTGGGAGACAGCTTCGCCCTGGAGTGGAGCTTCGTACAGCCTGGGAAGCCCATTTCTGCATCCCTTCCTGTGAGCAAGTGTGCCAAATGGGGGGCCCTCCTGCCTGTTGAGAGGCAGGAAGGTCCATGAGCATAAGGGCACTGATCAGGAGGTGTGTGTTTGGGGGGTCCCTATGCTGGGATGGAAAGCTAAGTGGACTCTTTCTAGATTTCTAAAGACAGTATGTGTGATCCTGTATCACAAATATAGTTCTGCATATTCAATTTTCTCTCCCAGAGTTCCTATATCCAGCTTCCCTATGGTCGTTCTGTCCTAGTTTCCACATAATGAGCCCATGGGTGCTAAATTATGTGATTGGAGGTAGGATAATAGACTGACTGCATCTTGAGGAGTATTTACATTAATTTCTCCTCCAAATCGAGGGGCCCACACTTGGTTGGACACAATGACTCTAGCTCATTTAGCACTTGGGGAGTATTTGGGGATGCATAGACATTCACATTCCTGGATATAGAGTATCAGCTTTCCCAACTGGTGTGAGGGAGAAATCTCATCTGCCCACTTTGGAGAAAGGACCAGAATTGATAGAGAAAGGACACCTGTCTCTTCTGTTTCTCTCCAGATCTTGTACTTCACCAATGGCAACCTGTATCCAACTGGCTCTAAGGCAAAACGGGCCAGCCTTCTTCAGTTCCCCCCCACAGGAGGGGTAGCCACCCTGAAACTGACCGATGTCCAGCCCTCAGATACTGGCACTTACCTCTGCCAAGTTAACAACCCACCAGATTTCTTCACCAATGGGTTGGGGCTAATCAACCTTACTGTGCTGGGTAAGGCAGTCCGGGACCCCACCAGCTACCCAGGTACCCTGAAAGACTGTGCTTGCCCTACAAAATCCCACCACTTCCTGCTTAAGTACATATCTGCAATGGAGACCTCAAGGGAAAATACTTCCTTCCCAAAGTTTCTAATCTAAATGGTCATACTCCTGCTCCACCCACCAAGAGAAGCTTCCTCCCACTGTCCCTTTTTAACAAAGGGCTCCATAAAAAGAAAACCCTTCCCATATATAGAGATCTGAATCATGACCCCAAAGCTCCATTTTTTGGGGAGAAACGCCCCTTTGTAGCTCAGATTCCACCCCTTCCGGGTCATCAGGCAGACAAGGGGAGTGGCTGTTAAAGGGAAAAAGGCTCCATCGCCAAGCACCAACTCTGTATTCAGAGCTTCCTGCTCAGGGATGAACCAGCACAAGAAGCAACCAAAGCGATTGGGGTGTTTACATGAGAAAGAGAAGATTGGGAGGTGGTGTCTGATAGTTGCACTCAAATATCTGAAGGGCTGTCCTGTAGAGATATTTTTCTTTTCTCTTTGTGGACCCAGAAGGGAAAAATTAGGAGCAACTGGTGAATTTAATTTTTTTCACTTAGCACCATCCTCTATGTCCTTTTTCTCTCCCTCCTTTTTTTTTTTTTTAAAAAAGATTTATTTATTTATTCATATGGAACTGGGGTACAGGCCAGAGATGTGGAGGGTGAGAGGCTTCACCAGAGACAGAGTGGGGAGCAGAACTGGCAGATCGAGGAAGTACACTGCTGAGGGGAGCAGCGGGGCGGGTCAGGAGAGGTCTGCCACGCCATGTGGATCTCCTCTGGGGCAGGCGGGAATCCAACTTATGCGGAAGTGGCTTTAGCTTCTTAGTGCTTTAACCAGCTGCACCACCAGGGAGGGCCCTTTCTCTCCCTCTTAACCTCCTGACCTCCCTCAACCTCAGAGCCCTGAGATGTTGGTTGATATCCAGTAGTTTTAAAAAGTCTTTGACATCAAATTGTCTGTTATATGAATGTTCAAAAGCTTTTTATTGCTCTGTCTTACCACTTTTTCAAATTCCCTTCCATTTGTTGAAAATGGCTGCATTTCATCATTTCTGCGGCTATGAAATAGTCCATGATAGATATGTGCACTACATTTTGTTTTTGATCCATTCATTCATTGAAGGTGAGCTATGCTGCCTCCATGTTTTAGCTCTCGTCAAGAATGCTACTTCAAATATTTTAACACATATGGGTTTTTTTGTTGTTGTTGAACCAGTGGGTGAATATTGAGACAGATTTTTGGTTTAACACAAGGAAGAGTTTCCTGACCATCAGACTTCTAAATTGTGGGAATCATTCCTTGGGAATGAAGTGGTACATGAACAGAAGTGAACCACTCTTTGGTGGGGACATTGAAGCAGGAAATCTAGCACCTAGTGGAGGGTAGTATTGGAAGGGTCTAATTTTCTATGACTTTTGCAGTGCCTCCCAGCAGTCCCCTGTGCAGTAAGAGTGGTCAAATTTCTGTGGGAAGCTCAGCTGCCCTGAGGTGCAGCTCTTCCGAGGGAGACCCCAGACCTGTGTACAACTGGGTACGCCTTGGGTCATATCCGACACCTTCTCCTGGCAGCATGGTGCAAGGTAAGAGCAAGGGCATCAGGGAGGGAACTTAGGACCTGGGCAAATCTGGCTTCTAAACTCCACACCCCCGCAGTTCTAGTTCCCTACCTGAGAAGAGGAGAGACTTTACTAGATTTCCCCCACACCTCTGCCCTTCGCTTTCCGTCTCCCTTCCTGTACAACTTGAGCTGTGTGATCCTGGGAGTATTTCACTAGCCAAATGTACTTCTGATAGCCTGGAAGAAAGTGGAAGGCAGGGGCATTCTGTGATTCCCACTTGTCTGTTGTGTGTGTGTGTGTGTGGGGGGGTTTCTTAAGGGTCATGAGTCATTTCCTAACATCAGAAAGGAGCCTGAGGCAGAATATTGACTCATTCAGCCGTCTCTTTGGAGGAATCATGTAACTGCTAAGGATCTTGACATAGCCTCTTCACACCTGGCCCTCCTCTCCCAGCAAAACCTAGTAATTCAAAGTGTACCCCTGCATCACCTTCTGGTGCATGCTCTGCCGTCTGAAGTGAAGGTAAGCAGTTTAGAAAAGCATTTGGGTCAGAGGATAGTTTCTAGCAATCGAGCCTTTTTTTCCCCATCCAGGTACACATCAGCCAGGCAGCATCCCACCCCATGACCATTGTCTGACTTCTCCATGGATGTACAGGTTCCCCTTCCTTGAAAAGGTAGCTGGAAGGGTGGAAAGAGAACAGAAGTTGCAGTTGCTCTGGCCCTTCCTCTCTGGTCACCTTGTTCAAATTAGTTTCCTCACTGATAAAATGAGACGAGTCCCTTCCTGACAGGTGCGCTGGGTGAGTAGGACGAATCACTGAGCACTTCTTTACCGTCTAGATGAGGTGTCCGGCCAGCTTATTCTCACCAATCTCTCCCTGACCTCCTCTGGCACCTACCGCTGTGTGGCCACCAACCAGATGGGTAGTGCGTCCTGTGACCTGACCCTCTCTGTGACTGGTAGGGGCTGGGCGGAGGCTGGGCTGGCTGACTTGGGCTGGGGAGGCAGCATGAGGCTTTCTGAAGGGGAAACAAGGTAGGTCTGCAGCTCTGGGGATGCCATGTCTCTTTAGACTCTTCCAAAGGTCGAGTGGCTGGGGCATTGATCGGGGTGCTCCTGGGTGTGCTGTTCCTGTCAGTCACTGCATTCTGCCTGATAAGAATCCAGAAAGACAGGAGGAAGAGGCCCAAGGAGACTTATGGGGGCAGTGACCTTCGGTGAGCAGAAGCCGGCTTGGGGTGGTGGGGAGAAGGAGAGGACTTGGGTTAAGGGTAGAAAACTTTAGCCCTGAAACTGACACCTTTCAGGGTATTTTAGGTGTGCTTGTTGGGGTGGGGGGGTTGTTCAGGTCCGCTTTGGGACTTGGTGGCTGGGGGTATCTGATCTCGTGAGCTTAGTGCACACAGTGTATGTACCCTGTGTACAGGGTGGAGCAGTTGGGTCACAAACTGCCCTGTACCTCTTCGTAAAATTTTTTACATTTCAGTTTTTAAGGACTTTTTATATACTTTAACAGGATGTGGATGCCAGGAGTTGGGTTTGCCCAGCTGAGTTTAGCTCTTCAGTGTGGGGCATTAAGGAAAGGAAGGCAAAGACACTTTAGTTGTTAGCTGTAAGGTCCAGAAAGGGGATTGAAGTGGTACTCCTTAATGGGTGGAGAGAAATCACCAGGAACTTGTTAAACATTTAGTCACACCACTTTCCATCCCACCTAAAGCAGAATCTGTGTGTGCCTGGGGGGTGGGGGGAGAGGAAGGAGGTGGGGCCCATTTTAAAGAGTTCCATAGATGATTTGACAGTAAGTAACCCTTGCATGAGAGGCTGGGAGTTCTCTGAGGGGTGCTTCCAGCCATCCCTAAGAGTTTCCCTGTATCCATCAGGGAGGATGCCACTGCTCCGGGGATTTCTGAGCAAACTTCTGCGAGGGCTGACTGTAGCAATGGACTCCTGGAGAGGCCTCCCTCTGCCAACACTGTGTCAACCACCAAATCCAAGCTCCCTATGATTGTCTGATTTCTCTACCCATCTCTGAGGGGGGCTATCAAGAAATAAAGCTTTTGAATACCATACAGTGTCCCTCTTCTTTTTTTCTGTTGCAAATTCTTCTAGGCGGTTCACTATCACCAAGGGAAGAACAGAGACTGATGTCCCAGAGGTGAAGCCGGATGTAGAAGGTTGGGTTAATTCCAAAGGGTGGATTTTAACAGAGGTCCTGCCCTCCATTTCCCCTGCTCCACCTCCACTTTTTGGTTTGGTCTTGTGCACCCAAACTCCCTCCCCTCGGAAACCTTCCAAACACTAGGACATTCCTCTTTATTGTTCACATTCCAACCCAGCACGGTCACATGCACACACGGAGATAAAAACCTTCCGGCCACAGCCCCAGGAGCCCAGCGGGGCACAGGACCAGCAGGGCAGGGGCGGGGCCTCGGCAGACTCCTCCCACCGAGCTTCCCAGGCGCTCGGCGTTTGCATAAACTGGTAGAGAGCTGGAGAGGCGGCTCTCTGGGTGCTCTGGGGAGAGGGGAGGGCAGGTTACAGGCAGGAGTGGGGCAGGTCAAGGGGTGAAACAGGGACTTTCTTTCCGGTCAGGGAAGGGGTACCCGACACTATAAAAAACCCTCTTCCCCTCTCCCCTCCCCCCAGATCCAAAATTCTGGGGTTGGCCGGATCGGGAACAGCACAGAGACTCAGGGCGCCCTCTTTAACTGCGCACAGAACGAAAATACTTTAGAAAAATAAATAAAAGATTGTACTTGGGCGAGGCTTAGGGCGCCCTCCGCAGTGCGCGCAGGGAAGCGCCCCGAGGCTGCGGAGGCAGAGCTGCATGCTGGATGCGGGGAGAGGTGGGCGAGAGAAGCAGGAGAAGGGAGATTCGGGAGCGCGGAGTTTGGGGCTAGGGTGGGGAGGAAGGGCGAATGGGAACCATACTAGATTGGAGAACTAACTAAAAGGGCGCGTGTTTAGCGACTCCTCGACGGAGACCGCCTGGGGACGCAGGGAGGGCTCCTGAAGCTGGCAGGTTGGTGGGAAGGAGGGGATCACAAACACGGCAGGGAAGTCTCGTCACTGCGAAGGGGACGCGGCATCCATCTCTCCTAGGGAACTGAGGAGAGAGAAAGCCTGAGCTCCCCAGGACGCCAGGGCGGAGAGTACCGGGGGGCCCCAGCCACCTAGGCACCTCCCTTCCCCCAATCACTGAACTGAAATGAACCTACTGAGTACTTGTGTGTCGCCCTGTGTTTATAACCCCCGGCTGAGCTAGTGCAGCCAAACGAGGGTGAGTGAGCATCTGTGTGGATACAGGTGTGTCCCGGTCTCAGCCTCGGGCGTTCCGAAGTCTTAGAAAATCCGCAGGCGCAAGGTGCATTTTATCCCCGCTGGGAGGGGGTGAGGGCGGGCAGAGGGAAAGGTTGGGGAAGGTCCCTTTCTCCCGCCCAGGGCTCCCACCCCGCTGCCTCAGATCTGCAGTCATTACCTTCGAAAATGCTCAGTTCTTCGGTCCAGGGTGGTGCAGAGGGAGGGTGGAAAGAGAAACAGGTGAACTCTCGGAATCCCTGCACCCAACAGCCTCCTCCACCCACCCACCTCATCTTTTGGATGTCTAGTACCTCCCCCTCCCCCCTCCCACAGGTTACCACCCTCCCTCCGCCCTCGCTCCCCCTACCCCGCCCCCAGTCCGGCCTTAATTTTCTCTGTTCCTCGGGAGGAGGAGCCCTGAGGACCACTCTCCACAGGAGCGAGGGCCACTCTCCACAGGACCGAGGTCAAGGGAGGGCGACACCGCCGCCCGCCGCGCCCGCTCCCCTCACCTGGCCTAGTCTCCGCTGGGGCCGCCGCCCGCACCTCCCCGGGCGCCCCCTGCTCCGCCCGGTCCCCCCGGGCCCGGGCCCTTCCGGCCGCACTCTCCACTCTTTATCTTCTTCCGTGCCATATGGCCCCGGAAACTCGCTTGGATTTTGGCAGCGGCGGCGTTGGCACCGGGGTCGTCCAGCGGGATGTCTAGAATGTCGTCGTCCGGCTTGGAGCAGGCGCTTTCCTGGGGGCGGGGCAGGAGGTACTTGTGGAGTGACTGGGAGAGGGTGAGACGGGGCGACACGGGGAGCCGGAAGTGTCATGATGGGTGGGTATGGGTGTGGGGGGGGGAGCGAGAGAGACAGAGAGAGACAGAGACAGAGAGACAGCCCCCCTTGGGCAGTGGAAGATGGAGCAAGTGAAGTTTAGAACCAGATGGACACAGGAAAGAGAAGTGGGCAAGAGAGCTGGACAGCCAGACAGCCCTGAGTGAGGGAAACACCCATCTCCCTCAGCGGAGTTAGGGGAGCTTCAGAGCTGATTACAAAGTGGGTTTGGAGGAGCAAAGTAAACAGCAGCTGGGACTCCTGCTTGCAGCCTGCCCTTCCTCCAGTCTCCAAAGATGGGGGAGCTCTCCAAAGCTGGAGAGCTCATCCTTCTGAATCCAGAATTCCCAGGGAGAGGGTGGAGAAAATCAGCAGGACAAGGCCTTCCTTGAGGAAAATCACATCAGAGCTTTATGTCGGAATCAGGGTGAGGATAGGCCCGCCCCTCAGTGACCAGCATCTCCCCAGCAAGGGGTAGGGCACAGAGATTTCCTCAAGGACTTTCCATTTTCCACAGCTCCCTACGATGTACTCAAGCACAGAAGAGAGACGCTCTAGAATAAACCACAGAGAAAAGCCTTCACTCCAAAAAAAGACAAAGATAAACAGGAGCAAGAAGCCCTTTCTGTGATGTGCTGCTGAGAAAGAAAGGAATTATGACAATAGCTACCATGTGAGTACTTTCTGTGTGCCAGACACAGTAACTCAGTGTTCCACAGACATTTTATTTAGTTCTGGCAGCAATACTATGACGTACCTTTTACTCTTAAGCTTGTTTATCCCTAATAAAATTGATGACTAGAGTGTCTAATAACCTACTCAAGGTGATACAGCGACCCCATATAATGAACAGGAGATGAAAACCCTTATATGGGAAATCCAGAATATATTCTTGACCCCCTACTCTGCAGGATAAGAAAAGGCAGTCAAGAAATGAACTAGGGCTCTGTCACTTGCTAACAAGTGCGGTCTTGGGTAAGTTATCAGCTTACCCAGATCTTTCACCTGAAATCAAGGTGATAAACATCTACCTCTATGAATTATGGAAAAGAATTGTTATGAGGTATGTATAAAGCTGTGGGCATAATCTAGTTACTCAACTAATGGAAGTTATTGTTATGATCCTTTTAAATAACAAGTTAATCTGAAATACCTTTTCTTGTAGGCCATATAAAAACAATTTCATATGGCCCAACCTAATAATAACCAGATCCACCTGCAGGCCCCAGGATTCTGTTTTTCTTAGTCTGCCTTCTCTGACAAGTTAGGGAGTTGATGTCAGGTGCTGACTTCAGAGGCAAGGCTGGAATGCTAAGGCTTAGCCTCTCCACTTGTTTAATGTCACAGCATTAATGTGGGTTGGGATGTAGATGGCAATATGGGTTAGGAGGGAATTTCTCCTTTGATTTGACCCTCTGGCTTTAGGAGTTTGACAAATCCCCTCTTTATTTTTGTCTGAGGACTTCTACGGCTTTCACTGTGTTTTGCTTCATGGAGTTCACATAGAAACAGTAATTCTATTTTACGCATCTCCTCTCTCTGCCATCACATGTCCAGTTCACAACAGTGGGAGATCAGTAATCTTTGCCCCACCAGGTTCCGCCCAGAAGCACAGGGTCACAAATGTCTTTCCCTCCTACAAATGCCATCACACCGCCCAAGGCAGTCTTCATTTCCTGAGCTTTACAGTTCTCAGTCTGTGCTTAGGATGTCACAGTTGATTTAAATTCAGTTAGAAGGTACTTTCCAGAGGCAGTGTGGCTGTGGCTGGACCCACACAAGTTTTGCTTTCCTAGGTCTAGTGCTCCATCCTGTTGTCTATAACCCACCTATAATCAGAAACAACTCTTTAGGGTTCCTGGATTCTCAGAGCTCAAGCCTTTCTCAGGACATTTTCAGAGAACAGTAGGCCTTCGCCTCAAAAAAGGTCAATGATCAAAAAAAAAAAAAAAAAGAAAAAATTCCTGACCCACCTCTCCTCTGCAGATGGGGAAGGCTGAGCGGAGGAAGGGGTATTTTCCTCCAACCCTGCTAAGACCAACTTGCTGTCACCACCCACCCCATCTGGATCCAGAATGGAAACCTGGAACAACAGGCAAAGCCACCCCCGGCTTGCTCCTCCCCAGAGTGCACTCCCCCACCCTCTAGCTGAAGTCTCAGGGCAGAGCTACCAGGTGGACTGTCCACAGGCAGGAGAATGTGGGACGGGGCTCCTGGCCTGGTAGCTGGGTTGGTGCCTTCCTAAGTCAGCATCTGACATGTATCCCTGCAGTGACCCATGAACTGAGGGATGGTGGAAAGTGCTCTGGCATGAAAGCCAGGAGCCATGGCTTCAGGTTCCAACTGGGCACATACTTTATCTCTGAAGGTCTCTTTCTTCAGTGCCAAGTAGATATTGGCCTAAGAGGAATAGTTTTCTTCAGTTCCCAAATTCCCATGGCTTTAACTATGACTCCTTATGTGTCAGCTCTGTGCTAAGAGCTTTGCACCCCTTTCCTCATTTAATCCCCATTTGAGAGGTCAAGGAACTGTCTCAGAGATATTTTGCCATTTACTAGACCACTGACAACAGTGAGGGGATTCAGGAAGCCTGGCCTGTTGACCACTGCTGCCTCAGCACAAGTGATTATTTCTGTGAATTCAGCTGGACCAAGTTAACTAAATGTAGTGGCCAAAGTAACGTTTCTTGGTCTTTTCATAAGTGAATGCAGCAAAGTCATACATTTGTGGCTATGCAAATCAGCATCTGGAACATGTGAATCAACAGTTCTGTCTCCTTAAAAAAATTAAAGCAGATCTGTGTTCTCCTTTCTTTTAGAATCTCTAAGGAGAAAGAAGGATATACTAGGCATTTTTGAAACACTAGATCAGCTGGTGAGCAAGGAGAGCCCCTAAACTAAAGACGAAGAGGGGCCTGTGGGTAGGCCCCCCTGTCCATATGTTCTCTCTACACACCCCTGCTCCCTTCCAACACTGAGCCCAGCTCTCCACAGAATGGACTAGGAAGATACTCAGCCCCAGTCCCAACCTGCCTCAACCCTCTTCTTGTTCCCTGTGCAGTGTGATGATGGTGCTGTCTCCTGCTCTGCCTTTTGGTCCTGAGGCAAGAAGACTCTGGGGGTACAGAATGCACTGGAGGAGGCGCCCTAGGGCCTAGAGCTACTGGGATAATTGTATATTTACCTCCTCTGCATTGTCTGGAACGGCAGCTTCTCCTGTTTTTAGGGACATTTATTCCAACATCATGCCTACCAGCCTTTCCATATGGCTTCCTGGTGACTCAAGAGCAGGGTCCAGGGCAGACCATGGCTATATGCAGAGATGCAGCAGCCTGCCCCACTTGTTCCTGCAGGCACCAGCAGAGGAGCTAACTCCTTTGCTGGCTTCCTGGGTTCTCTGCGCTCTTTCCACTCAGTATGCACCTGCCTTCCCTTCTCCATCATCCTTGCCATCCTTTCACCCTACCCCCCACCAATATCCAGAATCCACCATCCTTTTATTTTTCTCCACCTTATAAAACCTGTTGAGGGGAAGGAGGCTGCTGGAACTCTTTCTCAGTGGAGCCCTGGAATCTCTAGTAAGAAATCCCTATCTCCTTTTACAACCAAAAACTGCTTCCCTGAAAATAGCAGAGGGAAAAGACTGGGATGAGATATGTCATCAGGGCTTTCTCCAGGGGGTGGTATTATGGATGAGTGACATGTTTCTTTTTTGTACTTTTGTTTAGTTTTTACATTTTATATAATGAGTTTATTACCTTTACACTTTACAGTGGGGAGAAATGGTATTTAGCGGAGAGGTTAAATTGCAGCTATTTGAGTAAGATAAGGCTATATCTGAATACTCCACATGCAGAAGTCATGCCTCCTTGGGCTGATCATTTAATTTAATTTCCCTAAACCTCAGTTTGCACATCTGTAAAATGGGGGAAATAAAAAACAACTACTTTACAGGACTGTTAGGATGATTAAATGTAAAATGCAGGTACATGATAGCACGCACAAGCTGACAACTATTACTTATATTAATAAGCACTAAATAATAAGCACAACTTGTCTCTGAGTTCTTTCTGCCTCTTGGTACCCAGACATAAGAAGTCTCACCTCCTGTAAACTGGGATAACCTTTCCTTACAAACCTCATTACTTTTCTTTCTCTTGTAAGCCATGAGGTGGAGGGTGGGGAGCAGGCAAAAAGCGAGTAACGTCCTGCATCATTAGCTGGGTTGAGTGAATGAGAATACAAGGTCTTTCCATATGTAGGGACTAAAAACAAAACAAGTAAGCAAATGCATTTTATATATGTATGATCGATGTACTCTGTGCCAGGCGCTTTCATACCCGAGTCACCTTAACAACTACCACTTTGCCATTAGGCACTTGCAGCATCCAGGTCTCCGTGTGGGCGCTGACAAACTGCAGACACTTCCTTCCCTCGCCAGCAGGGCTCCCTCAAGGTCACTTCACCCAGCCCCCGCTGGGACCAGAAGGCGTGGGGGGACCAACCCCTCCCCAGAACCACACTGACTAGGATTTTTGCTGCCCGCAACTCTACTAATCGAACCCATATGAATCGACTATCCCACCTTGCGCGAGGGTCACGAGGATCATCCTGTCCTCCCACCGACGCGGCGGCAGCAGTGGGTTGGGGAATGGGTAGGGGCAGAAAAGCAGGGGAAAGCAGTTTTGCTCGACAACGGTTTCCATCTTCTTTGAGGGGAAGTTCCTCTTCTAGTCTAACCTGCAGCCTCGCTGCTGCAGAGCCCTGCCCAGCTCCCAGTCCAACCTAGACTGCCTGGCGGAAAGGCGCCCAGACGCCCCCGCCAGTTTGGGAGCATTTTTCTTTGGGCTTCCAAGTCAGGCGGGCGCCTTCCACCACCCACCACCCACGGCTCAGCAGGCACCCCTTATTGCTCCTAGGTCTTCTGCACCCACTTCCACGACTCACTCGCCCTCCAGGGATTTCTCGGAAGACCCTTGCCCCAGACCTAGCTGAGTGCCCGTCCCCCAAGGCCCTCTAACTTACGGTGCAGCAGTCCATGCTGATGTTGGGGGTCCTTGGCTGGGACCGAGGCAGGCGCAGGGCGGGGGTGGGGTCTGTGTGGTGCTGGGTGGGGACTCTGGGGCTGTGGGGCGCCCGCCGACCCGCGCCGAACCTGTAGCTCTGCTCTCCGGTCCTCTCTCCCGCGCTCCGCTCGGCTCGCGAATGTAACCTGAGTCCTGCGGTCGAAAAGCCAATCAGGGGACTCTTTCGGCAGGGTGGGCGGGGAGATCGGAGGGAGGACCACGCCCCCTCGCGGCCCTCTCCGCCTGGCTCCTCCTCCTGCTCCCACCCATCCACCTACACACTTCCATCCATTCCTCCTACACACCCCATCCTCCCGAACTCAACCCGGTTGCTTATTGAGGCGGCAGACTGCCAGGCAGATGTACGCCGGCGCTGGCAGAAGGAGGACCCCGACATCCCGGGTACAGACACGCACATCTGGGCCCAGCAGCGTTCCCACCCGTAGATAAAAAAGCACGTACCCCTTCTCCACCTCGCCACAATCCCACAACCTAGCGAGAGTCCCGAATATGGCTCCTTCAACCTTCCCTCCCCCTCAGTTCGCAAAAAAAAGCCCCCTAAAGACGTACAGTAAAAGAGTCCCATCATCAGTCTGCTCCAGAGCGGAGAAAGCTGTCGGTACACAACCCGGTGGTGGGCACACATAAACACAGCGCTCACCAGCCCCACGTGTCCATGGAAGACACCAAAACGCTCACATCTTCAATATGCAGACACAACCTGCAAAAATAACTACGCAGACCTGGTACACACTCGATGCAGATCTGTGCAGAAGCTGTTTCGTGCATGTACACGTGTACACACAAGCGTGTTCACATAATTCCTTCCTGAAAATGTCTGCACCCTAATTATATGTTACATAGATCCATTATATATATATATGTTATATAGATCCATTATATATATATATCCCTTACATATTCCGTTTATCAACATCATTATCTACCAGCTCAGCATCAGATAAAAATCATATATGCACAACACCCATCATGTATGTTTTTATATGTGGATACAAGCTGGAGTCCCTTTCCTCCTACTCCCCCTAGCAGACTCTCTAACGTCTTGGTCTTATCACAATAAGACCAAAACTGGCCGCTCTCTTCCTTATCCCTGGGAGGAACACAATACCCTAAAACCAAATACAGGGAAATATCAGAAATCATTTCCTCTTTGGGTCCAAGATGGAGGAAGGATGTGGGTTTTGGGAAAGGCTGGGAAGGGGAGATACAGCAGAGCATCAGGAGAGGGAGCTTGCCCCTTTTGTGGTGGCCAACTTCTCGGGTTAGAACTGGCAGTGTGGCATGTTGTGTGGGCAGGGTGGGCCTTGTCTAAGAAACTAGATAGTTTTTCTGGGAGGCAAAGAGGAAACATGGCTGCTGCTTAGGCCTGTTGATTGCAGTAGTGAGGTGGGGAAGTGGCCTGTGGCCCTGTTGGGTCAGGGTTCTGAGGTAGGGTCCTGCAGGGGGCCCACCATTGCTGGCCAGACACAGATGGCTAGTTATGTACTTCCTTCCTACCTGAATCTTCCTGCCACTGGCTTTGCTTGCTAATGAGAGAACGAGTGGGAGGGAAATTCCAGTGGCCACTTGTGGTGGGGATAGGGTTAGCCATCTTGCGTCCGCAGGCTGAGCTGGAAGCTGGCTGGGATTCCAGGGCTTGGGGTGTAGGGGTATCTTTCCCAGCATGTTTGGGACTCACCCACCCTTGTAACTGAAAATCTGTTCCCCAATCTGTCTTTGGCACATCCTCCATCCCCCCACCTTCACCAAATGGCAGGATGTCCTGGGATCTAGGCCCTTGCCTAAATGACAGGCACATCTGTGCCAGTTTCCATTGGACTTCCAACTCCAGAATCCAAAGAAGAGAGGGAAGGGGGAAACTGGGGGCACAGTAGAGATCAGGCCTGGACTCTGCTTTTCTCTTCCCAAATTAGAGCTGAGGAATTCGGGATTTAGTGAGTTTGCAGTAAAGTCTCCCAAGTTGCTAGGCAACATCCCTCTGCAGGCTGCCGCTGCCTCTGGGCCCTTCTTCCTGTTGGTCAGAACTGAAGGGGGGGTATCTTTACAACACAACCCCCCCAACTCCCACACAGGCAGCACAGCCCTCCCCTCTTCCGAAAAGACACCTTTGTGTGGGGTGAGGATGTCTCTGAGCACCAGCAGACCCATGGGAGAACAGATATGGCAACTGTCACTCCCATCCGCAGAACAACCATGTCAGCAGCAGCCCACTTGAGACACCTACGCAGCACTGGCCACAGTGCTTGCCCTGGGGGATGGGCAGGCTTGGGGTAAGGAAAAGGTAGACGGAAAGGAAGACAGATTGGAGCGGTAGCCAGACACTCACACACTCAAATATCCAGAGGCAGGAGCAGCGGCGTGATGGCCTCATTGGAGTGACACACGCCCATAGACCACTGTCCACACACCCACAAGGACACGAACTGTGGCCTCACCGCTGTGCTCTGACAGCAAAGACATACACAGAAGTAGAGCCCTCCACTGCCTTGCATCGAGGGCACGTACTTGCCCAGGTAGGGTGTCTGTCTCCTGGTGGCCCCGAATAGGCTGGGTTGAAGTCCAGGTGGGATTCTCCAACAGGAAGAGGAACAAGGAAGTGTGGAATGGGTCCGGCTGCCTCACTCTGAGAGGCTCTGGTCTTGGCAGGGCAGGGCCAGAGGCCTTCCCCATGGGAGATTCCCTGACCCAGGGCCTGTATACCACAGCCAACGTGTGGACTACTATCTCCCATGTGGCTTCTGTCTAGCTGGGTTTGGGCCCTGTGTTTCTCCTGGCCTCTGAATTTCAAACATTCTCTGCTATCTTTGCTGCCCCCCTAGCTACTGAAGAAGGACTGCAGGTGCGGAAAGGAAAGGGAAAGGCAAGGAGATGAGCTCGCTTGGGGAGGGAGGGCTGGTTGGAGAGGGAGCTGGCTCAGGTGGGTGTGGTGGATTGGGCAGGGAGCAGGTGGGGGAAACCAGGAAGTCAGGCAGCAGAGGAGAAGGACATGGGCAGGAGAGAGAGAGGATGAGAGACCACTCGTGGGCAGCTCCTGCAGTCCAACGCCTATCCTTCTCAGGGACAGATGGAGGGGCATTGAGAGAAGTGGCCCTCCTAAGCAGAGAGACAAGCCAAGGCACATGGCAGTTACTTTGCCAGTTCTTGTGGCATCCCTCCTAGGGGTGAGTACTTTCTGAACATAACATTCCTGCAGAAGCCCACGGAGGGACTCCATGATAAGAATGGGGTGGGAAGTAGGAGTCCTGTGCCTTTGGTAGAGCTGATCTGGGGGCTTCTTAGGTCAGAGTTTTACCCATTTGAGTGGAGGGGGTGGGGATGGCAGGAAATTCAGTTTTCTCTGCAAATATTTCAGCTTTTACTGTAGTATTTTTAGCAATTTGGTTGGCAGAGGAGGAGCCTGGGTACATTTTTAAAGGGGCCTCTGCCAGACTGGAGGCCTCCTCCCACCTTCACCCACATGTCATGAAGGAGAGGGGGCACATGCAGATTTAAAAATGGGGTTTGCTGGGCCCTAGGCAACATTAAATCATCTTCACCAGTAGTCATCGGTCATTATCACCATCATGGTCATTAGCAGCATCATTAAAAAAGAGTAAATAGGGCCCTCCCTGGTGGCGCAGCGGGTTGAAGCACAGCACTGAGAATCTAGAGCCGCTTCCCCATGAGTTCGATCCCCGCCTGCCCCGGGGGTGACCACATGGCGTGGCAGACCTCTCCTGGCCCGCCCGCTGCTCCCTTCAGCAGTGTACTTCGTGGATCTGCCTGTTCTGTTCCCCGCTCTGTCTCTCGTGAAGCCTTTCGCCACCCCTAAGCCTCTGGCCTGTACCCCAGTTCTGTATGCACAAATAAATAAATCTTAAAAAAAAAAAAGAGTAAATATTTCTTAACTTCTGTTGTACACTTGGGCGCTGTTAGAGATGCAGGATGGCAGGTTCAGATAATGTCCACTTCGTCAGAGGGTACAACCCTCGACAGTGAAACACTTTGGAGGGACTACTAGGTGCCAGGTGTGGCGCTAGCCACGGGACACACGCAGTTTCATTGTGTTCCTACAACCATCCTGTGCAATTTTTACAACCAACATATTATATGTTTCCTATATTATAGATATGGAAGCAGAGGTTTCTAGGAGGTGGATCATTTACCCAAGATTATGCCATCATCCTTTAAATGGAGGAGTCCAGGGCCCTCCCTGACGGTGCAGTAGGTTAAAGTACAGCTCTATGAAGCTCTCCAGTCACTGCAGTCATCATGAGTTCGCTCCCTGGTCAAGGGGGTGGCCCACATGGCACGGCAGATCTCTCCTGTCTCGCCCAAAAATCCCCTCAGCAGTATATTTTGGTTGATCTGTCTCTCTGATCCCCATTCTGTCTCTGGTAAATCCTCTCATTCCTCACACCTGTGGTCTGTACCCCAGTTCTTGTATGCAAAAATAAATAAATCTTTAAACAAAATAAAGGAGGAGTCCAGATAAAATAGCAGGTCCTCCAAGGTGGTGCAAAGGATTAGTCTCAGCATTGTGAAGCTATTGCTAGCCACTGCAGCATGAGTTGGATCCCTGGCCAGGGAGTTGACCCACATGGTGCCACAGACCTCTCCTGTCTTACCTGCTGCTCCCCTCAGCAACGTATTTCAGTCAGTCTACCTGTTCTGCTCCCCACTTTGTCTCTGGTGAATCCTCATATACACCCCCACATCCACTGCTGGCCTATACACTAGCTCTTGTAAGTATAAATAAATAAATAAAATAAATCTTAGAAAAATCTCACAGCAGAAGAATAACTATCCTGAAAGCTGGATAGTGGATAGTGCTTCACATCTATCATATTTGGTATCTTTAGAACCATGTGAGACGCACTAGTATTTTTTAACTATTACCTCCTTTTCTTGCAGAGGAGATGGACCTTAAGGAGGGTAAGTGACTTGTGATTTGTGTGTTATTAGACCTCTAGTACGTCGAGTTAGGACTAAAACATATGAGCTCTGACTTTGAATGTTGTGTTTTCATCTCTGATTTGTTTTGTATGATTCCCAGCACTTGCACTGAGCTGGGTGGGATGAGTAATCATGGTTCATAAATCAGACATAGTCTCTTCTCTCTTGGTTTCACAGCCTGATGAGAAAAGTACATATGTATTTGTGTGTATATATATTATACATACTTATGTATATTTAGACATATATGCATATGTATAGCTACATCTATACATATGTATGAGATGCATCTTTATCTCTCTCTATATTTATGAGCTATATTTATATCTCCTAAGGTAATAAATAATAGATGCTAAATGAATATGTGTCCCTGAAATATAAGGAGTCTATTTTTAAAGCATATGTTCATTAGACTGGAAGTTTCATGAAGAGAGAGATTAAAGTTGTCTTCTCCCCCCTCCACTCCCCACCCCCGACTTAGCACAATGTTGGGGCATAGTGAATACCCAATAAATAGCTTTTGAATGATTGGATGAATAAGGGAATAAATGAACAATACTGTCAAGAAGAAGCAAGGGGTAAAGAGAAGTGCATATTTCTGGAGTTAGGCATAACCTATTTGCAGCAGGCTATGGTTCTGTTAGAGACTCAGATATGTCTTCAGCAAGAGCTTAGTAGGTGGATTTTAAATAGGGAGGCAACTCCTCATCTCTCTGAGATTTGGACTCAGGGTTTTCATTCTGTAAGCTAAGACATATGGATACATGTTCCACGGACGCCCATGCTGAGGTGGTCTCTCCGTGGGAGCAGGACAGGACTCAGAACATGGCGAGGCCTGAGGGCCTAGGAAGGAACCATGCCTGGAAGCCAGTTTATCTAGTTTATTTTTTAAAAAAGATTTTGTTTTTATTTTTGCACACAAGAACTGTGATGTAGGCCAGAGGTGTATGTGTGGGGGTGAGATGATTCATCTGAGACAGAGTGGGAAGCAGAACAGGCAGATCTTCTGAAATACACTGCTGAGGGGAGCAGTGAGAGAGACAGGAGAGTTCTGCTGTGCCATGTGGGTCAGCTTCCTGGTGGGGGATTGAACTTATGAAGCTGTGTCTGGCAATAGCTTGATAGTGCTGAGACTTTAACCCCCGCACCACCAGGGAGGCCCCAGTTTATCCAGTTTAATGTTTACATTTCTATTTTGTTTTTTCCTTCCATTAGCATTTCAACTTTGCCTTCCCTATGCTAAAGGACATTTAAGGAAGAGTTATATATTCAATCCTAGGCCAGAAGCCCAAGACAGACAATTAACTTGGTGGCTGCAGCCATTAGAGTGTCTTCTCAAGAGAAAGCTGACTTTTAGGGGATCGGTCAGGTTTGTTCAGTTGTCTCACTTGGAGATTCTCTTTTCATTATAACCTTGGAGGAGTCTGCTTTTATTTTTTAAAAGTGGAAACTTTCTTCTGTGGGTTGATCCCAAGTCCCTTGAGTAAACTTCTGTGTTAATGACTTCTTACTACCAGGCTTTTTGAGCAGATGAAGACCAGCTTGCCACTTATAAAGAATTAAAGACCTACCACCTATCATTTTCTTTAAACCAGTATCAATAAGACATCTAACTGGAGATCATATCACCAACACTCATCTTTTATTGATTTGCATAGGGGTTTCTGTGAGGACAGTAAGTGTTGGTGTGGAAACACCTCTTACCCAGAGACTTCAAAGGAAGGGAGATTAGAATTGTCCTACAGACTGTCGTTCAATATGACTGAGATATAGGTGAGCAGATATTGGAACTCCATCATCATAGGGCTTGGGTGGCAAGCCACCAACCTACATGAAATATGTCTCATTCCCCTGGGATTAGATCATGCCACAGACGTTTGTTCATGTGGTCAAATGTCCCATGTAGAGATGAGAGTATTCTACCCAGATTAACCTTGGATATAACTTTGAGAAGTGATGTTTGCTCTGACTGTTTATTGTTCAGACTGAAGCACTGAAAAATAGAAAATTATTAAGTACAAGCTTTTGTTATTCTGTAGTTTGGGTGGAGCATTTAAGTTTCATGAGCTAAGTACTGTTAGTTATTTGGGTTGATTTTCTTTTGTTATTTTTACTTTGCTTGCTGAGGGATTGTGTGTTGGAGTGGGGTGAGGGTGGGGAGTGCTGGAACATGAGCTGTTTTTGGATTGGACTGTTGTTGAAATGTTTTTGTGCTTGGAAAAAAGACATACTAGGCAAAAATGCTCTGTCCTTTTAACCTTGAAGTCTTAGAGTAGTGAAGTAGCTTTTCTTCAGCTGTTCAGCATTCATATATACCTAGGAGACAAGGTCAAAGAGATTGTACTGTGGACACAATCCTATATGGTAGATGTTGCTCAGATGTGGAAGAAGAGAGAACACTTTCTGTTTCATGGGGATCTCGGCGCCTCATAATGGCCCATTAATACTCTGAGGTATGATTTGTTAAATATTTGTCAGATCATAATAACAGGAAAGTTCTTGGGATACTGTCGTAGGGATGTGTAGACCTTAACAAAATCGTGATGGAAGATATTACTGGTTACCTGGCCAGTAACCTTGCACCTCCCCCTGGTGCTTGCTGAGAGAACTGCAGCTTTGTTAGGGGCGGGCCTGACAGTGCTTCCTCATCAGCCCACATCTGTTCCCAAGTTCTTGGCCTCTGTGATGGTTAGGGGTGGGGACAAGATCCAGATATGGCCACAGAGATGTAAGCAGGTTTCTGCTGAGAAGTCTTTTGTCAAAGGTTCTACTTTCCAGGGAGGAGTCAGAGGCACTGGCACCACCATCACCCTCGCTGCTGCCTTGAATACAGATCTGAAGTCTAGCGCTGCAGCTGCTATCTTACGATGATGAAGCAAAAGTCATGCTGAAATTATAAGGGAAGTGACTGAGTTTGGCTAAGTAATTCAACTTTGTCTTAACTATGCAAAGGAAGTGTTAACTATAAGAGATATTTAAACTGTTCTCATTTAGGTTTTCTTTTTTAAAAAATATTTGTTTAGGGCCCTCCCTGGTGGCACAGCAGGTTAGGATGCAGCACTGCAAGCCAGCTGCAGCTGCTTTAGTGCAAGTTTGGCCCTGGAGGTGACCCACATGGCGTGGCAGATTTCTCCTGACCTACCCGGTGCTCCCCTCAGCAGTGTACTTCATCAATATGCCTGTTCTGCTCCCCACTCTGACTCTGGTGAATCCTCTTACCACCCCTGCACCTCTGGCTCGTACCCTAGTTCTGTATGCATAAATAAATAAATCTTAAAATATATATATTTGTTTATTTTTGTAGAAGAACTGTAGGCCAGAGGTGCTGGGGTCAGGGGAGGGGAGTGGTGATAGTGAGAGGATTCACCAGAGACAGAGTGGGGAGCACAACAGGCGGATGTACTGAAATACACTGCTAAAGGTAGAGCAGCAGGTGACACAGGAGATGTCTGCTCTGCCATGTGGGTCAGCTCCCAGGCTGGGGATCCCACTGAGGCCATAGCAGGGATAGCACTGAGACTTAACCCTGGGGGGCCCCTCACTTAGTGTTACTATGAAATTTACACAAATGAATCCCTAATGGGCCATACTGATACAATTATATTGGACTGAGTGTACCTAAATTTTAACATGTTGGGGACTTCATGTGCAAGTTTTTCCCACAGATTCTTTGGAGACACACCCTGAAGTTGGAGCAACTAGTAACTGAGATGTGAGTTTATGGGAACTCATGTAGCATGACTTCTTAATTGGTTGTCCTAAATGGCTCTGCTCAAGTGAAGGAACCATTGCAGGATTCTAAGTGATGCTTTATAGTTTGCTATAGTCATACTCAGAGCCTTCATCCTCCAGGCTCTTTCACCATTCCTATTCAATCAACCTGCCCCATGCCTAGTAAGTGGGCTTGCAATAGTTAGAACTAACAATTTAGGAAAACTCCTTTAAGACAGAAATGAGAACCCAGAGATACATGAGGACTGGATGAGTTTGGACATTTTTGCCTCGCACCAGATGACTGATCTCTATTGGTTTTAAAAAAGCAATAAGCAGTGGCCCTTTATTTCCTTAACATTGGCAGTAGAATCGATCTCACTGGTTTAGCTGAGTAGGGAGAAGTCTTTAACTTATAATTTTATTCAAGGGAGTTGGGATCAACCATATCAGAATACCCAATGAAGAAACTTCCCACCTCTTTAAATAAAAATACAACCCTTCAAGATTAGCACTAGGAGACAGATTCAAGGCAGAGCAGATGCTCATTCTGAAGCTCATGTTGCATAGCCTTTGGAGTTCAGGGAATGGCTTCTCTCCTCCATCCTTTCTGCAGATGGTACATGTAGTCTACATGCTGTTGCCGGTCTCCTTGGGCTGATAATCTGAAGGGTTAAGTAGATAGCCTTAGGAAAAAGAGTCTTTATCCTTTCTTCAGCTACTGTAAGACTGTCTTTTTAAAAATGGGCATTTCTTTTCATCACGACATGGAAATGACTTGTACCTATGAGTAGAAACTTCTGGGGCAGTGCAGTAGGATGGCTATTTCTTATTATTGTATTATATATATATATATATTATTATTATTATTTTAAATTCTTTTTTAAAAAAGATTTACTCATTTATGCATACAAAACTAGGGTCCAGGCCATCATGCAGGGATGGTGAGAGGATTCACCAGAGAGAGTGGGGAGCAGAACAGGCAGATTGACAAAGTACACTGCTGAGGGGAGCAGTGGGCGAGACAGGAGAGGTCTGCTGTGCCATCACCTCAGGCAG
The DNA here is from genome assembly GCF_000260355.1 of Condylura cristata. Lineage (NCBI taxonomy): Eukaryota > Metazoa > Chordata > Mammalia > Eulipotyphla > Talpidae > Condylura > Condylura cristata. The sequence continues at coordinate 14,924,672 of NW_004567126.1, forward strand.
CTGAATCCAACTTTGCAGAGCTGTGCTTTAACCCACTGTGCCACCAGGGAGGGCCTGTATTATTATTATTGTAAACCAGCACGTGTGTGTACAGTAAACTAGTGTGTATGTGTTTATGTCCACATATGCAAGGATTTCTGAATTTACCTTACAGATTCCCCAAGTTTAGGTGATCTTAGACCATTTTCCTGAGAGCACTTTCTATGTCAAATATTTATTATGTGCCATCTGCTGTATACTGTAGACATCAATGCTGTATTATCAAGATGCTCTTTGTTGTAAGGGATAGGAACCCAGCTTCCACTAGCATAAACACCAATTCACTGCAAGGACAGGGATGGAGTTTCAGAAACATCCAGATCTAGTATTGCAAAATCAAGACTCTCTCTTTTTATCTCTCATCTCTACTTCCAGCATAATGCTGCTATCCCATAACACTGGAACCATAGCTGTGGACAGCTCTGAACTTAACGCATGGTAGCCTTGGGACCAAAGAGAAAATATTCTTTAATCCCAACTTCACTAATCATAATTTAATTTAAAAAAAACCCAAAGCAGGTCTCTGATAAACCAGACTTGGCATGTATGCCCATCCTTGAATTAATTACTGTGGCCAAGGGGATGTAGTATTATAATTTATTCTCCTGTAGCAGAACCATGTAGTCAGCAAGACTTCATGACTATCAGGTTTTCCAAAACTATTTGTCTGGGGATGGGGATAGAGGACCGTTCCACAGAAGAAATGGGCTGACTAATGTTTGAGCATCTCAGTCATGTGAGGTACACAGTAGTCCAATAAAGCAAATACTATTATCCATGTTGTATAGGCAAGGAACATGTGAGGAACAGAGAGGTTAAGTAACTCAAACAAGGTCACACACTTGGTAGCAGCAGAGCTGAGATTCCATTCCAGTCAATTTAATTCCAATTTAATTCCATTGTCTGGCCTTCTTGCCCACTTGGATTTCTCTCTGATCTCTGTATTTTAGCGTCATTAAGTCCAATGACTGTTTCCTCGTGCTACCCTTCTAGGAAGGTCAGCTTAATATTGAGGACTCTTTCGGGCTTCTGCTTCCTTCTGAAGTCACAAGCTAAAACAAGCAAATAAGCAAAAAGAACTTATGGGAGATTCAACTGTATTGTCACGATTGGACCTCAGGACTTCACGTGATGGTGTTAGGTCCTGTTTCCATTTCTCAGCAGTGTTTCCCTTGGAGTGGCAAGAAGGCTGTGGATAGGCACAAGCCTACAACAGAAAAGGCCAAATCTCTCCATGTGTCCCTGTATCCTATTCTTTGGAAATGCCCTGAGCTGTCCTTTGTACCTGCTACTGGCAAAGACTCCAGGACATCACGGCCTGGGCCAACCCTGGGGCTGCATGCTGGCAGCCAGCCACCACACAAGCGCAGTGCGACCCTTCAAGGTGGAGTCACAGCGTAAGCAGCTGTAGTTAATCTGAGTTTTCCCTCTCCCCTTCCCTTCTCCCCCCCCAACTTTGTTTTAGTTTATTAGTAGTTAGCACATAGTTATCTTCCTCCCAAGGCTTGGACCACCTGTAGAACTTGGGTTTGGTCTTTCATTTTGACGTCTCAGCATCTAGCATGACCTGTATTTAGTAAAAACTCTGTAACTATTGAATGACTAGAATAGATTGCTGTGGTTTATAATGGTAGGTTTAAGAAAACAAGCATTCTCTGTAGGCCTCACATGTATCACAATATAATAGACGCTACCACGTAGATGCCACTGTGTAACTTACAAAGTAAATGATAACTACTTTGCAGGCAAATCTTGTATATGCATCTACTGTACTTAGCTATATGTGGAAAACTTTCTTCTTCCTTTCTAGTGTCTTTTAAAAAATATATTTTTTACATTGTTCATTTTTTTAACACTGTTTCCTTTCTTTTTTCAGGTGTAGTCCCCATAGAATTTTCACTACCAGTTCACCTGTGCACCATCACCACAGTCTCCTGTGCTCTCACCTCCTTCGTTCCAAACCCTCTCCCTCCCCTGCAGATCATCTCTGGTTTATAGTAGTCTGTTTATTTCTGTTTTGTTTTGTTGTGTTTTTATTGTTATTTTTCCCCCTTGATGTCTTATTTGGTTCATCTATATTCCTCCTTTAAGTGAAACCATTCGATTTCTTTTTCCTTCTGACTTACTTCACTGAGCATAATCCCTTCTAGGCCTTTGGCTGGTCCAATGGCTCAGTGGACATAAGACAGACTAACAGGAGAAAAACAAATTGTGTACACATGGGAACCCTAAAAACATGAGGACCAAAGGCAGTTGGGCAAGGAAGGAATTGAAAGAGGAATTGAGCTTTGTATGCATCTTGAGCTAAAAAATGAAGAGGCCAGGGGCCTAGTCCTTCAAAGGGGAAGAGTATAACTCACAGGAAGGTGAGAAGAATGGGTTCTGTTAAGCAAATAAGTGGCAAGCCCTATGGATATTTTTCTGATATGAAATTGCCTGCTTCCTGGTCCAGGCCCCCCTATCTAAACCCTTTTAGGCAGTTAGAGAGAGATAAGAAACTTTTCCTGAGTCTGCTGGGTCTTAATTGCCTTGGGCTCAAAATAATCCACGTGGCAAGGTGCATATTTTGGGGAGTTTGCGCCCCCTCACTGGGTACAGAAGAGGGCGAGGGAGGTTATGGTGGTAGAAGACGTGATCTGTGAGGCTAGTGAGGTCTCTTGGAGAGGCAGGATAACCGAGACCGCCAGAACACCTCTCCAAAGCTGTGTCTGGTAAGTTCTTCCATTCAGTTGGTGCCTGGCTGCTCCCTGCAGAAGGCCCAGGGTCTGTTCAGGTTCCCAGGAGGAATCTGGGGACAGATTCAGAGCGGGGTTAGAATAGTGACAGAGGAGGCAAAAATCTGACAGGTGTAGAAAGGTTAAAGGAACTGGGATGACTCAGGTGGGGGCAGAGAGGGCCGAGAGGAAACTGAATCATTTTCTTCCAGACAAAGAAGGGCTCTCTGGCTGGGGGATGGCGACCAGCTGTCCTCCTTTGCCTCTGCATGCAGAGCAAGGGGAAATGGGCTTAGACCGAAGGCAGGGCTAAGATTAGAGAGAAGGAAGAACTTGGCAGTGCGAGATGTTGTATAACCTACTTTTTGAGACACTTGGGGACTGAAGAGACAGACTCCCACACTCCTGGTCCCATCCCAGTGGACGTGTATTTGAGGATGGTCTGGCAGGCTGACTGGGGGTGGAGGAGGGGGTCCCACCGCCCTTCCGTAACCTGATCTTTCTCCAGCGTCCCCAATTTCCCGTTGGAAGTTATGCTCCCAAATTTTGGAGCTGGCAAGGCAGCACCTCCCCCACCTACCACACACTGCAGCAGTGTTCTGGGCTGGGTAATAATGCCTGTCATTTCCTCTCCCGGGGGAGTGGGGCTGCAACCGCCCTGACAGCCCCGAGGGATTGAAGGCAACTAAAAATAGTGCATTAAATATAATCTGTTGAGGGGCACATTTGCATTGCTTTTCTTCCCCCCCCATCTCCTATCTCTTCATCCTCGGGCAGACCAGGCCTGAGTCTGGCTCTTGGTACTGGGAATCAGAGTCTGGGTTCCAGCTGCTCTTATTTTGCAGAAACATTCTCTAGTCAAGACATCCATGGGAGCAAATCCATAATGTACAACAGATAGTGCTCTGGGGTATCCCCTGACACTCCTCCCCACTTCCCATGGGATGCTCTGGCTCTTTAATGGCCCAAAGATACTGGGAGAGAAGCTGGAAGTGGGGGAGGCAGTGTTGAGAAGGAGAGCCAGCTCGGGCTTTGTTCTCCCATCAGCCACTTCCGTCTGCTACACAATCTCTGAGGTTAAATATTAATTAAGAGCAGAATGACAGTGAGAGCTGAGCAGTGTCACTTTCTGTCCCAACACAAATGCTAATTTCCTTCCTGGTATAAAGTGACTTTGGAGTGGGATTGGCAGCCCAGAGAGAATAGTTGGGGAGGGGGGGAGAAGAGGAGGTGAGATGAGCGGCCTAGCTTCAGAACTGTCAAGGCGGATGAGACAAGGCAGGTATTGGTGCTGGAAGAAGAGGGTTCTTGAGGTGACAGAGGCTCGCCCCACTTTAAAACTGATCGAAGCGGAGTTGGTTCTCCCCACAGCTCTAAGGAAGGGGTCTTAACCTGGAGTCTAAGCATTGGTTTCAGGATTCACGAAACCTTGGAAATTGTTTGCATAACTGCGCATGTGCACATCAACCATTTTGGGGGAGAACGGAGAATTTCCGTCAGGGCTGGTATAGTGTTTCACAGTGTCATCCTCTGCATGTGTGTTTTCGAAGTCACCTCATGGTTTGTGTGGCTAGAGTTTCAGGTGAATATCTGTATTCTTGGCAGGAAGCAGGAGGAGGGGAGTGAAGAATACGAAAGGGGTGACCAGACAAAACCCCCTCTAGTTGTCTGCTTCCCTATGAAGCAGAAACCCATCTTTCCCAGAACCCCACCTCCATCTGCCTCTACACACCCACCGCAAGAGAGGCTGGGAAATCCAGTCTTTCAGCTGACCGTGTTGCAGCTCCATATAAAATCAGAGTTTCTATTAATAAGAAAAAGGAGAGAATGGCAGACAATCACTCTGCTCAGTCTCTGTCTCAGTAAAGGTCAGGAATCGCAGACTTGGGAGAGGAGACATCACATCTCTCCGGGGCTGACTGAAGGAAAAGGCCTAGTGAATACCCAAGTTCCTGCCTTGGTTTGGAATCTCATCAGTCACTCCTAAATTCACAATTGGTCCTCAGAGGCTGGTCCTAAGTGAGGTGGGTGGGAGAGGGAATCTCAAGGTGGCAGAGGACCGAGGGCTAGAAGTCTTTGTGTGTGTGTCTAGGAAGAGTTTTGGTTTCGATAGCTACTTCCTGCTGGCAGCACCTTGTTCTGGAATAGATAGCTGAGGAGAAGGAAGACATTTTTATTTCGTCAGGAAAGGAGCAAGGTCTTGGGTGCAGAGGTGAGAGAAGTGAGCTGGTCAGTAAGGTGCTACCACTTGCTGGGTGCCTGGGTGGTATTCTCAGTCAGTCCATTTCTCTGTGGTCATTGCACCTTTGCACAAACTGTTGCATCTGATTGGAATGGGATGGCTATCTAGCTGTCTACATACTTACCTTCCCACCCACCCACCCGGAATTAGGCAGACAGAATTATTTATTTAAAAAATTATTTATTTATACATACCAGAGTTGGGGAGTAGGCCAGACTTGTGGGGGTGAGGGGTGAGAGGATTCACCAGAGACATAGTGGGAAGCAGAACAGATGGATTGGTTGAAATACACTGCTGAGGGGAACTGTGGGCAAGACAGGAGAGGTCTGCTGTGCCATGTGGGTCACCTCCCTGGCTGGGGATCTAATGTGCTGCAGATAGCTTCATAGTGCTGAGACTTAACCCTTGCACCACCAGGGAGGCCTCCCAGACAGAATCATTTCTGTACAACTCCATGAAATCATTGCTAACTTATCTCAGTCATAAGCAAGCTACCCTGATTTCTTTCTTTCTTTTTAATTTTATAGTAGTTTATTTTTACATATTTTTGTGCATTTTTCCACTCAGTTGCAATCCCCTAGGGTTTCCTATCACCAAATCACCCATGTGCCATCACCATAGTCCAGTGTCTTTCTTTTTTTAAAGATTTATTCATTTATGTATACAGAACTGGGGTGCGGGCCAGAGGCATAGGGATGCTGAGAGGAGACAGAGTGAGGAGCAGAACAGGCAGGTCAACCAAGTACCATGTGGATCACTTCTGGGGCTGGAGATGGAACTCGCACAGAAGCAGCTGGCTCACTTGCAGTTCTGTTCTTTAACCCGCTGTGCCACCAGGGAGGGCACCCTACCCTGTTCTAACCCAGGAAACTTCTTGCAATTCTGAATATATTTTCTTCACAACATTCACCGCATTGTTTAAAATCATTTGTCCTGCCTTCCACCAGGAGGCAAGGTGCTCCTTAATGGTAGAGACTATTTGGTGATTATTATGGCAAACAACTCTTGGGCTCAGTCCATACTTGATGGAGATGAACACATTTTGAAAGGGTTCATCTACCTTACTTTAGGGGTAAGATGGTGATTAGGACATTGAAATGACACTAGACCTCTAGTCTAGTACAGGAGACAGACTAGATTATTCATCAGAAAACAGATCATGGCGACAAGGTATGGGTACTTAAAGAAGGGAGAAAGAGCTAACGAGCACAGGAGCATCCCCAAAGGCAACAGGTCTTATCCCAGGCCTTGAAGGAAACGGCAAGCTCCCATTTTTTGGGGCAGTGACTGTGCAAAAGGGGGAAGGAAAAAGGAGAAAAGATGAGCCATCTTTGGAGATCAGGTGTTTTGGCAGAGTTTGAAAATCTCTATGGGAATCTTAGAAGTGCTGCTATTTGTTTTTAACCTGAGGAGGCTGCTGTGGGGTGTGTGTGTGTGTGTGTGTGTGAGAGAGAGAGATCACGCGCGCTTGTGTGTTGTGCGTTAGTTAGATTGGGTACAAGGCTTAGCCTTTGTCTTTTTCTCTGGAAGAAGACTCGCTGTTTTGTTCGTGGTGGTTTGAAGGTGCATGTGAAGGAGTTGGGCTTGGGCGATGGTGCTGTGCAGGGCGGAGGAGACCAGAGGCTTGGGGAGTAGGTGTGCCACTTGGTCTGAGTGCTTGGGAGGCCTTGGGAAGCCGGTCCCACACTAGGTCCTCCCCTCACACTTTGCTTTTCTGTCTTTCTTAAAATATTCTGTGTTCCTGCAGCAGTGCGGCTGCTAATCTAAAATAAAAACAGCAGGAAATGCAAATGGTCAGGTTCTCCTAGCAACAGGAGCCAACCCACGCAGGGCGTGTGGAGCAGAGCAAAACTGTCCTGAGGCTGAGATGCGGGTGGCTGGGGTGAGGACCATGTCTCCTCCTGCAGCTGTACCCCTCTAACTTCAGAAAGGACTCTGGTGGGTAGCCACCTGCTGTGCAGACAAAATCCACCAAGAACCAGCCTGGAGAAGAGAATCAGCACTGTGGAGAAGGTGTAAGGGTGAGGGGGCAAGCAGAAGCTCTGGTGTAAGACAGCTGCCACCAGCCAGCTGTTGGTGTCTTGGTGTCGTGTTTCTCAGGCAGCTTGACTTCAGGACTGTAGCCAAGTGTGTGGATGGTAAGGGTCTGGATTTATGTACCTGCTTCTATGGGTCCATTTGATTCTACTCAGGCAGTCTGGCTATTCCACAGGTAATGAAGCGAAAGCAAGTGTCAGCTGGCTCAGGCTTCCAGGGAAGGGGATGAAAAGATTCTTTCAGACACCTGGTTTTATCCTCTTCTGTTACAAAGGAAGAAACTGAAGTTCAGAGAGGTAAGTGACTTTCCCAGGACACAGATATAATTAATGGCAGAAGTAGAACTAAAAAAATAGGTATCTGGGCCAAGATGCTCTGTTTTAAGTTGAAGCTGCTATGATTTTCCTGTGTACACCTGGAAGCCACGATCAGCTTGCTGGGTTTCTGGGAGAAAAAAAACACAGCCACCTTAGGCACATCAAATAAGTCTAAGGATGTTTGAAAGACAAATAGAAGCCGTAAGTCTGGTGGTGTGACATGGAAAAGGAGGCACCTGGAGATGAGAGAGGCATTGGTGGTGGTATCATGGAGGGGGTGTGGAGGGAGACAGGGATGTGGTGCAGAGTGCCACACATCTCTCCAAGGTTACTCCGTACCAGAAATCCCCCTCGGGGGTCTTCCAGTAGAAGAGGGGAGGAATTGCATCACCTTGTCAAGGTTACAGGGGAAGAGGACTGGAGAAGATGTGTTGACTTGCTCGAGGACAGAGCCAAGTGACAGAACCTGGAAGGGAATTCTGGAACCCTGGCTCCCATAGATGTTCATGTGTCCTGGACAGTGTGGCTTCCTATTACATAAGGGCTCTCTTATTACTCACACTCTGGCTTCCTCCTGCATGTCTCCTCCAGCATCTTCCTCAGAAAACACAGTGGAAGGAAAGGGTGCTTCGTGCCAGCCTGCCTGGCAACTTGAGTATATGGTTGAGGAGAGGATTCCAGGGTAGGTAGAAGGACAACAGCAATAAGCCACACGGGGGAACAGCTCAGCTTGCTGTCCGAACCACTGACCGACACAAACTCTCTAGTGTGCATCCTTCACTTTCCTATGACCACACACACCCCTTGACCAAAGCCCTAGAAGAGCCCCCTCAGTCCTAGACTTCCCATGCGATGCCTCCTTCAGGCCCAAAGCCCTATCTGCCACATTCAGTGAATGAGTAGAAGAAAGAACATGGACTTTGGTATCAGCAGGCTGCATTCAAATTCTAGGTTAGTCTCTATGATCTCAAGCAGTGTAGGTGCTGGGAACTGAAGAGCATTTGTGTCTATCTCAGAGTGAGAGCTCATAGATGGGTGGGAAGTGGTACTCGACAAGTATTGGTTCCTACACTTCTCACTTGTGGTTACAGTTGCTCAGGGACCAGGTGGGAGTTTCAGCTGTTACTGCCAAGGCAGGGAATACTATTTTCCAGGTAGTCAAAGATGGAGCTCAGAATGTAATTCTCCCCCACAAAAATTACCTTGCCTTTAATACTGATCAGGGGTGTTTAGGGATTGACCAGACAAGCAAGCCTTATGTTTTATGCCATTGAGTCCCCAGCACCTAGCATTGAGTAGGCATTCAATAAACAGTTGTTGGGTGAATGAACAAATATATTGTTTACATGAAAAAGGTATTTTTAAGTGAAAGGTAGCCAGCCTATAGAAGGACATTTGATACATAGGATATTTCAATAGTTGGAAATAATATTTGCAATGTAGTGAGTTATTAAGTTGGGTCTGCTTACAGAATCTTTCAAAGGCCAGGCCCAGCTTGTGGTCTGGGATGGGGGTGCCAATCATCCCGCTCTAAGAAGCTTCTTCCCTGACAAGAAGCTGCAGTCATTCCTATAAATGGCTTTTGTAGGGGAGGCTCTTTCCAGGAGATTCTGAAAAGTTGTGGGGCCGACAGAGAGTCAACCTTGATCTTTGCAATTCCACCTCCATCTCCTTCCAGCAGCACAGCTGAGGGGTATTTTCAGCTGAGATTCCTCTGAGGAGTGGACTGTTCACCCCTCTTAGTTGGAAATATCTCTGCTCACCCCACCCACCCCCACCTTCTCAGATTCTGGTCCAGGTCTCTCTGTTTTTGCATCTCTCTTCTGTCTCTTAATCTCTGTCATATACATTCCTAGGGGAGGGGGTTTCTAGGTAAAGGGATGCTTAGATAAGAGAATTCCTAGATAAGGAGATCAAAATCAGGAAACTGATGGATTCTACCATTTTAATTCCAAGGTCTGTTTTTCAAGTGTAGATAGTTCTAGCTTACTCATTGCTCGCTTGTTGCTGGAGTTGTAAAAATCAATTTCCCCTGGCTGAGGCATAGCTCCCTGTATCAATGGGGGTTGGCAGGGACGATGGTCTCCCCATTGGACCTCTGGGAAATCACAGCAGCTGTTATAGTTGTGAGCTCAAACATATGAGGCCTCAGAGGACTGATAGTCCACTCCTGGAGAAACTGCACCTATTTACAATCTCACCCAAGTGTTCAGAGCCTCTTCTTTTTGTTTCCTACACCAGACCTACTTCATAGACCTGCAGGAGGAAACAGAATTCCAGAACCCCCAAAGAGACAGTGTTTGGCCTTCGTTCTTTCCTTTCTAAAATAAGGGATTTTTCACTCCTTAGAATCAGGCTGCCTGATACCATGATCCGTGAAAACTGGTGGAGAGTACAAACTCGTATTTCTCTTCATGGCTGGGAAATCAGGTCATCCTCTCCAAAGGTATAACACACTCCCCCCCGCTGTGGAAAGCAGGCTCTGGGTTTTACCCAGAAAAAACGATAGAGGAAAACTGTGGCTGCCTACTACTGAATATCAGGGGAAAAGCAGAGATATTTTTAACATACGGAATATCAGTGAACAGAATGCTAAGGAACTAGAAAAGTTATTCCAATAAATATGGAGCATATGCTCTTCCTAAAGCAAACCCAGCTTTTGCTATATACAAATTTCATGAAGGAAAAAAATGTCGGAAATTGCAGAAATATCTGGCCATAAGTGGGCTACAACCACTTGCTGCAGGAGACCTGGAAAACTGGACAGATGGCGTGGGAAAAGTGACTGGGCGGGCCAAGGACGCGTGGGGTCCCGTGACTGCGTTGTTCAGCGAGTCTGAGCTTTGTCCAGAGCCCCGGGGAGCCCTGGAGCACAGGCTCCAGATGGACATCCCCCCCCCACACGCACAACCCCAGTTTGTAATGTCAGGGTGTGCGTCACCAACAACCGGAACACCGGCTCCAGCTCCACTAACCCAGTCCTCAAACATGGAAAATGCCTGTCTGGGTGGCAGAGACGCAGGAAATGGCCCTTTGGGACCAGGTTCCTTTTGCAAGCAGGAAAGGCAATTTGTATTCATCTCATTAGTGAGGTGCTGGTAATGGGGATATTAATTTTATTGCTAAACCTGACAAATATTTTACTCCCCTGTAGTGGGTAATTGCATCCCTAACAGCCTCTCTTTTTGTGCTGCCAGATGGAAAGGATGTGTGTTTGCCATTTTCATTAATACAATTAGTACCTTAGCAGCACGCCTGCCCCTTCCGCACTGAACCCTCCCCGGGATGGAGTGGGGGAAGGGGAGACTGAGCAGGGGGGCTGTTTGGGGAGCTAGATCCCTCGGAGTGTAGAGAGGGGTGGCGGGAGAGACCCCGCCCGGGACGCAGGAGAGCCCGCGAGCACACTGCTCTGAGTGCTAAACCACGACACTAAACACCATACCGCTAACGATGGTGTGGTCGAAAGGAAAGAAATCTGTGCAGAACTCTCCCGGCACCTTCTCGGCCGCAGATCCGAAACCCCCGAGGGCACCACCGCCCCCGGGGGCTTGCGGCCTCCCGCCCTCCCCCGCAGCCTGACTGCGGACTCCCGGCGGCCACTCCCGTCCGCCCCGCCCCGCCCCTCCACCCCCCCAAATCCCCACGCCTTGGTGAGTGTCGCGGCCCCGCCAAGAGGTGCTGAAACCCTCGCCAGGCTAGGGAGACCGCTGCACGCTTAGCGGGCAGGTATCTGAACAGCGGTTCGGTTTCTTCCCGCGTTGGAGCAGAAACAATGCTCTGGTGCCTGGGCCTCCATGTTGCTCTCGGAATCTTTCCTTTCCCCATTCCCATCCCGCGGGCTGCTAACTTGGCCAAATATTTACTATGCTTTTGGCCCCGCCTCCTCAGCCATCACTGGGTTCTGACTGGCAGGCGCTTGCTTCGGATTCTATTTCTCTTCGCAGTGATGCGGTCCCGGCAGCCGCGGTCGGGGGATGGACTTCTGTTGGGTCTCAAGATTCCTTTCTGATGATCTCGCAATGAGACCCAGGATTCGTTGATGGTCCCCTGGACTGCGTTGGCTCCTGCCTTGCGCAGCTATCAGGCAGATGGGTACCTATGACAGTTATGTCTCACTCAACCGAAGCTAGAGGGCAAGCAAAACTGGGCGGGACACGTCCTTACCTGATTTTCTTTCCTTTGACCTTTCCTTACTGTAGAGAATGGCCAATCTAGCTATTAATGCATTTCCCGAGTGCCCAAGCCATGCGATTTCAATTCTAATTTTCAGTCGTGCACCCATGGAAGTAAATTCAGTTAAATCAAGTCTTCAGTTATGTTCCTTTTAGTAACAACTTTAGAATCCACTTGAGTGTGTGTTCCCCAAACTCCTGCTGAAATGTTAATGAAGGCCAGTGATTATTTTTTGCACTAATCTGTCTCCCCTAGGTCCAGATCTTGTACTTTACAATGTGGTCTTTGCTGGCATTTAACTTTCCTTAAAGATCTGGAAGCAAAAAAGGTAGTGGAAGTGGATCCCGAGGAAAATCAAATTTCTTTGTACTGTCCAAGATGCAGCCACTGAAAGGTTTTTTACTTAGTGGAAATGAGGTTGCAGGATTTTCAGGGAGGTTTTAGGGAGACTGGAGCATTCAAGTTTGCAGTTTCACCCATGTGGCTACAAATGTCTCTCTCCCACTTCTCAACAGTACCTTCAGTAAGATTATAAAACAGGAGGATTTGAATTTTGAATTGGGTTTGCAATTCTGCAATCATTAAAATCATTTTCTAGACTTGGTCCTTATTCATATCAGTCTGGAGAGCACAGGAGAGGTAGCTCCTTTAGAGCTACCACATGGCTTTCTACATGGTTCTAAGTTGGTATCCCAGTCTTTCAATATGTCCTTTTCCCTGTTTACTCTCTTCAGAGCCATCAGAAGAAGCCAGTTCACCTCCCAACCTTTATAATCATTCTTGTCACCATAGTGACTAGCTACCAGTCACTGTACTTTTTTTTAATTTTAAAAGATTTATTTATTTATGCTTACAAGAAACTGGGGTACAGGCCAGAGGTACAGGGGGTAAGAGGTTCACCAGAGACAGAGCAGGACAGGCAGATCCACTGAAATACACTGCTGAGGGGAGCAGAGGATGAGACAGGAGTGGTGCGCTGAGTCATGTAGGTCACCTCCCTGGCAGAAGATCAAACTCGTACTGCAGTGGCTGGCAATAGCTTTATAGCTGGGTGTTTTAAACCCCTGTGCCACCAGGGATGCCCTTAATAAATTTTTAAAGATATGAGCTGCAGTGGCTGTGGCTACTAGCTTCATAATGCTTCATTTTAACCCCTCGTACACCAGGGAGGCTCAGTCACTGACAATGTTGTCATCTACCTGAATTTCATTCCTTGCTACCACCAGTGACCAGTTGACACATGAGGCCACTGATGGCCGTTTGGTTACCTGTATTCTGTTTTCTTCTGGTAAGGAGGTTATGTCCTTCTCTTAAATATAAGAGCAATAGAATATCAGGATACCATTTTGGGGGGCTTTCTTGAGCCCTTCTTGCTACCTATTCATAGATCTAGAGCCTGGAAGGCAACATATGGCACACTCAAATAAAGAGACTGAGGTGGATTTAATAAAGGAACTATTTATAAAGATGAAGGCAGGGCTGGTAGTTGAATAATTGAGTTCAACTCTTCATCCTTATCTTTATGCATACCCTTTCTTATACTCATGGATGGAATGTTCTTCTTTTCCTCTTATCCATGGGCTTGGTCATGACTTTTTTTGGCTAATGTCAGGGATAGAAGTGAGACCACACAGTTCCAAGCTTAGTCCTTAAAAGAAATAACCAGTTTTTGCTTGCTTACATATGTTTCTGCTGCCACCATGAGTGAAAGATGCCTGCTGCCCCCAAGGAAGATGAGGGTGATGGATCTGAGTTGCTCCAGCTATCCCCTAGAACTACAGGGAGAAGTATGGCTGCTCTAAACACCAAAGCATCAAGTGCCCAGTTGAGGCCAGCCTGGATCACTCAAGTTCTATCAATAGTTGACCTCACTATTTTATGACAATGGTGTTTGGAGAGGTGGGCACACAGCATTAGTGCAGGGTTAGTTAACTGACCCATTAGAGTGAATAAAAACACAATGGGGTAGAGAACATCAGAGATGGTGGTGGTGGGCTAAAAGGAGCTTGGGTAGGAAGAATCACTCTGAAGTTTCTGGTAGATGGGTGCTAATACTCCATAGGCACCAGGGAGGGAGACAAAAAGAATAAATGCCATTGTCTTGTGCTTCTTCTACCCACTGGCCTCTTGCTGGTGCCTCTTATTATCAAACCTAGAAGGGAGCTTATTGATGTGGGCCTGGGAAAAAGTCTCCTAGCACACAAAGCAGGATGAAGGCCTGGAAGGGAAGCTGAAAAATATCCAACACACTTTGCCCTCATACTTGTCTGAGGGTCTATTTGATAGTTTGGTGAAGTAACAGAATTCTTGGTTTGAAATAATTTCCTTCAGAAGTTTGAAGAACTTCTCTGATCTAACTGTTGAGAGGTTGGAAGTTCTTCTAATTGCTCAACTTTTATGTGTGACATGGTATCTGCATGTTTTTCTCCTCTTCCCTCTCTTTTCTCAATTTGGAAGAATCTATTTTTATTGTCCTCAAACATTGTCTTCCAGGGGATTTATTTTCATCCATTATTTTGGATACTCATAGGGTTTTTTCAGTCTAGAAACATATTCTTTAATTATGGCAATGTTTCTAGAATTATTTCATTTATAATTCATCCTATTCTATTTTCCTTTTCTCTCTGTAAATTTCTACTTTCCTCTCTTCTGGGAAGCAGAACAGGCAGAACTACTGAAATACTCTGCTGAGTTGAGCAATGGGCGAGACAGGAGAGGTCTGCTGCGCCATGTGGGTCAGCTCCCTGGTCGGACATCAAGCTTATAAAGCTTGGTAGCACTGAGACGTCAACCTCTGCGCCATCAGGGAGGCCCCTCATGTACAAGTTTATTCAAGTGTAATTTTAAGTCTTTTAGGTCTACACCTGGAAGTAGGATTGCTGGGTCAAATGTAAATTTGCTGCCAAACTCCACTGAGTTTTAAAATTCTGCTACCGAGCTTTATACTTCTTTTTCTTTTTTAAAAGATTGATTTATTTATTCTATAGAACTGGGGTATAAGCAAGCCAGAGGTATGGGGTGTATGTGAGAGGATTCATCAGAGACAGAGTGGGATTTACTGAAATACACTGCTGAGGGGAACAGTGTGTGAAGAGAGACAGGAGAGGTCTGCTGCGCCATGTGGGTCAGCTCCTTGGCTGGGGGGTCGCTCTTTGGCTGGGGGGGGGTCCAATTCAGGCTGTAGCAGTGATAGTGCTGAGGCTTAACCCCTGGGCTACCAGGAAGGCTCCTGAGTTTTATATTTCTAAGAGTTCTTTATTTTTCACTTTCTGATTATCTCACCCTTAAAAAACTAATATCCCTTTCCTTTCTTCAGTTATCAGTGATACCCCCCTTCTTTTTTCTTAAGATTCTTCTTCCTGCATTGCCTGTTTCAGAAGGTTAATTTGATTTTAACAATCTCTGTTTTCTAGGTTAGAGACTTTGCCCAAGTGCTTATGTCTCATAATCCTTGGCTTATCAGGAGTGACTTAATTCAAGAATGAGGAACCAGAAAAATGACCAGACCATATTCTGCACTGACTGGTCTCCATGACTTTGAGTTTCAAAGGAGTTGGTTGGATATTTGTTGAGAACCCCTAATGCTAGGTGTCGTTAGGTCTTATTCTTCAGAGAAGAAACTTCCCACCGCTTATCTGGAAGGTTGGGGTTTTGGACCTGTTCTGGTGTGTACTTGGTTGGGAAAGTAGGCTCATAACTCAGTGTGCATATGATCGTTTCATCCTCTCCTCTGGCTGTGGTGTTTCTGACCTCAGGTGGGTCTGGTACCGCCATTCTAGAGGTGACATTGCTGTCTCTGGATGGTGAACTCCAGATTTCTGCTAGGAGAGGCACAGGTTGCCAGTGGCACTAATTGGCAAGGAATCGGAGGATCTACTTCTTAAACAGCCCTTACTCAGTTTCTTTTTATTTAGCTTTCTCCCTTTGCCTCTAGTTCCAGTGTTAACTGACCCTGCCCATTCCTGTGACTTTTGTGAATTTCGGGGTGCAAACTGTGCTCCAGACTTCCTCACTGTGAGCTTGGGATTTCTCTCTCTCAGTTCTTCTGAATCTGGCTTCCAGCTTTCAAAACTTGAAACTATCTTATTGCCTGCTGCATTAACCAGGATTTAATTAAAAACTATTCACCTGCTGATGTTTTTTAAAATAAATAATATAATAGTTTATTTTACATCATTTTATGCCTTTTTCCATATCAGTTGTAATCTCTGTGGACTTCCCATCACCAAATCACCCATGTGCCATCACCATAGTCCAGTACACTACCACCCTCCTCCATTTTTGATCCCATCCCCTACTCCACCCCCATAAAATATCTCTGGTATATAGTTGTCATTATTATTTTTCCCCCCGATCCTTTACACTCCTGCTATGAGTGAAACTGCCTGGTATTTTTCTTTTTCTTTCTGGCTTATTTAACAAAGCATAATCCCTTCCAGCTCCATCCATGTTGCTGCAAAAGGCATGAGTTTATCTTTTTGATTGCTGAGTAATATTCTATTGTGTGTATGTACCACATCTTTTTAATCCAGTCATCTACTTTTGGGTATTTGGGTTGATTCATGATTTCCTATTGTAAATAAAGCAGCAATAAACATGGGGATCACCTGCTGATATTTCAGTGATATTTCTGGATGATACAGCATTTGGTGCTTGTGTTCAGTCTTCTGTCTCAATTCAAAAGTCTCCAGCCTACCCTTTTAAGTAAAAACTGATATTTTTGATCCCCTTGTTGAGTCACTATCCATTTAGGGGATAGAAACTACTATTCTTCGTTAGTAGATAGAGTTTAATACAAACATATTATATTTGAATGTAAATTATGAATCAGGAACAAGAATTAACATGGTATGAAAAAGGTACATGAGAAAACTCAGTTATTTTGGAGATAGAAACTGTAGGAAACAACTGAACTCTTACCCCTGGAGGAATAAGGAGAAGTGGTGAAGCTGAAATTACTAAAGTTCAGAAAGTTCAGAAAGATTCTCACACAGCTGAAAGTCAGACTGCAGAGGGGGATGGCTGCTTGGCTGAGGCTGGAGTCTCTGAGGAGACAGGCTGACGCTGACTGTGAACGCAGGAAAGCTGAATCCAATTGCTTCTGGACTGAACGCTGCTTCCCATGAGGAAGAAGCAATGTTGACACAGAAGTCAACAGAAAGTTAAAGAAAAAGGAATAGTTCTTCTAGCCTTGCAGTCTTGTTATAGCACTTCCCCAGAAAAATCAGACAGCTCTCAGAGAGCTGGTGAGAGATTTAATTGTCACAGCAGTGGGCTCAGTGGAATCAGTCCCAAAAGGCTGAGCCCCGAATTACAGGAATGGTCAGATTTTATACAGGTTCTATGAGGACCCTTGTCATCCCATCCATCATAGCGTCAGCATTCTTCATTGTGTGGGAAGGGGGTCACGGTAGCCATAGCAACTACTGTGGACAAGTAGTATACTGCAGGAACTTTCTGCTCCAGCAAGAAGCAGAATCCAAGCAACAGAGTCTTCAAGCAGTAGGCTTGGGAAAGTAGCAGAATCTAAGCAGCAGACTCCCCCAACCAGCAGACTTGGAGACTTTCTGCTTCAGTTTTTCCCTAATGGTCCTGTGTCAGAGCCTAGAAGAGACCCAGCTGGCCAAGGAGTGTGGTTTGCAGGGCCATCACCAGCTCATGAAGCTGGCTACAAGGTGGGCTTGAGGATGTAGACAATAGCTAAGGACTGGGGTAGCTTACCTTTTTGGCTCTGGGGTTCAAATGCACTCAACTAACCCTAGTTGAACTTCCATGCAACAATAAGATCAATTCTCTATCCCCATCTCCTTACAAACAAAATTATTCTCATTCTGTCCTTAAAATGAGAAGACACAAAGTACGTGCATCCATTGTATCCACATGTGGGCATAGTCTCACCACTTCTGGACTACAGTAATAACTGATCAAATTCAAGTACTGTATCCTATTTCTAAATGTTATCTTTGACATCCCCCCAATTTTCTTCCTCAGTTTACCTCAATTGGTTAAAATTGGGATTTTTCAGATCCTTAAACACACGTAGATGTGCTGTTTCCCAACAAATTATTAGCTTTTGTGCTAGTTTACTTTCCCAAGAGTATTAGAAGTGGGTTCCAGCTATTTTCTATGATGTTAGAACCAGGCTTTAAAATTTTGCTAATCTATAAATAAGAACTTGTATCACACTTTTGTATAATTTATATTTCTTTTATTGAGAAGGTTGTACATTTACCTTCTCAACATGTTAATTGGATTTGGGTTCCCTCTTCTGCTCGTAATTT
Source organism: Condylura cristata (assembly GCF_000260355.1). Taxonomy (NCBI): domain Eukaryota; kingdom Metazoa; phylum Chordata; class Mammalia; order Eulipotyphla; family Talpidae; genus Condylura; species Condylura cristata. The sequence goes on from NW_004567126.1 coordinate 14,942,475, forward strand.
TTGATAATTTTTCTGATTTTTTTCTTCTTAATGAGTTACATAAAACATTTTCTTGTGAAACATATAGATAAGAATAGGGGATAGGATAAAAATATTCAAGTTCCTACTACCCAGCTTCATGAAATTATGTTATTTGTCTTCATTTACTATCTCATTTGTTTTAGTTTTTAAAAAAGAAATAAAGTGTAATGTGTATTTTATATTTGAGATTCTTTGAGCCCTTTTCCAACCGTATTCTTCTCCATTCCTTCCTTACAATACTCAATATCATGATTTTACTGTTTACCATTTCCATGTAAAGTTTTTATACTGAGTAGGAGTTTATATTCTAGATACTAATCCTTTGTTAATTTTATACATTTTGAATTGCAAATATCTCCTCTCATTCTGTGCTGTATTTTTCACTTTGCTTATGGTGTTTTTTGATATATGAAAGTTTTAAATTTTAATGCAATCCTATGTATCAGATGTTTCTTTTATGGTTTGTGCTTTTTGTGTTATATTTTTAAAATCCTTTTTCTACCTTATCTGCGTTCTTTTGTGAATGTATGTCCTATGTCCTTGATGAAGGTTGGTGTTCTCTTGAGGAAAGGGTCATGATTTCTACATTTCTTCCATCCTCCATAATGTCAATTCCACTTGCTCTTGGTAGGTAGGTGAAAGCTCGCAGCTTGTTATCTTTCTGCGTATCTGGCTCTATTTTTGTTCCCTTTGCCACTATCCCTTCATTTTTCTTTCTATCTGCATTTTCCCTTTCCCCTCTTTCCAGGACTCACAGGTTCAGGAGAATATCAGTTATAACTAACTCTGCTATAGCTTTCTAAAAACAATTAAAAATAGAAAATTAATTGACTCATACAAGTAGAAAGTCCTCAGATTTCAGCTTTGATTGAGATCACTGATATAATCATTGAAAACACATGGTGTCTTTCTGCTGTTTTTTCTCTTGTCCTACTTCCTGCTGGGTCAGCTTAATTCTGAACTTTGCTCTCCCTTCCAGCTACATGACTTTTTGTGTGTGTGCCATATTCAGTGTTTCTGAACCTTGACACTAGTGACATTTGGGCCGGAGAATTCTTTTGGAGGGGAGGGAGGTTCTCTGAGCATGTAGGATTTGAGGCAGCAGCCCTGGCCTCTACCATCTAGATACCAGTAACTCTCCTCCCCAGCTCTAGAAGTGATAAGTAAAAGACATTGCCAAGCATCTTCTTGGGGATGAAATCACTGTGGTTGAGAGCCACCACCCTAATTAGAACATGCTTGGTTCTGAAACAATGAGTGACTGCTGAGGGATGGAAGGGGAAGGTAGACTTTGATTTCCCCTTTTTGTTTCAGGTGTGTATATTATAGCAAAATGAGAGATAAATAACTATGACAAAGGTTGAGAAAATATGACTAATGCTGGCAGGCCATTATGTTTGTGGGGTAAATGAAGATGCTGAGGCTTTTACACCATTGGCCTCTATGGCTCTCATCCGCGGCCTTGAATGCAGAAGGCATTTGGAGCGTGGGCTCAGGACACAGTTGCATGCCAGATAGCGCACACCTGGCCATTGGTGGGAGGGTGCGTAAGTGTGTACCCCTGCACCTAGGAGGTTAGGGGTATCGTTATTCAGAGACTGCATGGCAGAGAGTAGCTTTGAGAGGAAGAGACCATGAGAGAATGCCAGAGAAATCCAGAGGGAAGAGCATATTGAGGTTCGCAGGGGGGACCCAACTTGCTGTGTCCCTGCTGGCTTGTTTCCCTTGCATATGACTGAAAAATAAAAACCTATGGTGCTGATGTCAAGGGCTCTAAGTTACTCTCTCTCTCTCTCTTTTTAAAAAATATTTATTTATTTATGCATACAGAACTGGGGTACAGACAGGGGTGGTGAGAGGATTTACCAGAGACAGAGTGGGGAGCAGAACAGGCCAACTAAAGAAGTACACTGCAGAGGGGAGGAGCAGGCAGGTCAGGAGAGGAGAGGTCTGCCACGCCATGTGGGTCACCTCTGGGCTGGGGATCATGTGCTGAAGTGGCTTTAGTTTCTTAGTGCTGCGTTTACCCGCTGCGCCACCAGGGAGGGCCCTAAGGTTCTCTTTTAAGTGGTGCGAATTGACAGTGAACATACCTGGCCTGGGACAGTTGCAAAACACATGTCCTCAGCACTTGTCTTAGTTGATTGGGGCTGCAGGTGGTAGCACGGACATGGTGGCTTAAACAACAGAACTTTCTTTTCTCACACTTCTGGAGGCTGAATGTCCAGGACCAGGATGCCAGAGCATTGGGCTCTGGTGAGAAATTTCTTCCTTGCTTGCAGACGGTCACCTTCTGGATGTGCTTTCACAGAGCCTTTCCTCAGTGCATGAGGGTAGAAAGCAAGGAAGGGAGGGCAGGGGGAAGGGCGGAGAAAAGGGAAGGGAGCTTTGTCTTTTACTTGGGCACTAACCCTTTCATGTGGAACCCACCCTAACCTAATCATCTCCCAAGGACCCTACTTCCAAATCCCATTACACTGGCGAGTCAGGGCTTCAACATATGACTTTTGTATATAGCATTACTATCTATAATATTGGTGATCATAATTCATTTAGAGAAGAAATAATATATTTTTCTGTTACAGAGCAGTCTCTTATAAGGTGACATTGGGGGAAACAATGGGCTTTAAGTGTGCAGATATGTCAGACTTCTAATTGACTTGTCATTGGTCAGGTTCTCTGGGACTGATTTTTGTGACATAATTTGAGTAGAGGTGATTTCTTGGAGAGTGCACTCAGGACCTATGGATAGTAGAAAAGCAGGACTGGATAAAGGATGAAGTCGTACTGAGATAAAGTTGAACATGCTTAGCGAATTCCAGGGCTGAGAGCTGGCTTGACCCTTGTCTCATTTTGAGACAAGGGGTCATGCTCGTGGATCAATGCAGTGACTGGTCATTAGAGGTCAGCTGCCCCAAGAAGGGTGCAGCCCTGGGTGTCCATCCCTTGTGGTGAAAGCAATTCCCATAAAATTCCCAGAAGTCATCTTCTGGTCTGAAAAAGTGGTGAACCTTCCACAGTACCCAAGCAACCCAGAAGCATGTGACTCAAAACTCACTGAGCTAGTCCAGTTGTTCGTTAAGCCTCCAGGCAAGTATATGTTTCTCTGTTTCAAGGATTATTAAAAAAAAAAATTGTTTTATTTTTTCTCCTAGCTTCCATCATTGGTTTTATACCTGGTTTAATCAAAGTAGGCCCTACTTCTTAGCAATGTCATTCCAATGGAGCCAGATGCATGTTCTTGACCAGAAGGCTCTGAGACAGTTATGTCTCTGAGACACATGTGTCTTCAAAGATAGAATGATGACAGACTTTCACACCTTCTCCATTTTATATGACCCTCTTGAGATAGCATGTATATATTCTTTCTGCAGACATTTCTTGGTCTTTGGGTGTTGACAATTCTTTGTCAAGGTGTTTGGTACTGAGTGTGTTGGCTCTTTACTTTTCAATTACAATAACATCACCTAACAGGCGTTTTTGGGTCTTTTCACAACAGAGAGTGCTTACTCCCAAGCATATTTCATTCACAAAAATAGTTTTTCATTCTGATGTATTATATTGTGCATGTTCAGTTTCTTCTGAGAGCCTCACAGGCATAAATGTCAATCTCAGTAGTTTTATTTATAAAGCACTTCAGATCGGAAATGAGTTTATCAACACAATATATTGATATAAAATGGGTCATCGTTATATGTTCCTTATGTAAACACATGACTGAAGAGTATACATGAACACTGAGCTATTAAAGGGTGCATGTTCTGAAAGGGGCCTGGTTGTGCATGTGCACAAAAGCAGATTTTTAGTGTGAAAGTTTTTTGTTTTTTTTTACAATTTACCTTATTTATGCACACAAGAGCTAGGGTGTAGGCCAGAGGTGTGGGGTAGTGAGAAGATTCACCAGAGACAGAGTAGGGAGCAAAAGAGGTGGATAGATTGAAACACTGTGCTGAGGGGAGCATTGGGCAAAGCAGGAAGGTCTGCTGTGCCAAGTGGGTCAGCTCCTTGGCTGGGGATCGAACTTGTGCTGTAGTGACTGCCTATAGCTTCATAGCGCTGAGACTTAATCCCTAGGGAGGCCCCTAGTGTGAAGGATTTGATAATAGAATTGGTGTGTACAGAAAAAGAGAGAAAAGATTTCAAATAACTGTTTCCCAAACTCCAAAAATTACCCATCCCTTCATGGGCAAACATCCAGCCAAACAGGCTTAGGCCAAAGGGGGTGACTGAGGCTTGACAGCTTGCCACAAATTTAAGGTGACTTACAGTGGGATACCACAAAAAAGAGGTTGGGTAGGTCCCAGAGTGCTGGTGTTAAGGGGAAGGATGTCCTAAAGGAACCCTGCAGAGTCTTATGGACTCCACCCCCACTCCAGCTTTCTGGAACCTACCTGCTACTCCAGTGATTAGAAACTACAACTCCCAGCAGTACCAGGGAGAGAACTGCGAGGACCCAAGGGTGGAGCTAGCAGGAATTCTGGGACATTTGGAGGATAAATAGGGCGTGATTGCATCTCTGGCTCTCTCGCTTGGGAAGCAGCTCTCCTGACCGTGTGACTCCGGTGTATTCAGTCAGTCTCTGGTGTATTCAGTCAGTCTAGCCCTAAGATATTCCAGTTACTTTGTATCCCGCTCTCTTTCCCTGGGTTGTTTCCTATTCCTTTCCCCTTTTGTAAATGAACCCATTATTGACCCTTTTGTGTGTGTCTGCAGTATAAATGAATTGTGAGCTTGCTGGTGAGGCCCCACCGACAGGCGGCCCAGTCCACTCTGGGCTACCCTGTAACACTGGGACAGAAGGAAAGACCTCCCAAATTCAAAATGTACCACATAATACACTATGAAGTCAAGGACTGGGATGGTCTCTGCCAAAGCACCAGAGCCCCAGCGTCAGCTTCTCCAGCATCAGCTTCCCCACGTGTGTCTCAACTAGGTTTCTTCAAGCTGTCTTGTCCAGGTGACTCTGCTTCACATATCCCTTGTGTGTCTCTCCCTTCTTCATTCCATTTCCACTTACATATCCCTCTTGCTCCTTCCTGGCTGCCACCCCATTCAGGAAGTCTTATTCATGGCTTGCTGGGACTTAAGATAAGCGGGGAGGGGAAAATGGTGATTCATTCACTGGGCTGCAGTGTCCCTCCCCCTTCCATGGAGGTGCATATGTAATAATTGTAGATACATGACAGAGAGAAATAGTACTAAAAGTGAAGATGAGAAAGTCTCAGTTTTTCTATTTACTTGTATGGTAGGCCATATTTGTGACCTGCTCCTTAGGGTGCATGTATGAAATTAGAACTTAGTTCCCATTAACTTTCTTGTTTTCCCATGAAAGAGCAACACAGGGAAAATTTCATAGAAGAAAACCTTCAATTTGAAGAAGAAATAGGACCTGCTGAAATGACTTCAAATGTTAGAAAACTCAAGTTGTTTTGGGTAGATCAAGAAATTATGGGGGTAATTTTATTGAGAAATTAGGGCAGTCTCTATTAAGCTTCTTTAGGCCAACAAAGTGAATAACGACACACACTTAGAGAAGGGATGACAGCATAATTCAAATTCCTACATTGGGCTCATTTCTCTTTCAGAGACATTGTTCAACTGAGCTCCACATCACAGTGCGGCAGCAAACAAGTCCTTCCAGGCCATGATGGGTTTAGATTTATGAAGCAGGATGGAGACTTTTTTTCAGTATCTAAGATTATTTTAAGAAAAATTTAAAAATAAAAAAAAGATTTTTATTTTGTTTTTTGTGTAGAAGAGCTGGGGTGTAGGCCAGAGGTTGGGGGTTGGTGGAGGGGGGAGGGGACAGAGAGAGGATTCACCAGAGACAGAGTGGGGAGCAGAGTACGTGGACTGACTGAAATACACTGCTGAGGGGAGCAGTGGATGAGACAGGAGAGGTCTGCTGTGGCATGTGGGTGGGTGCCCTGGAAGGGGATCTGAGATCCTTCTTGAAGGTAGTGCTGAGACTTACCCCCTCGGCCACCAGGGAGGTCCTGATTGGTGATCTTGATGGAGATGCCATAAGAAGATTCTGTGAAAAATTCATGCTCACAAATGGTCACATTTAAAATGTGATTTTTCATATTCTTCTAGACTTGACTCCAAAACTCTTTCTTTTGGGAGAAAAGAAAAAAGAAAGAGAAAAAAAGAAAATCCAAAGAGCACCGTTGACATTACAATTTATGTGGCAGGGTATTCAAATCTCTACATTTTCATGTCTAGTTACCCCATCATTTCTTGTTTTAATTTGTTCATTCTTGATTCCTTCTCTAGTCTTTGATGTTGACAATTTAATCAACAGTGCAGTAGAAGCCATGTGGTGATTAGAGAAGCCATGTGGTGGGTATTTGTTGGTCGTTTGCCCAGCATCTACTATCCCTTCCTCCTGACAACATTATTTCTTATAAGAAACTTCAAATTTCCTACTTTTAGCCAAGTTTTATAGGCAGAAATGACTCCCACCCCTACTTCAGGGTAGACTGTAATGGTGATAGGAATAAGTCAATTAGTATATTCTTCCCCTTGGCTTCAAAGATCCATTCAGGGATGGATGGATAACACAGTTCCATCAAAGTTCATCTGATGGAAGAAGACATTTGCTGGGGCTCCCCATTTCTGCACGAGTTAGTAGAAACAATTCACTCCTTCCTGCTACATTCGAAAAGGCACTAGGGAATAAGCAAAATAAACCTCTATCTTCATGGAGCATACATTCCAGTAAGAGAAAGTAGGGAGCAAACTTCATACATTTATGTTTAGAACCAAGGAGAAAGGTAAAAGAAAGAAAGAAAAAAAAAAACAGGTGAAGGGACTATGGAAGTAATGGTAAACAAGATCCACAAAGAACATTGTAGAACAAAATGAAAACAATATTGCTATGTGTACACTAAAGAAACTTGGGGAGTTTTTTTTTCTTCTCTTTTCAATAGTTTATTTTTCCATCATTTTGTGCATTTTTCCATCTCAGTTGTAATCCCTTGGGCTTCCATCACCAACCAAATCACCCATGTGCCATCACCAAAGTCCAGTGCACTTCCCTCCCGAAACTTGGGGAGTTTTAAATGAAAATCAAAGTATTTATGATGTTATCATAAATCTTCCCCCCACCCCCAATATATTGAGCTTGTTCAGTGTGGTTTTGGAGATGAAGAAAACAAAAGCTCTTAGCTGCATGAGTGTAAGGACAGATACTCACTATTAACTCCCAGCACATGAATTGCGCTTGATATATTTTTCAGTAGATGATCAAAGTGTGCTTGACAAGTAAAAACCAATAGGTGAAACTTTAGCAAAAATTTTACTTCATTTATCATTCTAGTCATTTGAGTTATTCGAAAACTAAATGGATTGACATTCTCTACTCGGAGTGAGGTAGGATATAAGGGATTATTATTCAGGGACGTGAAAACTATATTTATTAGATACTGGTGAGACCACATATCTCTGAGATACTGAAAAGTGAGATATTCTAGTTCTATGATTCCAAATCCAAAGGTCTCCATGCATAGAACTGAGATAAGTCTAAACGTGTGGGTTCCTATGAACTGGCTACTAGCTGGCCACTCACGGGCAACTATGACCCAGTTGCCGTCTATAATCACAGCAGAGAATTCCTTGCCAACCTACAGAGTATAGCCCATACTACAATGGAGCCTCCCTACCTGGGAGGCGAAGCCTGCCGACTGTCTCCCTGGTGGTCTCGGGATAAATCTAACATCAAATACTTTGCTCTTGAAGCAAAGTCCGATGTCTTCTTCCCTGTCCCTGATGAAACTTTGTCCCCATTCCTAACCTACCCTCCAGACTTAACTCCTCAGACCATTGTCACATGATCAACTTTTACTAGTCTGTAAGGCACAAGAACTAACTGCGCCACAAATCCTGCGTCCCTCATCGTGTTCCGCCCCAAAGCGGCAACAAAGTTCCTGTCGCAACATAAATTTACGATCTCAGAGACATCTTCGAGAGGCATGTGTTCAATGGCATGTTTATTAAACAAATGCTCACGACAGATTTTCACAACAGCAACAAATGTTATTACACTACATCAAATCTCCCTCAGTAAGGAAAAGACGGCAATTACAACAGGTTGATGGATTTGGATGATATTTGCCTGTTTTTTTTGGTGGGGGTTAAGCCACGTGTCTTCCTCACTCATCCTCCTTTTCTTCCTTTATTTTCTCTTTTTCCAAATTTTCCGATTTTATTATCTTCACTGCCTTTCTGGCTTTGTGTCCACGGAAGGCTGCTTGGATTGTGATAGCAGCATTCTCCTCTTTTTCTAGATCTTCGGGAGTCTGCTTCATGGAACGGAAAAAAACAAGAAAGTTCTTACCCCATATTCTGACATCTTAAAAATTGGTGCATAAATTGAATCATTTGGGATGAAACATTTGTGATCTGTTGCTTCCTAAACACATTTTATATACTGTCATGTAATTTTGTACCCAGCGGTGAATGCCAAAAATAGCAGGCATTTTGTTTTGCCTTACTTTAATGTTTTTGTAATAAAAGATCATTGTCAATCTCCCTCAAAATAGGTCTTATTTAAGTTTTCTGTGCAATAATATTTTTTTATGGGGGAAAATAATTAAGTCTTTGACAAGTGGTAAAATGTCAAGAAGGAAAGTAAATGTGCTGTTTCAAAATAGTCATGATTACATAAAATTGATAAAAGTCTAAACTTCTTAATTTCTCAATGATTAACTAATCAAAATCACACATTTAGATTGCCAAAAAGAAATCTAGTTAGTTGAAGAGTTTCAGCTTTAACACTGTCAGTTGAACTTTCAGTTTCCTTTAAAAAATTTTTTTGGCATAATTTACAATGAAATGTATAAATAAGTGTATAATTCAACAAATACATATATAACTTATATATTTTGAAATTATAAAAGTGATATGTATATATTTACACACTTTGGTATCACTGATAGGGAATGTATTTTTTTCCCCCCAAATCCTATGTCTAAGAGATAACTATTATTGTGGGTTGAGTATATATAGCTTTCCATTTTTTTTTTAATTTTAAAAAGTGACATCATGTTATAATAACATTTGGCAGTCACTTTTTCCATTAACTGTGTATCTTGGTTTTCTTTCACTATATTATTATTCAGTATATATAACTCTGTCTTTTTTTATGATACCATTTTATCCATTGTACCAATGCATTTTAATTTATTTACTTAGTCTTTTATTTACTTGGACTTTTGGGGTGTCTAAGCCTTGTTTCCTCCATTACAAATAGTGAGGCAGATCTAGCTCTTACACTTTTACATGCAAACAGAATGGTATAAAATTCTCTGAGATGATGTCTCAACATGGGCAAATGAATTATGTTGAAGTCAGAAACCATGGACTCTCAATTCAAATGTGTGAAAGTGTGTGTGAAGGTACCTATTAGATAAAATGACACTCTTTCCTCTTCTCTGATGTCCCACTGTATCTTATACCAATGTTAGGCTGATTGAGTTGTATTGATATAATTCTGAAATAACTTAGAAGGGCTATAAAGGGAAACTTATAAAGGAGACAGTTATAGCCCACCCTGTAGGAAATAAAGTAGTCCTTGAGGGGATGTCCATTTTGACTGCTAACTATTGGGTAACTAACTGGGAAATTAAGACATGAAAAGGAACTAAGAAGTTTTGGCCTTCAGCAGAAGAACAGAAAGAACAGTTCTTTCTCACTAGGGCTGGTCCTCTTGAGTCTAGACTATGAAGGATATAGATGGTGAAATGCTGGCGAATGATTACTACATGTTTAACAATGTCAAGTGAAATGTTCAACTTTTTTTCAGAAAAAATAAAAAAGTCTTCATATCTAGAATTTGCCATGGTCTTAAAATATTTTCACTGGTTTATTTCAAGCTATCAAAGTGACACGACTGATAAAGGGCTGTGTGCAGATGTGTACAATCATTTCTTCAGAGTTGGTTTAGCCTGTCATTTAACACAGGTTATCTCTGAGCGTAGACCTAGGTCCTTACTGTTTTGATGTAGGGTATTAGGTAGGAAGTCATTTCTGTAGAGGACAGGGCATGGAAGGTGAATAAGACACATAGCATAAAGCCATTTTATTTGGTTGTGTGTAATTCATTCCCTGTGAGTTTCCTTTTTTAATCTCTGAATCATTGCCATTGTGTGGCAGTGATAGCATCAATTAGTGATGCTATCAAAATGGTAAATCCCCAAAATGGTAGATGAAACGAAGGATCAGACAAGGGCTGTGAGTTCTGTTTTTCCATTCACTGACAGATCTGAAAAACTGAGATCTTATTTTTGATGAGAAAATTGAGTTTTCCTTTTTAAGAGGCTTGGCTAAAAATGATCTACCATTCTAGTTATTTAGAAGAAAAATCACAACTTTAGCAATATTAATAACAGAACAGATATGTATTTAGAGTACAAATTTAAATCGAGTAACATCATTTTTTGAAGGCATCCAATGTAACTTACCAATTTTGTGACTGATGTCTCCTCTTGCTCAGATTTTTCTTTTTCAGGTTCACTTTTCTCAGGTGGTTCTTGCTCCTGGGGAGAAGGAAGAGAACAAATAGGCAAGCTACTGCAGAATACCTCAAAACTTGAACCTTGCCAATTACTTTTGATTCTAATATCTTTTAGTGCTTTGTGACTACTGTATTATTCTCAGATGTCTATAGTCGTTTTTCTCAGACTTTAGTGTACCTACAAGCTACTGTGGGGTTTTTAAAAAATTTAGCATGTGATTTGCAAGCCTGGGATAAGGCTGAATTTCTATCAAGCTCTCTGTTGATGCCAAGGATCCTGGATCCCACGCAGTCCTTCTCAATCAGTGTTCCTCATCTGGCCCACAGAACACAGAATTTATCAGTATGTATTTTCTCATTTCTCCCAATGATGGTACTTAATTAGGATCATTCTAACATAACAAGGAGAAACAATGATTTCCTACAAACATGGGTACCTTTGCCTGGGAATCTTTGTTGATAAAGATTGGTTTTGTGAGTGCTGGTAAAGAGGAATATAGTTTTAGTGTCTGAACAGATTAACTTTAAAGAGAAAACTCTATACCATTACCTTTTTAAATTCTAACCAGTCTTTGTAAGATGACAATGGGTAATGAAATAAGTGGATGAATTTTTTAAAAGAAATATTATTCACTAGTTCAACAAGTATTTACTAAGTATCTGCTAATGCTGAACACCTTAATACCCAATAAAATCTGAGTAGTAACTGACAGAGTAATTATTCTGCAACTTTCCAGTATATTCTTCCTGTTGATTATCTTTAAAATCAAGCTTGATGGCTATAAGCAAGAACATTACAATTAAAAAGGTTTAATAAGATATTTGTGACGTCTCTCCCAGTTCTCATGATTCTGGGGAGATCCCTAATATTTGTTTTGGAGATGGAAGAAACAGCTAAATTCAATTGCTTTCACAGGACCATACCTTGAATGCATGGTTGTTATAGAAGCGGTCATCCACCTTACTCCCCCATTCTGCTGGATCAAAGCTGGTTTCTAAATAATAAAATAAAATAGTTTCAAATTTACTTTGAGATTAAAATACATAAAACCAGCTTTCCTTTTCAAACCACAGCATCTTTACTGACAGTTGAAACTCTTATTGATATTTATAGCCTAGCACTGTAGACATAACTGGTGGTCATTGCATGTATGATGACGAATATACATTAGATGAGACCTTGGGGATATTTAAAAGGCAGTAAAAAAAAAAGCACACAATTTTTACCTTTATAATAGTACTTATTAAAAAATGGAAGGGAAGAGAAGTACTTAATATATGTATAGAAACTTATAAACATGTATTAGGAAACACAAAAAATGTGTAAAAATAAATGCTAATAGGAAGGAAGTCTGGAAATGAGAAGGATGGTAGAGGATTTTGTTAAAGAAAAAATAGTTGTTACATACAGGAAGATTTTAAACAGAATTTTTCTTTAATGTTTTAAGAACTTAAAACTTAGAAAGTAAAGAGAATAATGTAATTGATTTTCATGTGCTTGTTATTCAAATCAACAATTACAAACTCAAAATTTATCGTATTTTCTCTGTAACCTCACTTACATTCCCATCCTTCTGATTATTTTCAAGCTAATACCAGGCATCTATTGTTTTACCCACTGTTTACTTCAGTATGTATTTCTAAGTTGTAAATCCATAAATATCATCTCACCTCAAAACACTAACAATTCCTTAAAACCACCAGCTATCCACAGTTCCGCCATTGTCTAATATATTATTATTATTACTATTTTATTGTTCGTTTGCTCAAAATATGAACCCAAGTAATGGGCATACTCAGCCTTTTGGCCCTGTTTTTGAAATCTTTTAAATGAAATTTCCCTATCTCATACCCTGTATTTTCCCCTTGCCATTTACTTGTTGACATAACTGGGTCATTTTTCCTTTGGAGTTTTCCACAGTTTAGGTATTTCTGATTCCATTCCCATGATGATTTGAAACAAGTTCCTGTGTCTTTTGAATTTCCTGTAGACTGATAGCAAGATTTGACTCAGGGTTGATTTTTTTTTGGAGGTGGTGGGACAAATGTATCTTAGAGTTAGTCTAAAGTAATTCTTTCAGATTACACAAGAACTGGTTATTTCTCATTTAATTTTTTTAAAAGATTTTTAAAAATTTATTTTTACAGAACTGGGGTATAGGCTAGAGGTATGGTGGGTAAGAGGATTCAGCAGAAACAGAGAAATAGAACAGGCAGATGAACTAAAATATACTGCTGAGGAGAGCAGCGGGTGGGCTCAGAGAGGTCTGCCACACCATGTGAGTCACTTCCTTGGGGGTGGAGGGATCAGCTTGCACTGCAGTGGCCTCAGAGAGCTTCATAATGAGGTGCTTTAACCGGTTACACCAGGGAGAGCCCCTCATTTTATTATTTTTATGGGTTCATTGATGATAACTGCTTATATAATACCTCGAGCGGATGCAAAATGTAATTTGATCATTATTTCTTTATTTCTGGAGTACTGAAAAAACAAATAATCTCATTATTTGATTACCCTGCAATACAGATCATAAAGAAAAGGCAGATTAAAGATTTGATTTCTCCTTTTAACATTTTCAGAATAAATGTTTAGTTCCCCTAGAATTCTCTCAAGAATAAAACACTAATTAGCTTTCATTTTAACATTATGAACTTTGAATACTTAAGAAATTGGATGAGTTTCTATCCATTGTATTTATTATTCTTATTGATGCTCTAATTGTCCAAAATCGGCCAAAATCATTCAGATGCTCAAATGCTCCTGAGTTATTTGGAAGCAATTCTAGTAATCTTTGAAAACTTCCTTATTTTCTGGTGAAGTAAGATATTTAGGAACTAGTGGTCATAGTCTAGGGAACAGGTGTTTACTGGTACTGAGTTGGTCTTTGGGGTCTTTTAAAAACTAGACAGTTAGGAAATATTTCACTCATTTTAAAGAAAGGAACTATATCACATGGCCCTAGTGATATTTTCAAATTCAATTTAGGATTGTAGGATTATATTAACTTCTTTCATTTTAATATGAGTGTTATTTTTCTGAACAAAAAATCTTATTCTTAATGGCAGGTTAGTTACTTGCCATGTCCTACACTATATTAAACATAATTTCAGAGCAACAATATTATATATTATTAATTACTGAAAACAATGTAAGATTTAAAAAAAAACAAACTTCATTTTGCTTTTAGGCTGTTTCTACCAGGATTGTACAGTAAATTACTGTGTTATAAAGTCACTTGAAATAACTCTTTTTTGTGTTATTGTACTCTCCATTCACTACTAGCTAGGTTCATTTGTTGCACTTTGCTTCTAAATTTTAGAATTTGTTTAATGATTTAAAAATTTAATTCTATTTTATAACTATGCTAAACATTTATGATTTTGAATTCAGAATATATTCAGAGCAGTTTAGCTTCTGTTCCTTCTTCTCCTGGAGGTAACAGTTTTAAAATATTTATACTTCCACTTAAAAATTATAAAATAACAGTTATGTATGCATATTAATAACAGTTAGGTAATTATGTCATATTAAACACACTTTTCTCCCCAACCTTACTTTACTTAATATATCCTGAACATCACTACATTGCATCATATAGAGACCTTCGTTTTTTCACAACTGTATATCATTTTATTGTGTTCTTTAGTTTTTCGGTATGTTCCCTCTGATGGGTTGTTTCCTCAAACAATGTAGTTAAAAGTAGTGGAATTTATGGAATAAGGGGTTATATACATGTAATTTTGATAGATACTGCCAAGAACCTCCTTGTTACCCCCTCTTTGGGGTTGCATCATTTTGTATCTTTTCTGGCAAAATCTACAAGTGCTTATTTCCCTTCTAGCTGTTTGAATAAATTGGTAAATTTTTTACTTTTTGCAAGGCAAAATGATTGTGGTCAGTGGTGCTACCCCACAATAGGTCTGAAATGAGTTTCTATCTTTATGAGTTACTTTGAGTATGTTTTCACATGTTAAAGCCATTTGGATTTATTTCTGTGTGAAATGTTTATCTCTTGCTCATTTTTTATGAGGTTGCTTTTTTCATTCACTGCTCTTACAAGCTCTTTGTTAGGTTTATTAACTTGTTGTGCTAAACATTGTAAATATTTTTTCTCAGTTTATCATTTGTAGTTTTATTTTCCTTATGGGGACCTTGACATGTAAAAGTTTACGTTTATGTTGTCAATTTTATCAGTATTTTCCATTTTTGGATTTTTTTTTTTTAAGATTTATTTATTCATACAGAACTGGGGTACAGGCCAGAGGCTCAGGAGCGGTGAGAGGCTTCACTAGAGACAGAGCGGGGAGCAGAACATGCAGATAGAGGAAGTACACTGCTGAGGGGAGCAACGGGCAGGTCAGGAGAGGTCTGCCTCTCCATGTGGTCACCTCCAGGGCAGGCGGGAATCTAACTCATGCAGAAGTGGTTTCAGCTTCTTAGTGTTGTGCCACTGCGCCACCAGGGAGGGCCCATTTTTGGATTTTTTTTTTAAGATTTTATTTATTTGTTCATACAGAACTGGGGTACAGGTCACAGGCTCAGGGGCAGCGAGAGGCTTCACCAGAGACAGAGTGGGTAGCAGAACAGGCAGATAGAGGAAGTACATTGCTGAGGGGAGCAGCGGGCAGGTCAGGAGAGGTCTGCCGCGCCATGTGGTCACCTCCGGTGCAGGCGGGAATTGAACTCATGCGGAAATGGCTTTAGCTTCTCAGTGCTGTGCTGTGCTTTAACCCGCTGCGCCACCAGGGAGGGCCTCCATTTTTGAATTTTAAAGTAACTTAAAAAACTTGGCAATTTTTACCTCTGGTTATAGAGAAATCCATTTGTGCTTTTTTGTAGTATTTGTATGTTTTTTTTTTTTAAAAAAAACTATTTAAATCTCTAATCTTGGAACTTATCCTATTGTATGATGTAAATAGTTGATCCATTTTTATCTTCTTTCATTCATCTCAATATCATTCAATAAAAAGCTCATCTTCTTTTCCCTAGTTATTCAAGATACCATTTATGTCATATTCTAACACATTTCCTGTCACAAAAAATCAAAATTCAGATTAGTAATTACCTATGGAGAGTTCTGATAAGGGAATTCTTGGTTTTCATGAAAGCGTGGGCAAGAGGGCTTTTCCTTTCCTTTCCTTTATGATACACTGAATTTTGATAACTATGTCAGTTGGCAGCAAATCACCTATTCACATGAATGGAAATGGGTGTGGTATTTAAAATATTTTCAAATAGATTTACACAATTTATTTTTTAACTAGGGGGATTGTGTTCTAAGACCATTAATTTAAATTGCCAACGACTCAAGTTGTTTTTGTCATAGGATGTTTTGAGTTCTAAAATTAAATGATGAAACCTTTACTGCATGACTTTGTAAAATTAATGTTATGATAAAATTAATGTTCATTACAATCCACCTCTTGCCCTATTAAGAGTTCTTGTAATAACTTTTTTGTGGCAATTAAGTTGCAGGTTGTGCAACAAATATTCACACTTAATCAGATCTGGAAAAGACCAGCAATATTCAAGGAATTAGTAGAGGTTTGTGCTCTGCCAAGGTTGAACAACAACTTAACAAAGACACGGGGGTGTAGCTGTGCAGTGTGTAAGGGGTTTGTTTCATTTCTAAGCTTGTGGTTTAGTATGGATGTTTGTGGTTTTTTCTAATCACCTTTATCACTGTTAATTCACCATAATCTAAAATGATGGCAGCTTATACAATATTGTTGTTCTAGTCAGAATAGTTTTTTTTGTAAAAACTTAAAACTATTAATTTCCACTTTGACACTGGGTCAGGTCTTGATAGTCATGATTATTTAAGGCTGGAGGTTTGGAAATTGTGTATATAAAATGAAGAAATTATTCTGGCTCTCAGTCAAATTGTCACTGTAAGCATGAAATCTTAGTATATGGGAAAGATGGGACCTTGGAAATGTAGAGAACGAACATAAATTACTTTCCCAGGTTGGAAGTTTATTTTTCAAAGCAAGTTTTCTCTGCCTTTAATATAAAGTTTATGTTCTCCAGTAAATACTAATTAATTTACTGTTAGGAGTGTAGGATTATTTTTTCCAACACTTACAATACTTTTAAGTGTGAAGACTCAAAATATAGAAAAAAACACAAATTCTCCTCCCAGGAAGAATAGATAGGCAAGTCTCTGGGAGGCATAGGAACAGCATGATGAAAACTGAGATCCAGAAGATGATCTCCTGAGGTTCCCATATACCAGTGTGTTCATGAGAAATACAATAAAAAAGATGTAGGCAATAAACTGGCAACCTTCAAAAATCTGAAATAACATGATTTAAGAAACCTGTTAAAAACACACGTTTCAAATAGTAAAAATTGTTATTTGAAACTACAGCTCTCATAAAAGCTTTCTGTGGAATAAGAAGTCTTAAGAGTCACAATAACAATGCTTGATCTCTTATTAAAAAAATTGTCTATTTAAAAAAGCTTACTCTCTCTTTTCTCTAGAAGATTCTCAAAATATGCTGCTGCAAAAGCTGGTATATTGTTCGGTTGTTCCCTCAGAATCTCGCGTGTCAGCCCTTCAAGAAGATTTCCAAATCCTTGTGGAATTCGGTATTGGGTGTTGGAGAATGGAATCGACATCTCCTTGGAAGTAACTGACTATTTTACCTAGAGATTCATTAAAGAGGTACTGTCTTTAAACTTGTCTGATTTTTGCCTATATAATCACCACTATGACAACACATTGTTTCTAAAACCCAAATTCTCTGGATTTTCAATTCTCCCCGCCCCCCCCCCCCAACATAGTCCAGGTCCATCCACTTCTTTTGGAGTTTTGAATTTATCATTATTAGAATCTTTACATTTAACGACCCATTTCATAGGTCAAATCATTTTGTAACATTACAAAAATAAGATTTTTAAACTAATACTAAGTACTTTTTCTCTGTCCCTCTCTGTCTTTAAGAGATGAGGGTAATTTTTGCTAACGTATAGGTAATTTGGAGAGAACGCTTGTTCAAACGTCATAATAAATAGCTGAGAAGACCCTCTTTAGGGTGTAAAAAAAAAAAAAAAGGTGGGCACTAATCCTGGTTCTAGAAATTAATTTGTTAGAAGAAGTCGTCTCACTTAGTTTTTGTTAGTTTGTACTTCTGAAGCATGACCTCACTGCCCCTAAATACTCTGGGAAGGCAGAGGGAGTGGCGGGCCAGAAGTGAGGGTGAGGGGTTGGTGGGGGGAGGGATAAAGTCCTGGTTTTGCAATACTAGCCTCCAAAGTTTGGGGATACTTTTCCCCTCAGGTTTTGTCTTGACCACGTCTTCTCCCCCTGTCTACGAATACAAAGACTCTATTAAAATAACTGACAAACAGTGGTTTGGGCTCTTGAGAATGCTTATTAATTTGTGTATATGTGAGAGGGTTAATGCCGAATAATGGTGGAAACAGTGGTGAGGACCTACGTGGGGGGGCGGGTGTGGTGGTGGAACTAGACGGTTTAAAGAGACCCAATCTGCGGGGGATTTTTTCTTTTCCTTTTTTTTTTTTTTTTTGAGGGCACAGAAGATGAGATATCATCCTAAGGCTGTGAAAAGCCGGAATAAAGGGCTAGTCGGCTACTGGACGTCGAGGACCCGGGATTTCAGGCTCTCAGAATGGGCTGAATTGGCTCTCAATCTTCCCGAGGGTTCCTAGGGTGCGTAGGGAATCCTGAGGGAAAACTAGAGGCGAAGGGGAAAGGTTTCGGTTTTGGAGAGGAAATAGGGGAAACCGCCTCACCTCCTCGTTTTCTCAAAGCTGGTGCCGATGGTTCAGGTTGTTTTTGCTCGTTGCTGGGTAACCGTTTTTTTCTTCAACTACGGCGGCCGAGAAGGGGGAGGCGTGGCCTCGCGGATTGAACGGCCCCGAGGTGGGCGGAGTCAAGCCGTAGCGGCCCCACTCAATCCCCGCCCGTGGCCCCGCCCCCACCCAAGTGTCCTTTTCAGAAGTCCAACGCTGGAGTGGATCCTCGCAAACATGAACGCGCCGGGATTTATCTTTGGGCTGGTGCTGCCATTAATCCTGCGGGCCGAAAGAAGTGCAGGTGAGGCGGCCCGGCCAGACCCTCTCCCGCAGCCTGTGCTGGCACGGAGACCCCAGTTCTCTTCAGGTGCCCCAACCGGCGCCCCCCTTTCAAGGCCGGGGTGGGAGCCTCGGCCAGCAAGAGAGTTCTCCCCTCCTGACCTCGGCTGCGGGTGTTTGCTGGGCGGGAGTTGCGTTTCTTCCTCTTCTTCCATTTCCTCCTTGTAGCATGTGGGGCACAGAGAGATTCATTTTACCTGGGTATGGGGATGGCCGGTCCAGGTGTGCCCGGGCCCTGGCCCTTACAGTCTTTGAACAACTGCTGGGACCTCGAAGGGGAGGGGGCGTAGCTAGTTAACTACAGTTTGGAAACAGGTGACTGAGTCATCGAAACATTTTAATGCTTCCCCCTCAGTGGTACCCTTGGGGAGGGTTTGCTTCAGGCAGGGTTTCTTGGGAGAATTAAATCCTTCTAGTTTAAGTGGTGATTAGGGCTAAGAAATACAGCCTCCTCACTAGCTCAGAATATTTAAGACTCAGCTTTGCTTTCTGGTGCAACTTACAGATACTAGTGATGGGATAATATGTATGGCATAGGAAAGAGCTGACTCACTTCATGGAAGTGGAATCCTGTCATTTCATACCTCAGACTGGACATTGGATCACAGCCACGGAGAAAGCAGGACGTGGAATCTGCCTACCCATGCAACATAAAGTGATGTTAGGCCAACTGTTTTTCCCTTTCAAACTACTCCAACAGTGGACTTCAAAGATCTCTATTAAGAAATGGAAGTTGAGGTGGGAGAATGGCGTGCAGAAAAGTGACTGCTGTTCTGGCCAAGAAATTCACATTAATGCAGCATCAGACCAAGTGTAAACTAGCAGCACTCTGCAAATGATTTCCTGCCTCTCATCCACAATCAGTGACCTTTCAGTACAGTTAATGAGGTGCAGAGAAATTTAAAGAACCATGCAACGCATTTTTAAAATCAGTTTTTCTGTTAAAAGTTAACCTTAATATTGTTATTTTATCTTTGCTTTGGGCCACCATCTTTATCAAGGATATTTTTCTTTCATTAATTTTCTAAATTATCTATCTTATTTTATTACATACTTTTTTATTTTTTATTTTTTTAAGATTTATTTATTTACTTATACAGAACTGGGGTACAGGCCAGAGATGCGGAGGGTGAGGATTCACCAGGGACAGAGTGGGGAGCAGAACAGGCAGAAGTACACTGCTGAGGGGAGCAGCGGGCGGGTCAGGAGAGGTCTGCCACGCCATGTGGTCACCTCTGGAGCTGGTGGGAATCGAACTCATGCAGAAGTGGCTTAAGCTTCTCAGTGCTGTGCTTTAACCCGCTGCGCCACTAGGGAGGGCCCTTTATTATATACTTTTAAAAAATGTATTCATGCATACAGAACTGGGGTACAGGCCAGAGGTGCAGGGGAGGTGAGAGGATTCACCAGGGACAGTGGGGAGCAGAATAGGAAGATTGAGGGGAGCAGTGGGCGGGTCAGGAGAGGTCTGCCATGCCATGTGGATCACCTCCCAGGCAGAATTCGAACTCATGCTGAAGTGGCTTTAGCTTCTTAGTGCTGTGCTTTCACCCTCTGCAGTACCAGGGAGGGCCCTTTTAATGCATATTTTGATATTTTTTCCTTGGAACTATCTCCTTCACCCTCCAGTTTATCATCTAATATTTGACAAAATGTATGTAGAAGTGAAACAATAAAATAAATACCACAGGCCGTCCAACAAATTAGAACATTGGTCTTTTTGTTGAAAACTACTCCCTGATGTTCCTCCCAGTTCCTCTCCAGAGGCAACTGCTGCAGCTCAGATTTTGGGTTTGATGTTTGGGGGTTCTTGGGTCCCTCTGAGAAAGATTTGACAGAGTTCCCTGTTAGTGGCACACAGTGAGTTTTTTTGAGGAAATGGTGTTTTCATAGACAGAAACAGGCAAAGCTGCACTTTAAAAGTTTATTAGGAAACAGAGAAAGGAGAAAGAAAGAGTCACCTGCATAGATAAAGGCTGCCAGAGAGCGCTGCATTTTGCCAGAGCATATGGTGATCTTTCATGGTGTTCATTGTGGCTCATTCCTCTGTGGATTCTTTTTTTTGATTTGGGGTCTGATTGAGTTATTTTCTGTAACTGATAATCCCTTCTACTCATACCTCCACTTCCTGGGAAATCCCTTAACTAACTAGTTTAACAATTGGTTCATCGTCTCTACCCCTACTTCTGGTTTTAGTCCTTGTGAGACCTTCTATCTAAATGTTTTTACTATAAGCTCCCATCAGTGACCACTGGACTAATTTTGATAGTCTATTTTTAAAGATGACTTTTCACTTCCCCAGAACACTATTCCCATTTTTCTACTCCAGTACCCAAATGAAGGAAACATTGGATCTGAAAGGCCCCCCCCCCAAAAAAAAGCTCTTTTCTAATGTTCCACTGTTTACTCTTACCAGTTTAGAATGTGAGCTTTATCAGAAGGACAAGGAAAATGGTTTTTCTTTGCTTTACACAGTTCTCTAATTGTGGCAGAATAGAAACTGAAGCAACTTTGAAATCAGCTGTCATAGTTTCTATCTGTCATAAACTATCTATGTAATCTCAGGCCAAGGAAGTTTAGTGCCTATTAGTATGTCCAGTCCAGCATTTGCCACTGTCAGCTTCTAGTAGAATGCAAGGTCCCTGCTGGCAAGGCCCTTTGTCCGTTGTTTTTCCTTTTTCTTTCACAGTTATATCTTCTGTACTTAAAATAGTGCCTGGAACATAGTAGGCATCAATAGATATTTGTTGAATTAATTAAAATATGCAAGCTATTTTTAAAAGTTACTTAATCTACTTGGGTCTCAGTCTGCCAGTCAGTAAATGATTATTATGCTCCAGAGTGTGAACAATCCTCCATTGCACCTGTAACATTCTTTAACTCAGAATGAAAATGTGTACAAAGAGCATCAGCGAAGGTAAAATAGATTGTCTTAAGAAGGTATTTCCCCCCCAGGCTGTGAGATATTTCCTTTAGTTTACAGGGGTCCTTATGCAAGTGCCTGCCAACTCTTCATTCCAGGCCCCAGGCCTTCCTTCTCTACTTCATTCCGGAGCCTTTCGTTTCAATTTTCGCACCATTTGAAGCACCTGCCCAAGACAAGGCCTTCCCACGCATATGCCTCTTTCCTTCCCTCCTGCAGGCTGCCAATGTGCTTATGCAATTCTGGGGTGTTGGAGTCTTTAGAGCATTTTGCTTGTGGTAGCTGTGAATCTCCAGCCCAGGAGGCCTGGTTCATGTAGGTTTTCATGATGGAGTAACTCATGAGAGAGTTGAGGATGCTCAGGGACTGGGCTGTTATTCAAAGTGCAGGACAAATAGGCCACTGAGTCTGTGGGAGACTCATTAGCTGTGCTGCCTGGCTAAGTATAGCCTTGGGCCACCATCATTTGTAGCTTCCAGGGAGGAAAATGTCACCCTTGTTACTTTTGATTCCCTTTCCTGCCTATCATTTTTGTTACAAACCCTTTAAAAAAATCTTAATTTTGGCAATTATTTTCTCCAAGGACTTTTAGCCTGCTTTGTTCAACTAATTGGGATGCAATTTAAGAAGTTGTTTGTTTCTCCTTGTAAGCTTTGATGAGATACTCACAGACAATTTGGATAGAAGCTTGTTATTAATAAAATACTTCCATATCCATGGATGTTAAAAATAGGAACCGTCTCGTTAAAGTGAGTCCTTATTCAGACTTGTTAGTGACTCCACAACAGTTTCAAGGGCTCTTCCTCTTCTTTTTCTCCTGTACTTTAGCTTGGGAAATGGGTAAGAGGGCTATGAAAGACCTTTGTTCAAATATTGTGGCCTTGTTTTTTTGCATCTTAATTTATCGGATTTGGTACAGATATTTATAAATGCTTGCTTAGAATTTTCAGTGGGTTGTCAAAAAGCCACAGTCAGGGGCATTATTTGAGGGAAATTGACACTGATAGGTTGGGACAGGGTTGGGGGCGGGAGGAAGGCTAGAGAAGGTGTGGGAGAGACGCAAGTTTCTTGATTTCTGTCTGTAACAAGTGGGTGTGGCTTAGTGAAAAAGAGAGAAAGGAAGTGGTTAATTTTTCTCATAAATGCCATTTGTGGGGTGCCTAAAAAGAGAATTTCATTGAGCTGGGAGGATAGAGACCAGCCTGAACGCCATGTTTGAGAGCCCAGAAAGACCAAGGGCTTGTGGCACTGGGTTGCCTGGAATCTTTGAGCTTTCCTTGTTGTTCATCTTGGTGCATTTTTTTTTAAAATCATTCTTGTTACTTTGCTTAGGTCATACAGAGGAGTAGATCTCATATTAGAAGACTCAGAGGTCTGGGTCTCTCCAAACTCTCCTGTTTAAAGACTATAGGAACTTTGCTGTTTAACTAGGATAAATCCTTGAATCCCCCCAGTGATGCTCTTCTATATGTTTGGCAAATTTTATAGGTGCTGGTTTTCACTTTGCTTCATACATCAATAACTACATGGTGCTGCAGAAGGAGCCTGCGGGGGCAGTGATTTGGGGCTATGGCATGCCTGGAGCCACGGTGACAGTGACCCTGGACCAGGACCAGGAAACCATCATGAACAAAGTGACCACTGTAAATGGTAAGGCAGCCTATCCTCTCTTCAGCCATTTGTCGTCTTCTGCCATCTGCTGGATTGTCTGAAAATGGATGCTTGTGCTATACTCATCCAGCTATCCATCCATAGCAGTGATTTGCATATTTACCTATGCTAGGCATTGAAAGTACAAAGCAAAATAAGACAGAGTCAAAGTCCCTGTGCTCAAGAGCTCAGAAATAATGGAAATAGACACCAAATCTCTTATGTTGTGACTATTCAGTCACATATGCTGCAGTGGGATAAATGCTACAAGGAAAGTATATGTGGTGTGTGGAGTACAGAAGACAAACATTTAACTCAGATTGGTTGGTGTGGGAAAGGTTTCCACAGAAGGTGACATTTGAGCTGCATCATACAGAAAGCAGAGGCAGTGTGGAGGAGTGGTTTAAGAACCTCCCTGTGCAATTTATTGTCTGCTTTAGGTCCTGACTCCAACACTCAGTGTTAAATCACCTTGGACGTTATTTAACATCTCTGTGTCACAGATAATAATAGCATTGGGTATTCTGTGAGGACTAAATACATTAGCACTTGTAAAGAACTTAGAGCAAGGCCCTGCAGACAGTAGGTACAAGTGTTAACTGTTAGCTGTTGTTATGGTTACCGTTATTATGATTTGCTTCATCAGTCCCTCCAGTATTTATTGAGTGCCTATTATGTGCTAGATTCCATGAAAGATACAGCGATGAGCAAAACAGATGGGGTCTCTCCCCTTATGAAGCTTATAGGTGGTGGACACAGAAGGATAACAGTTAAAATTAAGTGTGACTAGTGCCACAATTCCACAATCCAATTAGTTCCACAGGGGAAGTGTGGGGTGTAGTGGGAGTGCTTAGCAGGGTTCTTTTTTTTTTTTTTTAAAGATTTATTTATTTATGCATACAGAACTGGGGTATAGGCCAGAAGTGCAGGGGCGGTGAGAGGATTCACCAGAGACAAAGTGGGGAGCAGAACAGGCCGACTGACGAAGTACACTGCTGAGGGGAGCAGCGGGCGGGTCAGGAGAGGTCTGCCGCGCCATGTGGTTCACCTCCAGGGTAGGCGGGGATCAAACTCATGCAGAAGTGGCTTCAGCTTCTTAGTGCTGTGCTCTAACCCGCTGTGCCACCAGGGAGGGCCTTAGCAGGGTTCTTAATCTAAGGCTCCTCTTGAAGGATGACCAGGACAGACCAGGCAGAGGGAACAGCCTCTGGCAAAGGCTTGGAAGGCATGAATGGGCATGGGTCGGTGGAGAAGTGGCAAGCAGATTGGCTTGTCTGCACCTCTGAGATTCATGACTGATGGTGGAGGACAGGAAATATAGGGAGGCTTGTTTGTCATTGCTAGGGAGTGTATTTTCTTTTGGATTGGTGGATATCCAGCAGCATTATAATACAGTCAGATTTGCATTTTAGAAAGATGGCTCTGGCAACACTGTGAAAGAGGGATTGGAGGTTAGAGGTGGTGGGGTTTATTAGTGGGCTATTTGATGTTCATGTAATAGACACACAAAACTTGATTCAAGTTAGTGGCTGTGAGGCTTTTTAAAAAGTGAGAATTAACAGCCTTTATGAACACAGAGGTCCTTCTCTATCTAACAGATGTAAAGATGTATAAAGTAGTGTGTGCCTAGCAAAGCTGGAAGTGGCTGGGTACAGGAGAGGTGGCTGAAGGGTGGGTCAAATGCAGACCTGATTGTAAAATAGTTAGAGGTAGCTGTATGACCCTGAGGTGTAGAGGTGAGACTTAGACAGGTAAGGAGGCTGTGCTGGGGTTGGCAGAGCTAATGTGAGAGTTGTTGGTTTGAGGAGTGAATGACTTGAATGTTCTTACAGGATATACTGAAGAATTCAAGAGACTAACAGTGCTTTCTTTCTCTGTGGTGTCCATCTTAGAAATGAGCAACACAGAGTAGAAATAGTGCTACTCTCAGTAAATGATATCAACTAAAAAACCCCAAAGAATGCTGGTATTTAAAAATAAGAAATAGCATTTCCTGGATGCTAATAAATGACATTACCAATAAGGGAGAGGTGGAGCCTACTTAGTCCTGGAGAGATAGGTACAGAAAGCGTGAATACTACAGAGCATTTCAGTTATAAAAAGCATTATGTGCATTATTTTTAGTTATCCTCCCTCTGTCCAGCCCACCATTCCTGCTTCAGGACTAACATTTGGAGTGGCCAGAGGTGAGACAGGAGATGATGAGAAGGAAAAAAAGGTAATAATTAGGGAATGAGCCTCTTTTCCTTTATAGTGATGGTGAACCTTTTTACTTGCCTTAAGCTCAATTTTATAAATACCATTTGAGAGCTCAGTATTGATGCTAATTTCCCAGGAAAAAGTGATTGTCACTGGTGGTGGTGGGGAAGGTTTATTACTAGATTTCCTCCTTTGCTTGGTAGAGAAGACAGGCATTTCAGTTTATATAGATCTACACCTGCACTGCAGTGAACGTCTTGCTTAGTCTTGCCCATGAAACAAAATGAATGCAGTGTTTTGAAAGAAAGGCAGCACACATGTGAGAAATTCATAGGGAAGAATAAAAAAATACTTCTCAAAGGAGATGCTGCAGGAAATATAGAAGGGTTGACTTTTATGTTAAATGTTGATGAGGCCTCTGGGATTTTTCAGTTAGATTATCTCACTTTCCTACTTTGTCTACCTCTATAAACCATTTAACTTATCATCTGTAATCGCTTAAGTGCCCATTACAAAGTAGAATTTAACAACTTAGAGGTTTTTGTCCAGCAGGCCAACACACATTGGGAAAATTAAAACCTGAGGAAGATTGGTAATATTTGTTATCAAGATTGAAGTAAATTTATTTTCTCTAATCCAGGAAATATGAAAGTACAAAACCACGTAGGAAAGTAAAACTGGTTGCAGCGATAGCATGTTCACTGATTTTTAATGCTAGATAAGTCTCCATGAACGCAGGTGTTTAAAGCAATAAACTTAAAAAAAAAATACAGTAGTTTATTTTCACATCATGTTGTGCCTTTTTCCATCTCAGTTGTAATCCCCATGGCTTCTCATCACCAAATCACCCTGTACCATCACCACAGTCCAGTGCACACCCCCCCCCCCTTTTAGATCCCATTCCCCATTCTACCCATTCTACCTGTAAAATGTCTCTGGTATATAGTTGTTCATTATTATTATTTTCTCCCCTGGTCCTTTATACTCCTGCTATGAGTAAAACCATCTGGTATTTTTCCTTTTCTTTCTGGCTTAGTTCACTAATTACAATCTTTTCCAGCTCCATCCATGTTGCTGCAAAAAGCATGTGCTTTTTTTTTTTTTGGTTGCTGAGTAATATTCCATTGTGTATATATGTACCACATATTTTTAATCCACTCATCTACTTTTGGGCATTTGGGTTGTAAAACAATAAGCTTTTACTGTCTCACAATTCCTGCAGGTCGGAAGCTTGGCAGTCACTAGGCTGGGTTCTTGCTGGGTTCACAAGGCTCAAGAATCAAGGCTGAATCGAGTTCTCATCTGGCAGCTTGACTAGGGAATGATCCGTTTTTCAAGCTCCTTTTTGTTACAGGGCAGGGAGAGGGACACGGCTGAACCCCCAAACCTACCTGCTTTATAAAGGTTCTGCTATCTGCCACATCAAGACAAAATATATAATACCTTTAATGGAAAGGAACTTTAATACAATCAGTGTGCAATACAGAAAAGACAAAGAATATAGTTTCTAAATCAAACACCTGAAGTTACCCATTCCCTCGTGGGTAAAAGTCTACCCAAAAGGGGTAGGCTGAAAGCAAGGCCTGAAAGCCCACCACAAGCCTAAAGCACCTTCTGGAGGAGAACCATAGAAAAAGATCAGAAATGGCCAGACAAGTCTGGGAGGAGAAGAGCAAAATCGAAATCAAGATAAATGCTGCCATGGTTGACCTCTGCACAAGCCTCTCACGCACATCTGTTTCAAACAGTGCAGGACCAAGAAACAAGAAAAAGCTTCTTCATATGTCTGTTCCATGTGCCTTCCTCAGGTCACCTTCTGGCTCTCCAGCCTGCTTCCTTCCTCTTCAGTCTCCTCTCCAGATTCTTCTCTTCCCTGCATAGGTCCACCCTCCTTCTGGGTGGGCAGGGAACCTGAAATCTCCCCTTTTCCTGGGCACCACCCTGCTGCAATTTGGGTTTCTGCCAGATTCTCCGTTTGCCTCTAGAGTTCATGGCACCATCTCTGCCACATTAAATCTCTGACCCTCTTAAATCAAATCTTTGCACTCTCCTAAAAGGCCCCCTTACTAGGTCAAGCCCTCCAAGGGTCACCTCCCCTTATTAAAGTCAATTAGTTAGAGCCTTTAATTACACCTGCAGAATTCCTTAGTCTTTGTCATACAACATAGCTAATAAGGGTGACTTCACTTCCCCTTTGCCATTTTCTGTTGGCTGGAAGCAAATCAAGATTCTGCATGAACTTGAAAGGAGGGGATTATACACTTGACTTAATGGGGGTTACCTTAGGGTGTCTCTATCTTAGCATGCAGCTGCTTAAGTAACTTGCATAAGCAGTTTTATTGATAGAAAAATACTTAAGGTTTTTTCCTTGCATTCATAATTGTTGGCGGTGCAGATGGATTTTATGTAAAATGCAAAGCAGGTCAGGAAAGGGCAGTTAGGACAGTTCTTTATCTCCAAGTTATTTTCACAAATCACTGAATTAATTTGAGCTGGTTTGTGTAAGGCAAAAGTGAGTAGAGTTGCTTCTCCCAGCTCTAGGTTTTTCCTTTTGGGAAGGGAAAGGTTGTGGTTGATTTTCCTTTTTCTTCTTCTTGGTATCTGAGAATTGGCACAATAACCTGAAAAATAATTAACATTTGATGTGAATAGCAGAAAGAAAAAAAGGCAAGAAAGCACATTATGACTAATCATGCCTCTAGACAAATTGTTTTCAGTGTTTCCTTTTATTTGTTCTTCCCATTTTGAGGTGGGTATTAGTCAGGAAGATGGGGAGGAAAAGGAGATAGAGAAGAGGAACCAGAAGGAATAGAGCACCAGATATGCTCGCCCTTAGACATGAAATCACAAAGCTCTAGTCAGTTTGCATGATTTTCTTGTCAGTAGAAGCCAGGACTGGGGTTATTTCCTGCCATTTACTTGAAGTGGCAGGCTCATGCTAAGTACACAAGATAACTGTATCATGAAGGAAGGGAATGAGTCTTCCTAGGTGGGAGAAGAATGAATGTCAGGAAGCCGAGATTTTGTTTTTTAAGAGGACAAGCAGATAAAAGCTTAATAATAAAATATGTATTCCCTGTATACATGGGAGAGACCCAGCAGGACTGAGTAACTCTCCGGGGAAGCAAAGATTTGTATGCGAGCAAAATAAGAATTTAAGAAAATGTGGGTCTGTCTTGGTAGAGGATGTCACAAGTTAGCAAGTAATTACAGAAAAGAGGAACCAGAGCACTTACTGCTGAAGAGCCCTGCTGGGTGCAACAGCTCAACTGTCTGTGGTCAGTGACTCAATTTTATTTGGACTCAGTATAATGGACTTGGTGGGCAACACAGTGTTTAAAAACTCTACCTGGATTTTGTCAGTGGCGGTGAGCTCAATGGTAGCCAGCCACCCCTCACTGACAGCCCCGGCCTGATCAGGTCTCCTTATGAAATATGGCTTTTCTCCTTACGAAATGTGGTGGGTTTTGCCTGTACACTTTCACTCTCGCCTTCAGTCTGAGGAACAGTCTTCACAGGAGCTACTCTCCCCTGCAAGCCTCACAGAGGAGTACGTATGCATTACTTTACACGGTCGCTTCTGAGTAGACTTCAGTAACCTCTTTATAGGAGATTTGATTTCCTTTGCCTTGCCTGGCAGTTAATTTCACTTAACACTCATTATTGTGTCAGAGTTCATTTTTCTTTTATCAAGTGGGAGAGGAAAACAGAAATGAAAAGAATTTGAGGACTAGCACAGAAGGAAGGTCTTTGAGGAAGTTGAGCAGTTTCCTTGGAAGAGTAAATTCTTGGACATAAGGCCATGTCTGGATGCCTGGTTCCCTTAGAGTCTTTCTGTCCTGTGGGGCGCTCCATCTCTGGCTGTAGTAAGATGGCATTGCCATGTTTTGTCCAAATATCACCCCTCCTTCCATAGGCATTAGGGCGGCAAAACTTCAGCAACAGTGGAAGTGAAGGGAGTTTTCTTCACCAGCCATATTGTGAGGACTCAGGCTGAGTGTGAATACTTAATTACTAGCACTGACTAGGAATAGTTTAGTAGTAGAAGCTTAAAATACAGTGATTTCCTAGGTCTTCTGGGGGTTATCCTGTTCATCATCAATGAGTAATGCTGATGGCAGAAGGACAGAGCTCCAGTAAGAGATGTCAGTACAAGAAGCCTGGAAAGACCTTGGCAAGGCTGTATTTGGGACAGATTGCAGTGTCTGCCTGCTCAGAAGTGTGAGCCAGACGGAGCACATCACACCTGTGCGGCTCCATCTGTACCGAACTGCCCACTGTTTCCAAAACAGTGATTTTTCTGCTTTAGGTGAATTATACACTTAATATGTTGATGTCTGGCTATTGATGGTATAAAAACAATAGTGAACATTTGATCCTGGGCTTCACTGACCTCTTTGGGATGCCTTTGAGAGGAACAAGCACACACCTGTTCTCTGACCCCTGGGGCCTTTGGCCTTCTCTCCTGAGGCTCTGAGCAGGCCTTTCTCAGCTGAGCTGCTGTGATGCATGTGGGCTTGTCAGGCTTCTGTATCTCTCTTGCTGATTAGAAAGAGCTTAGCACAGTGTCTAGACATAGTAGCCACTCGGACAACATCTTTATATTTATTATTTTTTTATAGGTTGGTTTAATGACTTCAGGATGATCCATTTCTAGTTCTAACTGCTCTTTCCCTTTGAATTTACATTAATCTGATGAACATACATTATAAATCATTTTGTATCCTTTGGCATTATGCCAAGAATATTTATTTTAAAAAGATTATTTCTGTATTTATTTAATCTATTTTCCCTCATTTTTTTCCAACTTTGTTCATGTTGTTTGGTTCTTCTAGGGATAATTTTACCATTTTCAAGATATTTTCTTTAAGTTTCCGAGTATGATGTTGGCAGCGGTGGTGGGGTGAGTGGGTGAGAGGTAGGAAGGTGGTGGGGGGGTGGTTCCTAAGGAATATGCTTTGGATTTCTGAAATAGGGTCTTAGATAGCTTTTCATCCAATTGAGACCTAGAAGCTTTAAATCTGCTAAATAACTGTGAAAATAATTAATTGGGAAGGCCTCAATATCTTCACAGAGAGATTAATTTAGAGCCTCTGGCTACTTCTTTACCTGTCAGTTTTTCTTCCCCACAACTGTTGCCAGACAAACCCAGAGCCAGGTAGTATCAGTCTTTAGTAGTAGTGTGAGAGGGCCGGGGGACCCATGACAAGGATGGTACCATCAGTAAGGGGAGGTTTCAGATTGTAAATTATTTTCTCTAACTAATTTATGCTCACATGAGGTTGGATAATTATAAGTTAGTGGGGGCACTTGTATAAATCTGTTGTATTCCATTAATATTGACATTTCGACAGCAATAAGAATGTCTATTTTATGTTTTTGATTAAACTACCTTGAATTTTCATCTTTGTGTATTTTGGTCTAGTTTCATTTAGGATTGTAACTAGGCAATTTGTTTTTCTTTGGTTAAAAGTAAGGAGGGGTTGATGCAGATTAAGGAGAAAAATGCTTCTGCTTTCCTTGTTTCTATTTACTTGTCTGAAGCCCTCCAGTTGTCATAGCTTGACTTCATCCTGTCACAGAGGGTGGGGATAACCACAAATGAGTATGATGTCTGACTGCATTGGGTTGTAATTTTATTTATTAATTTGTTGATTAATTCTTCTGAATCTTGTTATGATTTCAGCACACTCAGGTATCTGGATGGTGGTATTAGATCCTATGAAGCCTGGTGGACCATTTGAATTGATGGCACAACAGAGTTTCCACAGAATAAACTCCACCCTGAAAGTTCATGATGTCTTATTTGGAGATGTCTGGCTTTGCAGTGGGCAAAGTAACATGGAGATGACAGTTTCACAGGTAATTTACAAAACCTTGGGAATAATAAAAAGGTTGATGATGAAGAAGAAAAAGAAGAGGAGGAAGAGGACAAGGAAAGGAAGGGAAAGGCAGAAACCTTCTGTTTTTTTTTTTTTTAAGATTTATTTTATTTATTTATACATACAAGAGCTGGGGTATAAGCCAGAGGTGTGGGGGATGAGAAGATTCACCAGAGACTGAGAAGATTCACCAGAGACAGAGTGGGGAGCAGAACAGACAGAACACTGCTGAGGGGAGCAGCGGGCGAGACAGGAAAGGTCTGCTGTGCCAGGTGGGTCAGCTCCCTGGCCAATGAATAGGTCATCTTCCTGGTCGGGGATTGAACTCATGCTTCAGAGGCTGCAGAGAGCTTCATAGTGCTGAGACTTAATCCCTTGCACCACTAGGGAGGCCCTGTTTTGGGCCAAGGTCTATTCTGCCTGCTTTCATGTGTAAATTAATTTGATTAAACAACTTTAGGACAAAACTGTTATTCCCATCTCACAGAGGAGGAAATGGGCCCACTGCCTAAGGTCACACAGTTAATAATGGAGCCAGGATATAATCTGATTATGTACCTCAGAGCCTGCTTGTTTAATTATGACAGCACTGCATTAAAGGCAGAAGCTAGAGAGTATCCGATGGTAGTGGAGATTTCATGTCAAAAGTAGATTTCTTTTCCTTTTGATTCATCTTAGAAGATGGGCTTCTGTAGAGAGTCTAGGAAGTCAAGGCAATTAGATTTTGTTTTACAGCTGAGCAATTAATATGCTATATGTTTTCTGTTGTCATGGAAATTTAAAAAATTAAGACTGAGTTTGGGCTTTTCTTTTACTGTCATATGACTTGGAGTAAATCACCTGGTATTTCTGAAATTTTTCTTTGAATTGTGGTGAAAATGATTGTGAAATGATATTTGTCATTTTCATCATAGGTAAGTACACAGTTCAGTGGCGTTAAATGCAGTGTCCAGCACCATTATTTTTAGTCAGAACTTTTTCATCATCCCCACATAAACTCTGTCCCATTAAAAAGTTCTCCTTTCTCCTACCTTCACCTGATAACCTGTATTCTGGGTTCCCTCTTTGAGTTTGCCTATTTTAGGTAGCTGATATAAGTGTAATCACAGATATCTGTTCTAGTCCTTGTTTTGAGTTATTATATATCCAAATGAGTGGAATTGGTTAACTGTCAGTTCTATAGATAACTTTTGAAAAAATCAAACCATTTTCCACAGGGCAGTATCACTTTACACTCATACCAGCAACATGTGAAGATTCTTGTTTCTCTATATCCTGGTTAATGTGTGTGTGTGTGTGTTTTGAGTACAACCATCTTAATACATGTGAAATGGTATCCTTTTTTGTTCATAGTCCATTTTTTGGACTATAGCCACGAGTAGGTGTGAAGTGGCATTCTTTGTGGTTTTGACTTGCATTTCCCTAATGGCCAATGATGGTCAGTATTGTTTCATGTACTTATTAGCCACTTGTATATCCTCTTTGGAGAATATCTGTTTAAGACCTTTGCCTGATTTTGAGTTGAATTGTTTGTTGTTGAACTGTGGGAATTTTAAAATATAGTCTAGGTATTAGTTGTTTGTTAGGTATATGATTTGCAAATATTTTCTCCATTTGGTAGGTTGTTTTATTACTTTCTTGACCAGTGTCCTGTGATAACATAGAAGTGCTTAAGTTTGATAAAGTCTATTTTTAAATTTCATCTTTTGTTGATTATACTTTCAATGTCATGGTCATGAAGATTATGCCAAATGTAGGGCCATGAAGATTTTTCCCATTGCCGTCTTCTAACTGTTTAGCTCTTATGTTTAGATCTCTGATTTTTTAAAAATTTATTTTTATTTTATTTTTTTAAAGATTTATTTATTTGTGCATACAGATACAGGGGTACAAGCCAGAGACTCAGGGGTACAGACCAGAGACTCAGGGATGGCGAAAGACTTCAGTAGAGACAGAGTGGGGAACAGAACAGGCAGATCAACAAAGTACACTGCTGAGAGGAGCAGCGGGCAGGTCAGGAGAGGTCTGCCACACCATGTGGTCACCTCCGGGGCAGGTGGGAATGGAACTCATGTGGAAGTGGCTTTAGCTTCTTAGTGCTATGCTTTAACCCGCTACGCCACCAGGGAGGGCCTCAGATCTCTGATTTTTTTAAAGATTATTTTTATATATGGTATAAGGTGAGGCTCTGACTTCATTCATTAGCAAGTGGAAATTTGATTTTCCCAGCACTCTTTGCTGAAAACTCTGTCCTCCCCCCCCCCCCCTTGAATGGTCTTGGCATTCTTATGAAAAATCAGTTGGCCATATAGGGGCCTCCCTGGTTGTGCAGGGGTTAAGCTTCATTGCCATCAGTTCAATTCCCAGCCAGGAGCTAACCCACATGGTGCAGCAGACCACTACCCACTGCTCCCCTCAGCAATGTATTGCAGTTAATCTACCTGTTCTGATCTCCATTCTGTCTCTGGTGAATCCTCTAACCTCCCCCACCTCTGGCCTACACCCTAGTTCTTATATGCATAAATAAAAAGAAAAAACTTAAAAAAATCAATTGGCCACATATATGAGGACTTACTTCTGGAATCTCTGTTATATTACATTGACTTATGTGTCTCTTATGGCAGCAACGTACTGTTTTAATGTCTACAGCTATGAGCTCAGTTTCAAAGTTGGAAAGTGTGAATCCTCTAACTTCATCTTTTTCAAGATTGTTTTGACTCTCAGGTTCCTTTGCAGGGCTGAATTTAAGGAATTGCTTTTCTATTTCTGAAGAAATGGTTCTTTGATAGGTATTGTATTGGTATCAACTCTAACATAATAAAAGTCTAGAATAGAAAGTGGATTTCTGTGTAGGGTATGAGAGGGAGTAGTTTATTTCTTGAAACCTCAGAATTAGCATCATTTCATTTGTTTAGTGGAAACAATCCAATTTAAAAATAAAAGTAAGGGAGAACATTAATATAAATTAGTATTAGGGCTGTCCTAGGGTAACAGCAACCTCATAGATACATTTCAATTTGGGTACAGACATGGATTTCCCATCTTGCCCCTTGCTCCCTTAAGGGTATTTCAGTAAACTTGCCTTTTCAATATAAATAAATTCTGTAAGTTTAACCTATTACTGAAAGATTAATATGTATTAATTTCTTTGGTACCTTTGCAATTAGGATGGATTTTCTTTGCTTATTTATATTTTCTGATTTTTCTACAATGAGCGTGGAATATCTGTAATTCTTCTTTTAAAGATATATTTATTTATGCATACAGAACTGGGATACAGGCCAGAGGCTCAGGGGTGGTGAGAGGATTCACCAGAGACAGAGTGGGGAGCAGAACAGGCTGATGGATGAAGTACATTGCTGAGGGGAGCAGCAGGTGGGTCAGGAGAGGTCTGCTGCGCCATGTGGATCACCTCCAGGGTGGGGATCAAACTCATCCTGAAGTGGCTGTAGCTTCTTAGTGCTTGCTTTAACCTGCTCGCTGCAACACCAGGGAGGGTGGAAATATCTGTAATTTTTAAAAGAAAGTTATAAAGATAAGAAATTGATATTTATATAACTAAGCTCTTAAATATCAATCATAGCTTCAGTTTATAGGCAGAAAAACACATTATATCAATAAGATCCTTAGGAATCCATTCCGTGAATTGTTGATTGAAAGAGTATGTTCTGCAGACTGTTTCTTTAGTAGGGTAAGAAATTGAAAAGATGATTGTCTTTAGCACTTTCCTTAAGACTCAATTTCTTCTTGAGTTGATTTTTATTTTTTTGCCTTTCTTTCATTGTCTACATTTTCTTCTTCTTTTTTTATAATATAATAGTTTATTTTTACATCATTTTGTACATTTTTTTTTCATCTCAATTGTAATCCCCATGGGTTTCCCATCACC